>NC_045437.1:140720976-140887985 GCF_002776525.5 Piliocolobus tephrosceles
TATATATATTTATATATATTATATAATATAATATGTATTATATATATATAAATTTGCTGAGCATGTGGCGGGCGCCTGTAATCCCACCTACTCGGGAAGCTGAGGCAGGAGAATCACTTGAACCTGGGAGGCAGAGGTTGCAGTGAGCCGAGATCGTGCCATTGCACTCCAGCCTGGGCAACAGAGAGAGACTCCATCTCAAAAAATATAATAATAATAAATAAAATGAAATAAATATGTCTTAGGCAGGTGGGGTCATAAAAGGAGGTTCCAGGTGGAAGGAAGAACATGGGCAAACAACATGGGCATGGAGGCCTGGAACAGTGTGCTGTATGTGGTTAAGTGTGGCTGGAGTATTAGATTTGAGATAGGAAGACAGCAAAAGATGAGGCTCAAGAGGGAGGAAGGGGTTAGATTATAGCAGGCCTTGGATGCCTTGTCTAAAAGGTGAACTTTTTTTTTTTTTTTTTTGACAGTGTCTCGTTCTGTTGCCCAGGCTGGAATGCAGTGGTGAGAACTTGGATCACTGCAACCTCTGCCTCCTGGGCTCAAGCGATTGTCATGCCTCAGCCACCTGAATAGCTGTGATTACAGGCGTGTACCACCATGCCCAGCTAATTTTTGTATTTTTAGCAGAGAAGGGGTTTTGCCATGTTAGCCAGGCTGGTTTCGAACACCTGGTTTCAAGTGATCCACCCGCCTCAGCCTCCCAGAGTGCTGGAATTATAGGAGTGAACACCATGCTCTTCCTTAAAAGGTGGGATTTTAATCTACAGGTGACAGGTAGACAAGCAGGAGATTCACATACTCAATTTTCATTTTAGAAAGATAACTCTGGCAAGGCATGGTGACTCACGCCTGTAATCCCAACACTTCGGGAGGCCGAGGCAGGAGGATCACTTGAGTCCAGGAGTTTGAGACCAGCTTGGGCAACATACCAAGACTCCGTCTCTACAAAAAGTTTAAAAATTAGCCAGGCGTGGTGGTGCACGCCCACAGTCCCAGCTACTCAAGAGGCTGAGACAGGAGTATCCCTTGATCCCAGGAGTTCCAGGCTGCAGTGAGGTATGATCGCGCCACTGCATTCCAGCCTGGGCAACAGAGGGAGACCCTGTCTCTAAAAGAAAAAAATAAAAAGAAAGAAAGAAAAGAAAGATGACTCTAGCAGCTTCCTGGAAAATGGATCTGAAGGAGAAGGACCTCAGGCAAAGTAACCACAGCACCATTCAAGTAAGAGGTGATGAGAATCTCAGCGAAGGCAGGTGGAATAAAGAACACTATCATTCTTGCTAACAGCCGCTGGGTGCTTACCGTGAGTCAGGCACTACCTAAATTTAATACTCACAACAACTTTGACAGAGGCAAGAACACAAGAAGGGGACAAGGGGTCAGGTCCAATATTGAGAGGGTGAAGCTGGCAGGGCTTTGTGATTGGTTGTAGGCAGAGAGTGGGGAAGAGAGGAGTCAAGGCTAATTTCAGGCTTCTAGACTGGATGAATAGTGCTGTCATCACGCTTGGATGTAAAATGATGAAGTCAGTTTCAGACAAGGTAAAACTGACATTTTTTAGGAGCAGATATCCAGCAGGTAGATGAAGAGACAATTCTGATGCTGAGAGAGAGGAGTGTTGGAAGCAGAGATTTGGAAGATATCAGGACCAGATGGTGTTTGAAATAATGTGTGAAGGAAGGCACCTAGGGAGAAGGAGACAGGCAGTGGACCCAGGGTGCAATCATGGAGGGTGTCAGCATCTACAGAGTGGGTGGAGAAAGAGGAGCGTGTGATAGAGAAACAGAAGGAAGGTTCAGAGGTGTTTGGAGACCCAGGAGAGGGCAGTGTCATGGAAACCAAGAAAGTGGAAATTTCAACAGGGAGAGATGATGACATGCAGCAGAGTGAACTGGTGAGATAAGAACTGAAAACCCTCATTGGGTTTGGCACTGAAGAGGTTATTGGTGGCCCCAATGAAAATGGATTTGGTGCTGAGGTGGAAGCAGAACCAGCATGTGGTTTGCTGAGTAGTAGATGGGTAACGAGAAGGTAAAGAATGCAAAAGAAAAGAGGAGAATGCCTGGGTGGTCGCTATGGGGACCATGATGGATGTAGGAAGGATTTCATTTTCAAACATGAGAGAGACACCAGCATGCTCACAGACGGAGAGGAAAGAGGCCTCCAAGAGCTCTGCCATCAGGAGACAATGATGGCAACTGATAGAGTTGGTCAAAGGAGAGGTCAGAAGGCTGATGCAGTGAGCGGGCAGTCCTCGGACAGGAGCAGGTACAGCTCACTCTCTGAGACCACAGACAGCCCACCCCTATGTTGTCAGGCAGGGTCTCTGCAAGCCAAAGTGGTATATTTTTGAGAATTAGAAGGCACCATTTCTCAAAGGATGATTAAAGGAAGGTCAAGGTCATGGTGCTGCAAGCAGATCACAGGCTGGATTTCAGCTCCCAGTTGCCCCTCAGCCTGATACCTGTGTGCAGTTCACACATTACACAACTGTACACAGTGGCCCCACAGTGCTCTATAAGTGTCATCTGATCCCTTACCAGTAGGGTAAACTGGTCAGACTTTCAGGGGAGGAATCTAGCAATATCGAACCAGAGCTACAACACCTTTCATTTATTATTCTACTTTGGGATTTATAATCCAAGGAAAAACCCCTACCTGCCCAAACAAAACAGAACCCAAATGTAGTTGAGTCAAATATATTTAGAGTAGCACATTTTATTTTATTATTTTATTTTATTGAGACTGGGTCTCACTCTGTCGCCCAGGCTGGAGTGCAGTGGCATGATCTCAGCTCACTGCAACCTCCGCCTCCCAGGTTCAAGTGATTTTCCCACCTCAACCTCCAGAGTAGCTGGGACTACAGGCGCGCGCCACCACTGCTGGTTAATTTTTGTATTTTCAGTAGAGACCGGGTTTCACCACATTGGCCGGGCTGGTATTTATATTAACTTAAAGACCTTGGCTACAACCCAAATAAGCAAGAAAAGGGGAACAACAAAATGGGATACCCTCCAGTTACTAGTAATGACAAGTTGTAGCCTTAACTTTTTCAAAGCTTAGAAATGATTCAAGAGTGGAGCAAATCATAAAAAGTAATGTTTATAAGGCAACTTTTCTGTCTAGTAGCCTCAGTTAATAATTCCAAACCGTCTCAACTGTGTCCACCTGATGAAAAGAATGTGACTGCCTTGGGCAAGAACATGGTGTTCCTGAAAATAGTATACAGTGCTCCGCTGGGTACTGTCTCAGGCCTAATCACACCTTCATTATTCCCCTTCACGGCTCTCAGATTTGCAACATCATGAATGCGCCTGCGGAGGACTTTTTTGCATTTCAGGTAAGTCATTTTTTATTTGCTGTCTTAGTCATATGATTTTTTTTTTCCTCCCCAAAAAGCATTAGAATACATTAGAATCCACCTACTCTGCTGGGAAGCAGCCTCAAAAAAGTGAAAATATGACAGGATAAAAGTCCTGTGCCAATGGAAATGGGGACAGAGTTAACTGGGTAATTTCCAAGGTCCTATTCGGTTTTAACATTCGCACCCTTTGCTTTCTGGCCTCAGAATCTATTTTTCCCCCCACAAGATATACAAGATATACAATATATAATATACAAAAGCTCCAAAGTTTCAGGATCATATTCAGTCATTAAAGTTGTATTTCAATAAATATAATCAAAATGCTACTTTGCCAGGTGTTTTGTTGTTGCTGTTGTTGTCTTTTGTTTTTTTTAGAGAGGGTCTCACCCTGTTGTCCAGGCTGGAGTGTAGTGGTGCAACCATAGCTCATTGCAGCCTCAACCTCGTGGGCTCAAGCAAAGCTCCTGCCTCAGCCTGCCAATTAGCTAGACTACAGGTGTGCATCACTGTGCCTGACTGGCCTCAGTACCTTTGCTTATGCTGTTCCCTATCATCTCCTGCTCAAATCCTGTTCTACCATCTCCTATTGAAATCCTCTCTGCCCTTCAATGACAACCTCAAATACTACTACCTCTATTAAGTTTTATTATGATTCCTCTGACTGAATATCATTTCTCTCTCCTTGGAATTTTTATGGAATATTGTTTAATTTGTTTAATATTCTTTTTTTTTTTTTTTGAGACAGAGTCTCGCTCTATCACTCAGGCTGCAGTGCAATGGCGCCATCTTGGTTCACTGCAACCTCCACCTCCTGGGTTCAAGCAATTCTCCTGCTTCAGCCTCCCAAGTAGCTGAGATTACAGGTGCCCGCCACCACACCTGGCTAATTTTTTGTATTTTTGGTAGAGACAGGGTCTCACCATGTTGACCAAATTGGTCTCAAACTCCTGACTGCAGGTGATCCACCCACCTCGGCCTCCCAAAGTGCTGGGATTACAGGCATGAGCTACCGCCCCTGACCTTCCATTTGATTTTGTCTTTTTTTTTTTTTTTTTTTTGTAAACAAATGTTTCATGGAAGATACCTTCTGCAAAGGCACTGACAAAATGTTAACACTTGCTACAGTGGTGGGCCGGACAGGGGTAGTCTTTGTCTCCATGAAGCTCATGATTGCATGGGGAAAGAGACACCGAGCGGTGATTAGGAGAAGGGCGGGGGGAGAGGAGGGGCATTGCAGGAGATTCTGACTTAATCTGGGAGGAATCAAGACATGTCCCCAAAACTTATGTTTGGACAGTAGAGAGAGGGGAGAAGATTGTAGGAAAGAGATGGCTTATTGGAAGGAACTAGAATAAGTCAACAAATCTGAGTGAGAAATTGAGGGGGAGACTGGCAGGGGAAGATTCTAGAGAGATGGACAGAGGCCAGATCCTACAGGATCTGGAAAGGCACAACAAGGAACTTGTGTCTCTTATGTATTTTCCTTATGTCATCTTTTATTATCCTTGCCTCTGTGTTAGACTAATTCCTCTTAGTAAAACGTGACTTCTTTTAGTCAAGATTGGGTCTTACCTTTCTTGATATCCTCAGCTCTAGGGGCCCTGTCAATATTGATTTGGTTTAGCATGCTGGCTAAATAAATAAAAGAAAAATAAACCATTATCAATCAGGAAATAATTCAGAAGGAAATAAAAATGACTCAGAAAAGTCAGAATTATTTTTTTCTCCTTCAAGAACATTGTGAAAAAGCTTAGAGAGAAAATAGTTCCAAAGTTAAAATTGCACTTCATGTGCTGTGATTTTGACCACATCAATGCGACAAGCCAAAGACTTGCTGAGAATTGCTAACCTGACCACAACCACAGCAGAACATGGTATTTATTCAAGCCATCCACTCGATTGCAGTTTAACTACATTAGTGAAGCAAATTTAATCTTGTTTTTAGATTCTGGTCTTCCTCCTCCAACTCATCCTCCACAAAGTAGCCTGAATAATGTTGTTTTTTGTTTGTTTGCTTGTTTTTGTTTTTTTGAGACAGAGTTTCGCTTTTATTGCCCAGGCTGGAGTGCAGTGGCACGATCTCAGCTCACCGCAATCTCTGCTTCCCAGGTTCAAGCGATTCTCTTGCTTCAGCCTCCCGAGTAGATGGGATTACAGGCATGCACCCCCATTCCTGGCTAATTTTTTATTTTTAGTAGAGATGGGGTTTCTCCATGTTGGTCAGGCTGGTCTTGAACTCCTGACCTCAGGTGATCTGCCTGCCTTGGCCTCCCAAAGTGCTGGGATTACAGGCGTGAATCACTGTGCCCGGCCCCTGAATATTGTTTTTAAGAAACAGGTTGGGCCAAGTGCGATGGCTCACACTTGTAGTCCCAACACTTTGAGAGACCGAGGCAGGCAGATTACCTGAGGTCAGTGGTTCAAGACCAGCCTGGTCAACATGGTGAAACTCCATCTCTACTAAAAATACAAAAATTAGCAGAGCGTGGTAGTGGGCACCTGTAATCCCAGTTACTCAGGAGGCTGAGACAGGAGAATCACTTGAAACCAGGAAGCGGAGGTTGCAGCGAGCCGAGATAGTGCCAGTACATTCCAGCCTGGGCGACAGAGCAAAACTCCATCTCAACACAAAATAAAACACGTACGTTGAATCAGTGACTTCTTTGCTTAAAAATCTTTAATGGTATCCCCTTTCATTTTCAACAAAATCTGTCTTTTTAATCATGGCCTTCAAAGGGAAGGGATTCCATGAAAGTTAGGTGGAGTGCTGGGGCAGCCAGGTCTGAGTTCAATACAACTCTGCTCTTTGGGCAGTGTTCTCCATCCTTTTGGAGACACTCTCTCACCAGGTGCTGAGACAGCTGTTTTGCTTTCCAGTGTTACTTAAATAATAACAATTATCATCTCATCATGTTAAGAATCTTGAAACTTCAGGATTGGAAGACTCACCTACTCCAGGAAGCCTTCCTTGACTTTCTTTTCTCCTCTGGCTCCCATAGTTCCATAACGGTAACTCTTAGAGAACTTCCCACACTGCAGTGTAATTGCTGGTTTACCTTACAGATTATGAGCAACCTGAGGACAAGATCTGTGCCTTGGCTTCCCCAGTTTCTAGCTCAGTTTCTTGCACATTCTAAATGTTTGATGAATCAATGGATTATATATATATATATTTTTTTTTTCATGATGGAGTCTCTGTCTGTTGCCCAGGCCGGAGTGCAGTGGCACGATCTCGGCTCACTGCAACCTCTGCCTCCTGGGTTCAAGCGATTCTCCCATCTCAGCCTCCCGAGTAGCTGGGATTAGAGGAGCATGCCACCAATCCGGCTAATTGGCTAATTTTTGTATTTTTAGTAGAGACAGGGTTTTACCATGTTCCCCAGGCTGGTCTCAAACTCCTGACATCAAGTGATCCGGCTGCCTTGAATTCCCAAAGTGCTGGGATTATAGGTGAGAGCCGCCATGCCTGGCCTCACCAAAGGTGTCTTATAATTGATCAAGAACTTCATTTGTTCAGTGAGGCACATATTCTTTCCATTCTATAGATGAGAAAATTGAGGCCCCAGGAGAGAAAATGAAGTGCTAAAAGTAACATAGGAAGTCATGGCAAGAGGCAAAATGTGCAGGTTATATCTAGGTTGTTAATTCAAAGTTACAAGAATCATAGCATTGCCCTTTTATGCCAGTCCCCTGCCACTACCTCCCATATCTGAAGGAGAAACACTACCTCTCCGGGCTGTTCTGCACATCATTACATCCCCGTAACATACTCCCTGACACACACTGGCCCTGACATCTGAGGGGTGAGCACAAAATGGCTACTTGACTTAAGGAATTCCAACCAGATGGGTTATTTCTCATGGTAGTTGTTGGTAATTAAACTCATGCAAACTCCAGCGAACTCCATCCTCCTGCCAACCCCTCTCAGCCAATCAGGATCATGATGTAGTGTGAAATCTATCATCATTGCCTCTGTGGCCTGGAACATGAGGAAACCTAATCTATCCCTTCTCTTGTAGAAAGAGCCTCTGGATGAGTCTGGATGGATGATTAAAAATGTGCTTTCAATGCCAATTGTGAACAAGAAGGAAGAAATTGTTGGAGTGGCCACATTTTACAATCGTAAAGATGGGAAGCCCTTCGATGAAATGGATGAGACGCTCATGGAGGTATGGCTTGCTAGGAGGCCTTTTGCTGTTGGGATTCAGAGTCAGCTTGCTGGGGGAGGCTGGAGGGGGCTGGATGTCACTGCTCTATCACATGGGGCAGCATGGTTGCTATAATCCTGACTCAGCCTCATCAACCACTTTCTTCACTCTCACTTCTGTACTGCACTGATGTGCTGTCCGAGAAATCCACATTTTCTTTTTAAAAAATTTAATCAAGCTGGGCATGGTGGCTCACGCCTGTAATCCCAGCACTTTGGGAGGTTGAGGCAGATGAATCACTTGAGCCCAGGAATTCAAGACCAGCCTGGCCAACAGGGCAATATCCTATTTCTACAAAAAGTTAAAAAAGGTTAGCCAGGCTTGGTGGTGCATACCTGTGGTCCTAGTTATGCAGGAGACTGAAGCAAGAGGATCACTTGAGCCCAAGAGGTTAAAGCTGCAGTGAGCCGTGATTGTGCCATTGCACTCCATCCTGGGTGACAGAGCAAGACCCTGTCTCAAAAAAAAAAAAAAAAAAAATTAACAAACTTTACTTTTTAGAGTAGTTTTAGGTTCTTACCAAAATTGAGCAAAAAGTACAGAGTTCCTGTATATCCCCTATCCCCACATATGCAAAAACGCATTCTCTTTTTGTGAAGTTATTACACATAAGAATGGTGCTTTATGTATGTTAGTGCTTTGCTTACATTGTGGTCACACCCATTCCTTTATCTTAGCCTTATAAGAACTCTGCAAGGTGAGCAGCACACAGCTTATCAAACCCACTTTATAGCTGAGAAAAGAGAGACCTAGAGACTCTTGCTATGAGGTTTAGAGTCGAGATTAAACTTAGGTGTTCTGTCTCTGATTCCTCCTTTCTTTCTTTTTCAGTCTTTGACTCAATTTCTGGGCTGGTCTGTCTTAAATCCTGACACCTATGAGTCAATGAATAAACTTGAAAATAGGAAGGATATTTTCCAGGACATAGTAAAATATCATGTGAAGTGTGACAATGAAGAAATTCAGAAAATCTTGGTGTGTAATGTTCTTTACTTGTTTCTACTCTAATACAGACTGTGTCTCAGAGATATGGCCAGATTAAGGCAAAACTTGCAACTCCATGAGGGCACAGCCTGGGCGTGGGTTTGTGCATGGTTGTATCCTTCCTGCCTAGCACAGGGATGCAGCAGCCCTCAACATTTAATGAATGAATACATGAATGAATGAATGAATGAATGAATGAGTGCATGAGCAGATGAGTGCCTAAGAGTGGTACATAATGACTGCACTGTGTGACCTGGGGACAGGTATTCCTTGCAGAAACACCTCATTCTTGGGGTCAGATGTTGGCTTGACAGCTCTAGAAACTCCATTTTTTACTGTGCTCAGGGATGGGTTGGTACTGGAGACAGAGTCAACCAGCCATAGCCCCTACTCTGAGAGGAAGCTTTATCTGGAAGACCAGTGGACAATTACCAGTTTCTCAGAGCCTCCCTCCTGCGGGGTCAGCTCACTTAAAAGACCCTATTAAGCTGGGTGCAGTGGCTTACACCTATAATCTCAGCACTTTGGGAGGCCAAGGTGGTCAGATTGCTTGAGCCCAGGAGTTTGAGACCAGCCTGGGCAACATGATGAGACACTGTCTCTACCAAAAAAAAAGCCCACAAAAATTAGTCTGGCATGGTGGTGCATGCCTGTAGTCCCAGCTACTTGGGAGGCTGAGGTTGGAGGATCACCTGAGCCCATGGAGGTCGAAGGCTGCAGTGAGCCGTGATTGCCCCATTGCGCTTCAGCCTGGCTGACAGAGTGAGATCAGAAAAAAAAGAAAAAAAAAAAAAAATGAAAGACAGGTTAATGTTTTTAGAGGGCATTTCTTAAGCTGGGAAGATACCACAACAAATTTGATCATTTCATTCCAATAACTGGTAAATTCGGAGGAGAAAACATCCAGTTTGAATAAATTGCCTCATGATTTGCTTGACTCAGTCTGCAGTTTCAGCCAAAGAATGGGTATGTGCAACGTATCGAGCACAACCTCAGTGAACCAGTTACAAGTTAACAGATTATACTCTGAGTCAAGAAGTCAGGAGCAAGTAACGGGGTCCAGTTCCCCCTCCGCTGGCACATGGAGACATAGGCCCAGAGAGAGAAGGAACTTGCCTCAAGTTACACAGTAAATGAGAGGAAGAACCAGGACTATGGCCAAGGCCTCCTTACTCCCAGTCAGTAATATAACAATAAAACTATCAACAACAACATTAATTTATGTTAGTGCTTACTATGTGCCAAGCACTGTGCTAAGTGCTTTATATGGATTATTTAATTTTACATATGTTACTTAGGAATGACTTTGCACAATTGAATTTTAATTCACCAGTTAAGTACATTTATTATCCTCAATTTACAGATGAGGAAACTGAAGATAAGAAGCATTAATAACACTGCTAGTAAGAGGTAGAGCTCGAATTTGAATGCAGGTCTCTATGGCTCTAAAGTTCAGGACCTTGTGCATCAATGAATGTTAAGTGGAATCATCTTTGCGCTGGTGGTTCTGTTACGAGGACTTTGGAGGAAGGAGATAAATGGGAATGGAAACGCGGAGGCATGTTGTAACCTATATTTTTTCCCCTGCCATTTTGGGTCCTGACAGAAAACCAGAGAGGTGTATGGGAAGGAGCCATGGGAATGTGAGGAAGAGGAGCTGGCTGAGATCCTGGTGAGCTGAACCGGGCAGCACGAGCCCTGATGCATAACAAGTGCAAGGTGCACCTGAGCATGCAGGGGTGTCTCTTTGCAAAGCATGTACCCCATCACTCTGTTCTGATCCTTCCAGCAGACCCAGGATAGGGCCAGGGCTGGACAGGAGGTGGGCACCCAGAAACACTTCATGTTTCCTCATCGCTTGACTCTATTCCTTATACAGCAAGCAGAGCTGCCAGATGCAGAGAAATATGAAATTAATAAATTTCACTTCAGTGACTTGCCCCTAACAGAACTGGAGCTGGTGAAATGTGGAATACAGATGTATTATGAGCTCAAAGTGGTGGATAAATTTCACATTCCACAAGAGGTGAGGTCAAAACAAACATCTTTGATTTCCCTTTTTTATATCTTACTTGCTTGCTTTAAAAAAAAAACAAAAAACAAAAAACAAAATCTGTAAACTACCTTAAAAAGAATCTACCCTCAGCATTTAGGATTTAAAGAATTAGTCATGTTGCACAGATGAGTCATTTATAAGAAAAGAGACAGGCTGTTCTCTGTGTCCTGTGAAGTGTGATGTTTTGGGTGCATTGGTTTCTTGCAGTGGGTTCTGAGATACTAAGCTCTGAAGGCTGAGAATAGATGTGCTGCAAAAAATGGGTCCTATAGTTAAATGAGGGCAGAAAATGTGGGCTAAACCAATTTAAACAGGGCTCATTCCCTGCAGGATTCTTTACTAAGCTTTGCTGTGAGTCTAGGGGCATGGGGGACCGGAGAGAAGGTGTGTATGGAAGGCAGTGGGATATGTTGTGCAGAATTTCCTGAACTTGTTTGATTTTGATTAAAGCAGTGGTTCTCAAAGTGTTGCCCCAGACCACATCCACACCACCTAAGAACTTACCAGAAATTCACATTCTTCTCTTTCTTTCTCTCTCTCTCTCCCTCTCTTCCCTCTCCTCTCTCTCTCTCTCTCTCACACACACAGACACACACACACACACACTCCCAGCTCTGATAAATCAGAAGCTGTGTTAACAAGTCCTCCAAGTGAGTCTAATGCACACGCAAGTTTGAGAACCAGTGGATAAAAGAGTCCTTTTTTTTTTTCCCCCTGTAGAGACCCTGTTAGCTTCTCCAAGGACAGTTGCTCTCCAGGGCACAGTTTGGAAATCACTGATGAAGCTCAGTCAGAGGAATGACGCATGCTCAGCTCGTTTCCTAACAACAAAACAGGAACATCTTCTTAGTGTTGAGCAGTTTGCAAAGTACTTTCACAGCGTAATTGCATTTATTACAAGTTCTCACCTCCTGGCCCAATGATGGGGTTGGAGGATCTCGAGCCTCAAAAGAGAGGGCCATGGGCCATGCTTTCTTCATGTTTTTGTTATTCCCACCCTCATGAGACCATTTCAGGTGTGTCCTGCCTCACTGATGTGCATGCGTTCACAGGCCCTGGTGCGGTTCATGTACTCCCTGAGTAAGGGCTACCGCAAGATCACCTACCACAACTGGCGGCACGGTTTCAACGTGGGACAGACCATGTTCTCCCTGCTCGTGGTATGGTGGGGCTGGTGGGGCTGGTAGGGTGGGCTTGCATCACACTAGACAATCTCATGCAGACTCTACATGGTAGCAATAGCATTGTTCTTCTTTCTCTATTTGTTGTCTTTTAAGAATGACGTGAAAACAGTACAAGTTTAGTGTAAAAGGATTCCAAGAATAGAGATGCATATAAAACAAAAAGTGAAAGAAAGCTGCAAGCTACTCCCAACCTCAGTCTGGTTATTTGAGGGTAACCATGTCACAGGTATAAAAATAGTTCAACAGGGCCGGGTGCGGTGGCTCACGCCTGTAATCCCAGCACTTTGGGAGGCCGAGGCTGGTGGCTCACGAGGTCAGGAGTTCAAGACCAGCCTGGCCAAGATGGTGAAACCCTATCTCTACTAAAAATACAAAAATTAGCCGGGCGTGGAGGCAGGCGCCTGTAATCCCAGCTACTTGGGAGGCTGAGGCAGATAATTGCTTGAACCCGGGAGGCAGAGGTTGCAATGAGCTGAGATCGCGTCACTGCACTCCAGCCTGGCGACAGAGTGAGACTGTCTCAAAAAAAAAAAAAAAAAAAAAATCAACCGTTCAATTGGTCGTTGGTTATAGTCTTTGTTTGGGGCATAATGACAATTAGGAACATATTTCATTTTTCAATGACCTCATATAAAGAGGTATCCATTTCTGTAGTTAGCCTGGCAGTGCAAGTCATAGTAATCTGGAAATCCACTTAAGAAAAAAAAGATTAGAAAACCTTGGAATAGAAACGTTTGCCATTCACCATTCAAGATGCCTGCAAACTGTTAGCTGCTCCCATAAACACATCGTGTGTTCTTTTCCCCAGAGAAATTTTCTGAAATTTCTTTAAACTGTGGCAGTGTTTAGAGAAACAGCAGTATCAGCCACGTTTTAAATTAAGCTTTCTGTAGTATTAAAATCAGAGAAAAGATAAGTGCAACATTCAGTTTTGTTCAGCCCCAGATGCAATCCCCAACAAGGACAAAGTTAGGAGTTCTAAAGCTTCATCATGTTCCTTTAGGTGTTTCCATGAATCTTCTCATCCACTTTTTAGAGTTGCTTCTACCTGTCTGAACCCTGGGAGGCCTGATTGATTATAAAATCAAAGATCTCCCTCTAATGTATAATTAGCTTTAAATTCCCTATTACTGGTACTTACTGGTACCTCTCTACCAGCAAGAGCGAGCCCCCAGGAGCCCCACTGGAAACTTTCCTCATAGACACTAACTGATCTTCATCTATTTTGAGGTCGGTAGTAATTTTGGTTATCAATTGCTTTGGCCTCTGATTGTGAGAGTTATTATGGGAACTTTCAGGGAAAGCTATTTGGGAGCAGGAGTGAGCCTGGCCAAATAATAAGTTCTGAACCATCAGGGAGACAGAACAGAGTAAGCCAAACCCAATATAAGCCCTTGGGGACTGGAAAAGAGGCCACCTAGTGGTGCTTGAACCAGTTAAGTTTGTCCACTCGTAAGTCTGCATAGCTCCTGACCAGGGTCCAGTGGTACACTTACTTTTTTGTGGTCCCTTCATAGCATACTGTAAGGTTGCCTCCCAAGTGACTGTGATGTGGTGGTGCATGCCACCAGGCCAAGCTGACTTTTTGTACTTTTAGTAGAGACGATATTTCACCATGTTGCCCAGGCTGGTCTCAAACTCCTGACCTGAAGTGATCCACCTGCCTCAGCCTTCCAGAGTGCTGGGATTACAGGCATGAGCCACCACACCCAGCCCAAAATAAGATCATTTAGCCCAGTGTGGTGGCATGCACCAGTAGTCCCAGCTACTCAGGAGGCTGAGATGGGAGGATCGCTTGAGCCCAGGAGGTCCAAACTGCAGTGAGTTGTGATTGCACCACTGCACTCTAGCCTGGGTGACAGAGCGAGACTCTGTCTAAAAAAAAAAAAAAAATTAAATTAAATAAATAAATAATAAAAATATAGAAAGTTAAATACTGATAGAAAGACCTTAGCGCTTTTAATAAAGAAAACTCAGTTTTCTTAAGTGATCAGAAACCTAATAAAGATGACCTGGAGTACAGGAAATCAATTTGGCAAAGCACAGAATCTTTGTTTCCTAGGCCAATTACCTGAAATATAAATTTCCTATTAAGAGCAGACCAATACTCAAAGAAAATTTGTTGTTTTAAAAGAGAGGTCCAAGTTCTAGTTTTGCATCAGTGTACTGTTGACATTAATGTTCAAGACAGCATTAATTTCAAAATTTAAGAAAAACTTACAAATAATTTTCTTCCAATCTTAGCCAGCTTAATCACACATACAAGTACTTTCACAAGATTTATCCTCCACAAGCCTTCTACAACTTTCTTATCCATTCAGCTTTTGTCTTGTAGTTTTTCCTCTTCTCATTTTGGAGCAACTAGTTATCCTACTTTAGGACAAAAAAAATTTTTTCCCCTTAACAAAATAAAACATCCTCATATCTTATAGCTTTTTCTTACCAAAAGTACTTTTTGCCCTCTTATATAATTGCTTATAGAATTGTTTCCATTATTGTTTTATTAATAATATATTATTAGTTAAAGAATTCTAAATAATAAAGAAATATATATTAATATTTGTTAATATAGCCTTATATTAATTAGAATTCTTAACCCTTAGTGACCTTAATTTCTAGTGAACACTAGGAAGCAAGCAAAAATTGTGAACTGTCTGTTATACCAGCAATCTGCAGATCAGTAGTCCGTGAATAATAATTTCTGCAAGCATGTACTTTCCCATAGTACAATCTGTCACTGTGGCACAGAACATGTTTAGTAACAGTCTCAAATATTTTTAGTCTCTTGGTAATAAGAAATTGTAGAAGAGTCTACATTTAATCTCTATCCTCTTAGAATTTTTTTTCTTTTGAGACATGGTCTTGCTCTGTCACATAGGCTGGAGTGCAGTGCTGAGAACACACGACTCACTGCAACCTCGACCTCCTGGGCTCAAGCGATCCTCCCACCTCAGCCTCCCAAATGTTAGGTTTTGAAGGGAAGGTGAGGGTTAAAGAAAGACACACACCCACAGAAAGAGGGTGGCTCAACAGCAAGTGCAGGCTTTATGCCCAGCATAAAACCTACAGAAGTGGGAACCAGCCTAATGCCAGAGCCCACCGCTGCTTACAGGCTGGGGGTACTTATAGGTATGGGCGGGAGGGGTCTGGGCAGTAAGGCTTGTTGCCTGGCAGGCTATTGATAAGATGTTCTCATGATGAGGCGGTTTTGCCCTTGTCCTGGTGGGATGCCATTGTGGTGTTTCTTGGACTTTTGCCCAGCAAGATATGATAGGAATGTTTCTTTAGTTGAGCCTTTGTCTGCCTTGTGGTCAGGTGGTTAGGAAGAATGTTTCTCCCAACCCAAACCCCCGTGACATGTTTCACTTTGACCAAGGTCTGCAAAATAATGGGGAGCTTACAAAATGACGCAGTTGGGCCTAACACCAAGTAGCTGAGACCACAGGTGTGTGCCACCATGCCCAGCTAAATTTTTAGTTTTGTAGAGACAGGGTCTGGCTATGTTGTCTAGGCTGATCTTGAATTCTTAGGCTCAAATGGTCCTCCTACCTCAGCCTCCCAAAGTGCTGCCATGTGTGACCTGCCATGCCTGGCCCTATCTTATTTTTTGTTTCTTTCATCTTGACTATTCTATGCACCTCATATAAGTGAAATCATACAGTATTCGTCCTTTTGTGTCTGGCGTATTTCACTTAGCATAATGTTTTTAAGGCTTATCCATGATACAATTTTAAGGCTGCATAGTATTCTATTGTTGGACTTGGAAGTCTTTTCAATCTTTCACTATTACAGTGTCACAATATCCTTGGATGGACTTTTTTGTGTGTGTATTTGTGTTCATATTTTTGGCTCAGAGGGTTTGGAGACCTTTGTGTTTTATTTAAAATTATCTCACCATCCAGATCATGATTCAAATCTCTGCCCTTCCTCATCCTCGTCCCTTCTCCCTTGACTGAAATGCTCAGGCCAGAGTAGATGCTACGGCCCGGAAGCAGGAATTCTGACCAGGCTACCATAGAGGGTGAATTCTCAGGCTACCAAGAACACCACTCAGAGCGATTGCTTTCTTATAGTCAGCATCAGCTCTCCAGAGTGCTTTCCCACATTTTGTTTCAACACCCAGCATCAACAAGGAGTTAAGTGTCTGGCAGAATCCCAGGGAAGGGTTCCTCTGGGCTGTGCTTAAACCAGTAGACCACATTTGGAAGATTTGCTTTACCAGCCTGGTCATGTTCAGAAACTCTCCAAATCCTAAAACCTGACATCTACAAGTTTCTTTTTTTTTTTTAATTTTAATTTTTATTTTATTATTATACTTTAAGTTCTAGGGTACATGTGCGTAACGTGCAGGTTTGTTACATATGTATACTTGTGCCATGTTGGTGTGCTGCACCCATCAACTCGTCAGTACCCATCAATTCGTCATTTATATCAGGTATAACTCCCAATGCAATCCCTCCCCCGTCCCCTCCCATGATAGGCCCCGATGTGTGATGTTCCCCTTCCCGAGTACAAGTGATGTCATTGTTCAGTTCCCACCTATGAGTGAGAACATGCAGTGTTTGGTTTTCTGTTCTTGTGATAGTTTGCTAAGAATGATGGTTTCCAGCTGCATCCATGTCCCTACAAAGGACGCAAACTCATCCTTTTTATGGCTGCATAATATTCCATGGTGTATATGTGCCACATTTTCTTAATCCAGTCTGTCACAGATGGACATTTGGGTTGATTCCAAGTCTTTGCTATTGTGAATAGTGCCACAATAAACATACATGTGCATGTGTCTTTATAGCAGCATGATTTATAATCCTTTGGGTATATACCCAGTAGTGGGATGGCTGGGTCATATGGTACATCTAGATCTAGATCCTTGAGGAATCGCCATACTGTTTTCCATAATGGTTGAACTAGTTTACAATCCCACCAACAGTGTAAAAGTGTTCCTATTTCTCCACATCCTCTCCAGCACCTGTTGTTTCCTGACTTTTTTTTTTTTTTTTTTTTTTTTTGAGACGGAGTCTTGCTCTGTCGCCCAGGCTAGAGTGCAGTGGCCGGATCTCAGCTCACCGCAACCTCTGCCTCCTGGGTTCACGCCATTCTCCTGCCTCAGCCTCCCGAGTGGCTGGGACCACAGGCGCCCACCACCTCGCCCGGCTAATTTTTTTTTGTATTTTTAGTAGAGACGGGGTTTCACCGTGTTAGCCAGGAGGGTCTCGATCTCCTGACCTCGTGATCCGCCCGTCTCGGCCTCCCAAAGTGCTGGGATTACAGGCTTGAGCCACCACGCCCGGCCGTTTCCTGACTTTTGAATGATTGCCATTCTAACTGGTGTGAGATGGTATCTCATTGTGGTTTTGATTTGCATTTCTCTGATGGCCAGTGATGATGAGCATTTTTTCATGTGTCTGTTGGCTGTATGAATGTCTTCTTTTGAGAAATGTCTGTTCATATCCTTTGCCCACTTTTTGATGGGGTTGTTTGTTTTTTTTCTTGTAAATTTGTTTGAGTTCTTTGTAGATTCTGGATATTAGCCCTTTGTCAGATGAGTAGATTGTAAAAGTTTTCTCCCATTCTGTAGGTTGCCTGTTCACTCTGATGGCAGTTTCTTTTGCTGTGCAGAAGCTCTTTAGTTTAATCATATCCCATTTGTCAATTTTGGCTTTTGCTGCCATTGCTTTTGGTGTTTTAGACATGAAGTCCTTGCCCATGCCTATGTCCTGAAAGGTACCACCTAGGTTTTCTTCTAGGGTTTTTATGGTATTAGGTCTAACATTTAAGTCTCTAATCCATGTTGAATTAATTTTCATATAAGGAGTAAGGAAAGGATCCAGTTTCAGCTTTCTACTTATGGCTAGCCAATTTTCCCAGCACCATTTATTAAATAGGGAGTCCTTTCCCCATTTCTTGTTTCTCTCAGGTTTGTCAAAGATCAGATGGCTGTAGATGTGTGGTATTATTTCTGAGGACTCTGTTCTGTTCCATTGGTCTATATCTCTGTTTTGGTACCAGTACCATGCTGTTTTGGTTACTGTAGCCTTGTAGTATAGTTTGAAGTCAGGTAGCGTGATGCCTCCAGCTTTGTTCTTTTGACTTAGGATTGTCTTGGCAATGCAGGCTCTTTTTTGGTTCCATATGAACTTTAAAGCCATTTTTTCCAATTCTGTGAAGAAACTCATTGGTAGCTTGATGGGGATGGCATTGAATCTATAAATAACTTTGGGCAGTATGGCCATTTTCACGATATTGATTCTTCCTATCCATGAGCATGGTATGTTCTTCCATTTGTTAGTGTCCTCTTTTATTTCACTGAGCAGTGGTTTGTAGTTCTCCTTGAAGAGGTCCTTTACATCCCTTGTAAGTTGGATTCCTAGGTATTTTATTCTCTCTGAAGCAATTGTGAATGGAAGTTCATTCATGATTTGGCTCTCTGTTTGTCTGTTACTGGTGTATAAGAATGCTTGTGATTTTTGCACATTAATTTTGTATCCTGAGACTTTGCTGAAGTTGCTTATCAGCTTAAGGAGATTTTGGGCTGAGACAATGGGGTTTTCTAAATATACAATCATGTCATCTGCAAACAGGGACAATTTGACTTCTTCTTTTCCTAACTGGATACCCTTTATTTCTTTCTCTTGCCTGATTGCCCTAGCCAGAACTTCCAACACTATGTTGAATAGGAGTGGTGAGAGAGGGCATCCCTGTCTTGTGCCAGTTTTCAAAGGGAATTTTTCCAGTTTTTGCCCATTCAGTATGATATTGGCTGTGGGTTTGTCATAAATAGCTCTTATTATTTTGAGGTACGTTCCATCAATACCAAATTTATTGAGCGTTTTTAGCATGAAGGGCTGTTGAATTTTGTCAAAACCCTTTTTCTGCATCTATTGAGATAATCACGTGGTTCTTGTCTTTGGTTCTGTTTATATGCTGGATTACGTTTATTGATTTGCAAATGTTGAACCAGCCTTGCATCCCAGGGATGAAGCCCACTTGATCATGGTGGATAAGCTTTTTGATGTGCTGCTGAATCCGTTTTGCCAGTATTTTATTGAGGATGTTTGCATCGATGTTCATCAGGGATATTGGTCTAAAATTTTCTTTTTTTTGTTGTGTCTCTGCCAGGCTTTGGTATCAGGATGATGTTGGCCTCATAAAATGAGTTAGGGAGGATTCCCTCTTTTTCAATTGATTGGAATAGTTTCAGAAGGAATGGTACCAGCTCCTCTTTGTACCTCTGGTAGAATTCAGCTGTGAATCCATCTGGTGCTGGACTTTTTTTGGTTGGTAGGCTATTAATTATTGCCTCAATTTCAGAGCCTGCTATTGGTCTATTCAGGGATTCAACTTCTTCCTGGTTTAGTCTTGGAAGAGTGTAAGTGTCCAGGAAATTATCCATTTCTTCTAGATTTTCTAGTTTATTTGTGTAGAGGTGTTTATAGTATTCTCTGATGGTAGTTTGTATTTCTGTGGGGTCGGTGGTGATATCCCCTTTATCATTTTTAATTGCGTCTACTTGATTCTTCTCTCTTTTCTTCTTTATTAGTCTTGCTAGTGGTCTGTCAATTTTGTTGATTTTTTCAAAAAACCAACTCCAGGATTCATTGATTTTTTGGAGGGTTTTTTGTGTCTCTATCTCCTTCAGTTCTGCTCTGATCTTAGTTATTTCTTGCCTTCTGCTAGCTTTTGAATGTGTTTGCTCTTGCTTCTCCAGTTCTTTTAATTGTGATGTTAGAGTGTCAATTTTAGATCTTTCCAGCTTTCTCTTGTGGGCATTTAGTGCTATAAATTTCCCTCTACACACTGCTTTAAATGTGTCTCAGAGATTCTGGTATGTTGTATCTTTGTTCTCATTGGTTTCAAAGAACATCTTTATTTCTGCCTTCATTTCGTTATGTACCCAGTAGTCATTCAGGAGCAGGTTGTTCAGTTTCCATGTAGTTGAGCGGTTTTGATTGAGTTTCTTAGTCCTGAGTTCTAGTTTGATTGCACTGTGGTCTGAGAGACAGTTTGTTATAATTTCTGTTCTTTTACATTTGCTGAGGAGTGCTTTACTTCCAATTATGTGGTCAATTTTGGAATAAGTGCGATGTGGTGCTGAGAAGAATGTATATTCTGTTGATTTGGGGTGGAGAGTTCTATAGATGTCTATTAGGTCCGCTTGGTGCAGAGATGAGTTCAATTCCTGGATATCCTTGTTAACTTTCTGTCTCGTTGATCTGTCTAATGTTGACAGTGGAGTGTTGAAGTCTCCCATTATTATTGTATGGGAGTCTAAGTCTCTTTGTAAGTCTCTAAGGACTTGCTTTATGAATCTGGGTGCTCCTGTATTGGGTGCATATATATTTAGGATAGTTAGCTCTTCCTGTTGGATTGATCCCTTTACCATTATGTAATGGCCTTCTTTGTCTCTTTTGATCTTTGGTGGTTTAAAGTCTATTTTATCAGAGACTAGGATTGCAACCCCTGCTTTTTTTTGTTCTCCATTTGCTTGGTAGATCTTCCTCCATCCCTTTATTTTGAGCCTATGTATGTCTCTGCATGTGAGATGGGTCTCCTGAATACAGCAGACTGATGGGTCTTGACTCTTTATCCAGTTTGCCAGTCTGTGTCTTATAATTGGAGCATTTAGTCCATTAACATTTAAGGTTAATATTGTTATGTGTGAACTTGATCCTGCCATTATGATATTAACTGGTTATTTTGCTCGTTAGTTGATGCAGTTTCTTCCTAGCCTCGATGGTCTTTACATTTTGCCATGTTTTTGCAATGGCTGGTACCTGTTGTTCCTTTCCATGTTTAGGGCTTCCTTCAGGGTCTCTTGTAAGGCAGGCCTGGTGGTGACAAAATCTCTAAGCATTTGCTTATCTGTAAAGGATTTTATTTCTCCTTCACTGATGAAACTTAGTTTGGCTGGATATGAAATTCTGGGTTTAAAATTCTTTTCTTTAAGAATGTTGAATATTGGCCCCCACTCTCTTCTGGCTTGTAGAGTTTCTGCCGAGAGGTCTGCTGTTAGTCTGATGGGCTTCCCTTCGTGGGTAACCCGACCTTTCTCTCTGGCTGCCCTTAAGATTTTTTCCTTCATTTCAACTTTGGTGAATCTGGCAATTATGTGTCTTGGAGTTGCTCTTCTCGAGGAGTATCTTTGTGGTGTTCTCTGTATTTCCTGAATTTGAATGTTGGCCTGCCCTACTAGGTTGGGGAAGTTCTCCTGGACGATATCCTGAAGAGTGTTTTCCAACTTGGTTCCATTCTCCCCCTCACTTTCAGGCACCCCAATCAGACGTAGATTTGGTCTTTTCACATAATCCCATACTTCTTGCAGGCTTTGTTCATTTCTTTTCCTTCTTTTTTCTTTTGGTTTCTCTTCTCGCTTCATTTCATTTATTTGGTCCTCAATCACTGATACTCTTTCTTCCAGTTGATCAAGTCGGTTACTGAAGCTTGCAGATTTGTCACGTATTTCTCGTGTCATGGTTTTCATCTCTGTCATTTCATTTATGACCTTCTCTGCATTAATTAATCTAGCTATCAATTCTTCCACTCTTTTTTCAAGATTTTTAGTTTCTTTGTGCTGGGTACATAATTCCTCCTTTAGCTCTGAGAAGTTTGATGGACTGAAGCCTTCTCTCATCTCGTCAAAGTCATTCTCTGACCAGCTTTGATCCATTGCTGACGATGAGCTGCGCTCCTTTGCAGGGGGAGATGCGCTCTTATTTTTTGAATTTCCAGCTTTTCTGCCCTGCTTTTTCCCCATCTTCGTGGTTTTATCTGCTTCTGGTCTTTGATGATGGTGACGTACTGATGGGGTTTTGGTATAGGTGTTCTTCCTGTTTGATAGTTTTCCTTCTAATAGGACCCTCAGCTGTAGGTCTGTTGGAGATTGCTTGAGGTCCACTCCAGACCCTCTTTGCCTGGGTATCAGCAGCAGAGGTTGCAGAAGATACAATATTGCTGAACAGCAAGTGTACCTGTCTGATTCTTACTTTGGAAGCTTCCTCTCAGGGGTGTACTCCACCCTGCGAGGTGTGGGGTGTCAGACTGCCCCTAGTGGGGGATGTCTCCCAGTTAGGCTACTCAGGGGTCAGAGACCCACTTGAGCAGGCAGTCTGTCCGTTCTCAGATGTCAACCTCCATGTTGGGAGATCCACTGCTCTCTTCAAAGCTGTCAGACAGAGTCGTTCGGGTCTGCACAGGCCTCTGCTGCTTCCCCTGTTGTTTTTTAGCTGTGCCCTGTCCCCAGAGGTGGAGTCTACAGAGACAGGCAGGTTTCCTTGAGCTGCTGTGAGCTCCACCCAGTTCGAGCTTCCCAGCAGCTTTGTTTACCTACTTAAGCCTCAGCAATGGCGGGCGCCCCTCCCCCAGCCTCGCTGCTGCCTTGTGGTTAGATCGCAGACTGCTGTGCTAGCAATGAGGGAGGCTCCGTGGCCGTGGGACCCTCCCAGCCAGGTGTGGGTATAGTCTCCTGGTGTGCCCATTTGCTTAAAGTGCAGTATTGGGGTGGGAATTACCCGATTTTCCAGGTGTTGTGTGTCTCAGTTCGCCTGGCTAGGAAAAGGGATTCCCTTCCCCCTTGCACTTCCCAGGTGAGGCAATGCCTCGCCCTGCTTCAGCTCTCGCTGGTCGGGCTGCAGCAGCTGACTAGCACTGATTGTCTGGCACTCCCCAGTGAGATGACCCCAGTACCTCAGTTGAAAATGCAGAAATCACCGGTCTTCTGTGTTGCTCGCGCCAGGAGTTGGAGACTGGAGCTGTTCCTATTCGGCCATCTTGCTCCGCCCTCTACAATTTTCTTAAAACTCATCTAATCCAATATGCTCGACCCTCAGTATGGAGATTGGGCTACTGAGGTTCAAAGGGAGATAAGACCAGCTAAAGTCAACTCAGAAATAGGGTGACCAGTTGTTCCCACTTACCTGGAACTTTCCCCATTCTAGCACTGAAAGTCCCATGTCCAAAAAACCCCTCAGCCCTGGACAATCCTCCGGTCAGCCTCTGGAGCCAGGATACAGCCAAGATCAGACCCATGAGTTTTTAGTTCTGGGCACTTCTTCTCACACCCGCCTTTTCAGCCCTGCTTCCAGCCCCTACACAAAAGGAATGATTTGCACTCTGATTGCCCTTCCAGACAGGAAAGCTGAAGCGCTACTTCACAGACCTGGAGGCCCTGGCCATGGTCACTGCTGCTTTCTGCCATGACATTGACCACAGAGGCACCAACAACCTCTACCAGATGAAGTGAGTCAGCTTCCCTCCCCACCCCCAGCCCTCTGGATTCATTATCCAGCTCTGTGTGGCCCCCAGGCAGACTCATGGGCCACTAGGGAAGCCTTGTGGTCCACAGCTTCCGACTGCTTTCTGCCCTTGGAACCTGGGTCTCCTCCTGTAGCAGCCAGAATAACGATCCCCCAAAGATGTCCAGATCTCAAATCCCTGAGCTGGAGAATATGTTGCCTTACATTCAAAAGGGACTGTGCAGATGTGATTAAGTCGAGGATCGTGAGATACAGGGATTATTCATTCAGGTGGGCTCCGTGTAGCCCCAAGGGTCCTTATAAGAGGGAAGCAGGAGGTCAGAGAGGAGAGAGGACGCTACCCTGCTGGCTTTGAAGATGGAGGCGTGGCCTGCAAACAAGGAATGCATGTGGCCTCTAGAAGCTCAAAAGAGCAAGGAAATGGATTCTCCTCTGGAGCTTCCAGAAGGAAAGCAGCCCTAAGGACCCATTTCAGACTCCATATAGAGCTGTAAAATAATAAATTTTATTGTTTTAAGCCATTAAGTTTGTGGCAGTTTGTTATAGAAGCTGCAGAAAACAAATCCATTAAACTCCTTTACTCGTCTCCTTCCCTGTCCTACCTGCTGCACTAATTTGGGCCAAGACATTAATAACCAGTAATGGTTCATTCACTCATCTCGTGTTTATAATGCTTCGAATATAATGTGGTAGGCTCTATGCTAGGCAAAGGAGGTGCTCTGATGAGCAAAACAGCTCCTGTCCTCACAGAGCTTATATTTCAGACAGCCCATGAAGCATAGGCCTTGGACCTGATCTCATTGGATCCTCACGACCACCCACCGGGCTAGGCAGAGCAGGGGCTAATGTTATCCCTACTTACAGATGAGAAAACTGAGTCTCCGTTCAGGGGCCATGGCTTGTAAGTCATTAACAAGCTCTGAATTCATGCTGCTCTGAGTCTTAATACTTCCATGCTGCTCTGGGGCCAGATAATGGGTTTACATTTTACATTTTGAGAATCTAAATACTTAGTGCAGTGTGTGGCACATAGTAAGTGCTCAACAAGTGTTTATTGAATACAGAAATGAATAAACATATGGCTTGTGGAAATTCAGTGGTTTCCTTCAGACTTGGATGTGAAGAATCAGGGCTAGATGATCTTGAAGCATGGCCCAATGCTAATGCCCCTAAAATCCCTTATGGCATTGTGTGTGTTTGTGGCTTTTTCTGGGGGAATGGGTCCATGCTATTCAGTAGATTCTCTAATGAGTTTGTGACCCAAAAGGAACTTGGAATCACTTGTGGAGAAGGCTAAAGACTGAGTCAGGAGACTTGATGTTTAGTCCTAATTTTCTATTGTCCACTCCATATTGATTCTCTCTCTTTCTCATTCAGATCCCAGAACCCACTGGCCAAGCTCCATGGGTCCTCCATCTTGGAAAGACACCACTTGGAGTTTGGCAAAACACTGCTCAGAGACGAGGTAGGATGAGGGCCAAGGGTGCACTGGCTGCGGGGCCTGGATCAGAGACTCCATTTCACGAGGAGCCTGTGCCCAGGGAGCATTCTTTCCATTGGCCTGGGTTGCCTCTGCCATCATCTGGGATAGCCATTGGTAGTTGGGTGACTTTACTGCCAGCATCAATCCTCTCCCACCTTGCCTCTGCTTTTTTCTTTAGAGCCTGAATATCTTTCAAAACCTCAATCGCCGACAGCATGAGCATGCCATCCATATGATGGACATTGCAATCATTGCCACAGACCTCGCCCTGTATTTCAAGTTGGTATTTCTTCTCGTTCTAATAGTAAAAGTAACAATGATTATATGTGTGTGTGTATATATATATATGTATATATTATATGTGTGTGTATATGTGTGTGTGTGTGTGTGTGAATATGTATATATAGAGAGAGAGAGAGAGTTTTTTTTGGGGGGACAGGATCTCACTCTGTTGTCCAGGCTAGACTGCAGTGGCACCATCACAGCTCACTGCCTCCTGGGTTCAAGGGATCTTCCCACCTCAGCCTCCTGAGTGGCTGGGACCACAGGAACACCACCAATCCTGGATAATTTTTTAATTTGCTGTAAAGATGGGTTCTCACTATGTTACCCAGGCTGATCTCAAACTCCTGGGCCCAAGCCATCCTTCTGCCTGAACCTCCCAAAGTATCGGGATTACAGGCATGAGCCACTGCACCCAGCAACAATGATTACAATACTAACAAATATCATAGTTCCAATTAAATTAGCATATACTATGTGTCAGGCACAACACATGTGTTATGGACACATTGATTCTTGCTACAACTCTATGAGTTAGATATTATTACCCCCATTGTACAGATGGGAACACCGGGATTCAGGACAAGAGATTTGCTAAGATTAGGTAACAAATCAGTGGCAGAGACTTAGGTTAAACCTAGGTCTTCACTCCCAGGCCTTGGTTCTTTCAACCTTGTTTTGTGAATTTTGTTGATTTAATAAGCCTCCATCTGAATCAGCTAATGTTAGCAGCTCAGGTGTTGCCTTATTCTAAGATTTGCTCCCTTTACTAGACTGATGTGTTTTGTAGGAAAAGGACGATGTTCCAAAAGATCGTGGATCAGTCTAAGACATACGAGAGTGAACAGGAGTGGACGCAGTACATGATGCTGGAGCAGACACGGAAGGAAATCGTTATGTGAGTTGGGATGGGGTTAAAACCTGATCCTCTTAGGCTTAGGATCATGAGGCGAGACGTTGCACTGACAGCTCTTGTTGCCCTCAACAAGCCTTGGGACTATTTCATTTTGGAGGCCTTCAACATATGAAAAAATGAAGTTATGCCAAATTCCAACTGCACAAGCTATATGTTTAATCTTTATTTTAGCACTAGAAATGCAAGACAGTATATTATTATTTTATTTATCTGAATACAAAAATATGTTATTTGAAGTAACTCAATCATACTCTCTAAGATTTGGATGATAAACTGATATAACTTTCAAGTTTTTGATACAACGGAAAGCACTATACCAATTAAGGGGTTTTTGTTTTGTTTTGTTTTGTTTTTTTTGTTTTGAGATGGAGTCTCACTCTGTCACCCAGGTGGGAGTGTAGTGGTGCGATCTCAGCTCACTGCAACTTCTGCCTCCCAGGTTCAAGTGATTCTCCTGCCTCAGCCTCCTTAGTAGCTAGGATTACAGGCACCCACCACCACGCCCAGATAATTTTTGTATTTTTAGTCAAGACCAGGTTTTGCCATGTTGCCCAGGCTGGTTTCAAACTCCCGACCTCAAGTGATCCACCCACCTCTGTGTCTCTCAAAGTGCTGGGTTTATAGGTGTGAGCCATCATGCCCTGCCCCAATTAAAGTTTGAGTGATACTTAATGTGTCATTCAAAACATATAGGCTTAATTTTTAACATATTCGTTTACATAGGACAATATCCTGCAATATAGCTGTGCTAGTCACAAATTGGTTATGGTTGGTATGAAATTCATATTGCATGGTCTGGCATGGTTGGTAATGGGACTCAAATTTAAGTTGTCTGGTGAATGTCTTTTTTCAGTTTTCTCAATGTGCTTCCATGATTCACCTCAATTGTAATGGAGTGAGAAGGGTAAATTTGAGGCCTTTTATGAATATGTGGCCCAAGCCAAATGGTCTCCTGGCTCCTCTGTGATGGGTCCTGGGCATTGAAGGCAATGGTCAAGAAAAGTTGTAGGGGAGACAATCCTGACTAGTTGCCTAGGAAGCATTGGGTTATTTGTTTATCCCCAAATGCTTCTGTGGAAATGAGGCTTGATTAAGTCACAAGCATTGCAAGTGTCTGCAGCAGAGAAGAGGAGACCACTGAGACAGGCTCCAGAAAGAGGGGGCGGCAGCAATTGCCATTGCCATTCCTTCAGCCGTGCAGTTGTCCAACCAGGCCTCCTACAAAGGTCCCCTGATTCTGGGAGCAGTGCATTCTGCTTTCGCTGAACAAGGGGACATGCTCAGCCCACGGTTACTCATAGACTGACCAGGAACTGCCCCCCACCCCGGACATTTCATTTATTTATTTATTTGTTTATTTATTTTTGAGATAGTGTCTTGCTCTATTACCCAGGCTGGAGTGCAGTGGCAGTCAGGGCTCACTGCAGCTTCAACCTTCCAGGCTCAAGCAATCCCCCCACCTCAGCCTCCTTAGTAGTTGGGACTGTAGGCACACCCACTACACCCGGCTAATTTTTGTATTTTTGGTAGAAACAGGTTTTGCCATGTTGCCTAGGCTGGTCTTGAACTCCTGAGCTTAAGCGATCTACCCACCTTGGCCTCCCAAAGTGCTGGGATTACAAGTGTGAGCCACCACATCCAGCCACATTTATTTATTTATAATTTCAACTTTTATTACACATTGAAGGATGCATGGGCAGGTTTGTTACATGGTTATGTTGTGTGACACTGAGGTTTGGGGTATAAAAGATCGCATCACCCAAGTAGTGAGCATAGCACTCAGTAGGTATTTCTTTTTTAGCCCACACTCTCCTCTGTCTCCCATCTGGTAGTCCCCAGTAGCTGTTGTTGCCATCTTTGTGTCCACGTATACTTAATGTTTATCTCACACCTATAAGTAAGAATATGCAGTATTTAGTCTTCCATTCTTGTGTTAATTCGCTTAAGATAATGGCCTCCAACATCATCCATGTTGCTGCAAAGGCCATGATTTTGTTCTTTTTTATGGCTGTGTAGTATTCCATGGTGTATATGTAACACATTTTCTTTATCCAATCCACTGTTGATAGCACCTAGGTTGATTCCATGTTTTGCTATTGTGAATAGTGCTGTGATGAACATGTAAGGGCATGTGTCTTTTTGGTAGAACTCTTTTTCTTTTGGTTACAGACCCAGTAATGAGATGATGGGTCAAATGGTAATTCTACTTTAAGTTCTTTGAGAAATCTCCAAACTGGTTTCCACAGTGGCTGAACTAGTTTACATTCTCACCAGCAGTGCATAAGCATTCCTTTTTCTCCACAGCCTTACCAGCATCTGTTACGCTTTGACATTTTCTTTTCTTTTCTTTTTTCTGAGACGGTGTCTCACTCTGTCACTCAGGTTGGAGTATAGCAGCACGATCTTGGCTCACTGCAACCTCCACCTCCTTGGTTCAACCTATTCTCGTGCCTCAGTCTCCAGAGTCTTTGGGACTACAGACACACACCACCACGCCCAGCTAAATTTTTTTTGTATTTTTTGGTAGAGATGGGGTTTTACCATGTTGACTAGGTTGGTCTCAAACTCCTGACCTCAAGTGATCTGCCTGCCTCAGCCTTCCAAAGTACTCAGACTTCTTTTGACTTTTTAATAATTGTCATTCTGACTGGTGCCAGATGGTATCTCATTATGGTTATCTGTTTATTGACTTCTGCTTTTTCTTTTCTTTTTTTGAGATGGAGTCTCACTCTGTCACCCAGGCTGGAGTGCAGTGGCACAATCTCGGCTCACTACAACTTCCACCTCCCGAGTTCAAGGGCTTCTCCTGCCTCAGCCTCCTGAGTAGCTGGGATTATAGGCACGCGACACCATGCCTGGCTAATTTTTGTGTCTTTAGTAGAGATAGGGTTTCGTCATGTTGGTCAGGCTGGTCTCGAACTCCTGACCTCGTGATCTGCCCGCCTCGGCCTCCCAAAGTGCTGGGATTAGAGGCATGAGCCACTGCGCCTAGCTGACTTCTGTTTTTTCTTAACATTTTTCTTTTTTTGACTTCCATAACTGGACATTTCAAAATGGCTCCGCAGAAGGACTAAATAATTGAAAGGAACACCCTGCTATTGGATAGGGGGACTTGATATTAGAAAGTTGTCTATTCTCCTTAATTAATTATTCATTTAAGGGTGATTCCAAAACAAACAAACAAACAAAAATACCCTGCTTTATTCTGCGGGAATTAGGAAGCTGATTGAAAAATTCTTATGAGAAATGAGTATGCAAGAATAAACAGAAAAAGAAAAAAGATAAAAAAGAATAGTCAGAAAATTCTGACATAGAAAGTAATAATGGTGACCAGCAGAACTAAAGGCAGTTCTGTCCTAGGAAGGAAAAGTCGCTCAGATCAATGGGATGATCTTAAGGATTATGTCTGTGCTCAAAGTGGGTTTTATACCAATGGAGAAAGGTGCAAGTTCATCAGCGGTGTTGGGACAATGGGATGGCCACAAAGTGAGATCTCTAGCTTATTCCTTATACCAAAATAAATTCCAGATGTAATAAAAATGTTTAAATAACCAGGGAAAGAAAAGAGAGCATGAAAAAAGCATGGAAGAATTAAGAAGAGGCTGGGCGTGGTGGCTCACGCCTGTAATCCCAGCACTTGGGGAGGCCGAGGCAGGTGGATCACGAGGTCAGGAGATCGAGACCACGCTGGCTAACACGGTGAAACCCCACCTCTACTTAAAAAAATACAAAAACTAGCCAGGCGTAGTGGTTGGCACCTGTAGTCCCAGCTACTTGGGAGGCTGAGGCAGAAGAATGGCGCGACCCCAGGAGGCGGAGCTGTAGTGAGCCGTGATTGCGCCACTGCACTCCAGCCTGGGCGACAGAGCGAGACTCTGTCTCAAAAAAAAAAAAAAGGAAGAATTAAGGAGAATAATTTCAGAGCAAGCTTTTCAAAATGTGACATGAGGCCCGGCACAGTGGCTCATGCCTGTAATCCCAACATTTTGAGAGGCCGAGGCAGGCAGATCACCTGAGGTCTGGAGTTGGAGACCAGCCTGGCCAACATGGTGAAACGCCATCTGTACTAAAAATACAAAAATTAGCTAAGCGAGGTGGCGGGTGCCTGTAATCCCAGCTACTTGGGAAGCTGAGGCAGGAGAGTTGCTTGAACGCAGGAGGTGGAGGTTGCTGTGAGCCGAGATTGTGCCACTGCACTCCAGCCTGGGCGATGGAGTGAGACTCCGTCTCAAGATAGATAGATAGATAGATAGATAGATAGATAGATAGATAGATAGATAAATAAAACAAAATAAAATAAAAATAAATAAAATATGACATGAAAATCATAAGTCATAAAATTAGATGGAGAAATCTGATTATGAAAAATTAAGGATTTCTGTACAACACACAAAAACACATAGTCTAAGTAGGAAAGTAAGCGATAAGCTGGGGGGAAATATTTGCATCACTTCTAAGAGAAAAAGAGCTAATTTCCTCAGTAAATAAGGTGTTAATACGATTCCAGGAAAAGACTAATCCAATAGCAAATGGGCAAAAGGCACAAACCGACAGTTCCCAGAAAAGTTACAGTGGGATATAAATCTATGAAAAGACGGTGATTATAAAACTACAATGAGATATAATTGTTAACTCCTATTTCAAAGATGAAAACGTTTGCTACCATTCCGTGTTGGGCAGAGTGAGGGAAAGGGCCACCTTGTTCCGCATGTGGAAGTGCAAAGAGGCTCAGTCTTTTCGGAGGGCGATTTGGCAACACCTATCAAAGCTGTAAGCACTCGTACCCTTTGACCCAGCAATCCCACTTCCAGGATTTCCCCTCCAGATATTCTCCCACATGTGCACAAAGTGTATGTACAGTTATTTTTTGCAGAATTGTTTGTAACACAAACAAGATTGAAAACACTCGAAATACCTAGCAATGGGGAGCCAGGTTAAACAAACGATAACACTTTCATACAATGGAATGTCTTACAGATGTACAATGAAATGACATCAAGCGAAAGGTATTATGTTTAATTTTAAAAGAAAAAAAAGCCAGGAGCAGGATCTCAATCATTGTCAAAGTCAAGGTGACCTTATGTAGGTACCCAGCTGATGACGCACATACCCCTCTGGGAACTCACGTCCTTCCAACATGTATATCAGCATGGATAGCCTTAAGGGAATCAGTGTTTGCTTTTGTCATATTAACCTTCCTGAGAAAGAAGCAGACCAGTAGGCACAGCATTCTCTCATTCTTCCCCACCTTACAAAATAAAGGCAAACTCCGTTCTTTCTTGAATCTTCCTGCAGTGTGTTGTCCTAGAGACAAAAACCTCTGGGCAGCCAAACAGAGGGACTATTTGAAATATAGTCATCCCTGGGTATACTCGGGGATCGGCTCCAGGACCCCCTAGTATGCCAAAATTGGTACAAACTCAAGTCCTGCAGTAGCTCTGAAAACCCCTTGGATGTGAAGAGTCGCCCCCATACATGGGTTTTGCATCCTTCAATCCATGTTCAGCTGAAAAAAATTCATGTGTAAGTGGACCTGCATAGTTCAAACCCATGTTGTTCAAGAATCCTCCATACTGATGTTGTCACAGCCTCTTATAATTAAGGCATTATAAATCTAAGGAAGGGGCTGGGCCAGGTGGCCATGCCTGTAATGCCAGCCCTTTGGGAGGCCAAGGCAGGTGGATCACTTGAGGTCAGGAGTTCGAGACCAGCCTGGTCAACATGGCAAGTCTCCATTTCTACTAAAAATACAAAAATTAGCCAGGCATCATGGTGCGTGCCTGTAATCCCAGCTACTTGGGAGGCTGAGGCAGGAGAATTGCTTGAACCCAGGAGGCAGATGTTGCTGTGAGCTAAGATCGCACCACTGCACTCCAGCCTGGGTGACAGAGCGAGACTCTTTTTAAATTTTTGTAGAGATGAATAAAGGTCCCACTCTGTTGCCCAGGCTGATCTTAAACTCCTGGGTTCAAGCCATTCTTACACCTCGGCCTCCCAAAGTGCTGGAATTACAGGCATGAACCACCGGACCCAGACTATTTGTTCAAGAGTTTTTACAACTTTAATTGCCAGGCACTCCCCCGAACCCCACCCCTATTCCCAGCCAGTGGGTGGGATTGTACAGGGGGGCAGCAGGTGAGGAATTTTTCATTTAAATATCTTACTTCTTTCAGAGAATGTATCACTGTTCAGGGACCATGACACTAGGGCAAAGGCACATCAGCAATAAGTACTGAAGATGGCAGCAACTGATTTAATCCACACCACTGTCTTCTTTCTATCATCTGTCTTTACAATTTTCTTTCTTTCTTTTTTATTTGGTCATAGTCTCTCAACAGAATCATATGATCTATCTATCTATCATCTATCTATCTATCTATCTATCTATCATTATCATCTATCTGTCTGTCTAGTCTACCTACATACCCTCCATGTACCTTTACCTTTCTTAGAATTAAAAATAAAAGATAAGTTGGATGTATTATAACATGCTTATTTAAATTTAAAAATAGGAACTGGGCATGTTGGGGAGGCTGAGACGGGCAGATTGCCTGAGCTCAGAAGTTCAAGACCAGCCTGGGGAACATGGTGAAACCCCATCTCTATTAAAATACAAAAAAACAATTAGTCGGGCATGGTGACTTGCACCTGTAATCCCAGCTACTCTGGAAGCTGAGGCACGAGAATCACTTGAACCTGGGAGGTGGAAGTTGCAGTGAGCCGATATGGAACCACCACACTCTAGCCTGGGCGACAGAGTAAGACTCTGTCTTGGAAAATTTAAATTATCCAGGTATGGTGGTGCATGCTACTTGGGAGGCTGAAGTGGGAGGATCACTTGAGCCCAGGAGTTTCAGACTACAGCTAGCTATGATCATGCCACTGCACTGCCCTCCAGCCTGGGCAACAGAGAGAGACTCTGGTTAAAAAAAAAAAAAAAAAAGAGGAAAAATGGGCAAAAAAATAGATGCTGAATCCTACTTCAGTTTAGTAACAAGAAATATTCATTCATTAACCAATACTTTTTTAAAAATCCCATCCTATCTTGTTAATAGATGAATTCAAAAAAAGATACTTTGAGTGTTTAATCATTATTTGTAAAAATAGTAGTATATTTTGTTATTTAATTGTGTACTAGTAACTTAATCCAAAAGAAAATTTTTCAACACTTAGAGGCTTATTTTCAAAGAAAAACTTTTAATTATATAATTTAAATAAATGGATATAATTGGTTGCAGGTAATTATGAAAATTGATCAATGACTTTCAAGCATATATGTAGTATACACACACACATATATATACAGAAACACATATGCATATATATGTACACATATACCCACAATATTAGGATAACATTCTATGGGGAAGTCAAGTGGAAATAGAGGTTTACAGAGATAAGGAAAGTTGTAAAACTCTAGACTCTTAAAGAAAAGCTTGCTTATGTGCTTTTATCATAGGTAAAGAATGATGTAACAAATTTATTTTAAAAAGTCAGTATGGCCGGGCACAGTGGCCACATGTGTAATCCCAGCACTTTGCAAAGCTGAGGCGGGAGGATGGCTTGAGCTCAGGGGTTTGAGGCCAGCCTCGGCAACATAGCGAGACCTTGTCTCTATAAAAAATAAAAATTTCCCTGAGTATGATGGCACGCACCTGCGGTCCCAACTGCTTGGGAGGCTGAGATGGAAGGATTGCTAGAGCCCGAGAGGTTGAGGCTGCAGTGAGCCCTGATGGTGCCACTGTACTCCAGCCTAGGCAAAAGAGTGAGGTCCCGCTACAAAAAAAAAAAAAAAAAAAAGTCAGTATGTGTAATGTACTATAAATTAGATGCTTTGAAAATATCAAACATGATGTAATAGCTTAAGATGTCAACTTAAAAATGTGTAAGAAGGTAGCACTTTTCAAAATTCTTTAGGTAGGGATTTAACGAAAAATGTTGGGAGACCTGTAATGCAGCATTTCTCAATCTTCGCCCTGTTGACATTTGGGGCTGGCAACCCTGTTCTGGAGCTATCCTGCACCTTGTGGGATGCACAGGACTAGACACCAGGAGCACCCCCACCCCTCCCCAGGTGTGACAATCAAAAATGTGTCCAGACATTGCCAAATATCCCCTGCGCAAAAATTGGCCCAGGCTGTTTGCTCTAAAGCCATCTCGGGGCCCATTGCTTAGGTGTATAATTAGGACTTCTTCACACCTGAGTAGCATGTAGCTGTTGCACACTTGGGGCTTTGGTATCAGACAGCCTGGGTTCAAGTCTCAGCTCTTTCACTTATTGGTGGTGTGGCCTCGAGCAGGTGACTTACTCCCTCACCTCAGTTTCCTCATCTGCTTAAGGAGGATCATGGCAGTGCCTGCTTTGTGGACCATGATGGGGGCTGAGCTGGAGTATGTGGAATGTAGTGCAGCACGTAGTGGTGTTCGGTGCTTCCTGTGGTATAAGAAGACATATATATTTGGCCTTTGTTCCTGGTTCCTGACAGAGATCCTAAAACCCTTGGAATTTCCTGAGTGATAGGAGTGTCTTTTGTTCTGATGGGATGACTCTTGGCAGGACCCTAGACAGCTTTAGGCTGGGGGCTGGTCACCAGAAAGATCAAGCCTTCATTTAAAGCTTGGAACTTTCAGCCCCATCCCCAACCTCCAGGAAGGGAAGAGGCTGGAGATTAATTGCCAGTGGATAATGATTTAATCAATCATACTTCTGTGATAAAAACACACACACACACACAAACAACAACAACAAAAAAACGCCATAAAAACCTCTAAACAGCAGAGTTTAGAGAGCTTCTGGTTTGTAAATACTTTGAGGTAGTGGGAGGCTGGCATGCATTCCCCCTCCCATAACTTCCTCTATCCATCACATTCATTTGGCTGTTTCTGAGATGCATCCTTTACAATAAACCAGAAAATGTAAGTAAAGTGTTTCCCTGAGATTTGTGAGCTCATGCAGCAAATTACTGAACCTGAACGCAGGGACACATTTCAACTTTGTTGCCAGGTCAGACAGAAGGGTAGGTAACTTGGGGACCCCATACTTGTGGCCGGCCTCTGAAGTGAGGCAGTCTTGTGGGGCTGAACCCTTAAACCTGTCAGTTCTGATGCTAACTATAGGAATTTAGTATCAGAGTTGAACTGAATTGTAAGACACTCAGTTGGTGTCAGGATTGGTTGTTGTGAGGGAAAACCTAATACTCCCTTCCTGTGTTTTGATTATCTTGGAGTGCTTATGTCCAGGGGCTTCCTGTGGTTGGAGGTCCACACCAATTGACTTTGACTTTTTTTTTTTTTTTTTTTTTTTTTGAGACAGGGTCTTTCTCTGTTGCTCAGACTGGCGTGCAGTGGCACGATCATAGCTCACCATAGCCTCAACCTCCCAGGCTCAAGTGATCCTCCTGCCTCAGCCTCCGTAATTTTACTCTAGGGCCAAGATGTTACAGAAACTCTAGAGCGAGGGTGTGACTTCCTTTTCTTCATCAAAACTCTTGACATTTCCGCTTAACTCCAGATTTTGCTTCTGACAGTCTGACCAAACCATGAGTTGGAAAGGCTCACAGATCCTCTAGTACTGCGGTGTTTGTGCACGGCTTGTGAGCTAAGAATGGCTATTATATTTATAAATGGTTGGGGGAAAAATCAACAGAATAATATTTCATGGTCAGGCGTGGTGGCTTACATATGTAATCTCAGCACTTTGGGAGGCCAAGGCGGGCGGATCACTTGAGGCCAGGAGTTTGAGACCAACCTAGTCAATATGATGAAACCCTGTCTCTAGTGAAAATACTAAAATTAGCTGGGTGTGGTGACGCACACCTGTAATCTCAGCTACTCAGGAGGCTGAGGCAGGAGAATCGTTTGAACTCCAGAGATAGAGGTTGTAGTGAGCCTAAATCGTGCCACTGCACTCCAGCCTGGGGAACAGAGTGAGGCTCTTGTCTCAAAAAAGAGAGAGAGAAAAAAAAGAGTATCTCATGACAAATGAAAACCTTAAGACATTCAAATTCCAGTCTCCGTAAATAAAACTGTATTCTTTTACAGACGGCCACATTCTGACTTTCATGAGTCTTAGGCACGTTTGTCTTTGTGCCTCCTTTATCCATAAAAGTAAATAAGTAAATACAAAGTATATTTCATGATTGTGTTGATATGAAGACAAATATAATCCAGGCTGAATTCATTCTTACATATTCATTCCTATTGTGTCCTTTTTTTCCTGCTGATCTTGAAAGAAATTGAAATATTTTCATGGGCTCTGGAGAATATCATGGGCCCTCAGTGCTCTGCTGAATGGACTAGCTGACTCTGCTTATCCATGCTATTATCTACAGTTGCTCTCACATCGCAGTGGTAGAGCTCAGTCTTTGCAGTAGGGACTATGTGGGCTGTAAAACCTCAAATATTTACTTTCTGGCTCTTTACAGAAAGAGTTTGCCAATTCCTGGTCTAGTGTTTTACAAATGAGGAAAGTAAGGCCCAGAGAGACAACGTGACTTAGCTGGTGTCACGCGGGCATTTGTGGAGCGACAAGGCCTTGGACTCAGCCACACCAGCCCTTGCCTGCACACCTACCACTTTCTTAGACTCCTCCAAGACTTTCCCCGGCAGGATCTCCTGCTGTACCCTCCAGAGAGATGTAATTCCAGGGAGGGTCTGAGTAAGTGTCCTGAAAGGGCTGGCTGCGAGGAAGGCTAGAATGCTTTTCCTGAAAGTTGGCCAGGAGTCAGGAAGAACAGCCACTGAAACTCACAGCCAAGGAGCCAAATGTTTCAGAAAGAAACATTTGCCTTGGGGATGGTCCAGGTGGATAAGAGCTCAGCTTGCTTTTAAGAGCTCTACACACGAGGGTGACCCAGAGCGGGAATGAGATGAATGCAGGTGCTGATAATGAAGATGAGGACACTGGGTGCATTTACAAAAGCATCTTATGTGATCATCACAGTAAGTCTTAGAAAGGATATATTACATTGACCCATAGGAAACTGCTGAATTTTAACTGATTTGGACTAACAAAATCAGAATTTCATAGGATCCCACTTAATATGAATATCTCATTTTACACATGAACAGACCGGGACTCAGAGACATGAAGTCGCTTGCCCTGGACACAGCAAGTGAGGAGAAGATGGAAGGTCTAATTCAGCGCTGTCTGATTCCAAAGCCCTGCATGCAATTTTGCACTGTTTTCCTATTGAACTCCATCCCCTCCTCTTGACAATTGGTCTACTGAGAGCATAAGGTTCACATTTCTGAGCACACAGTATTTTTGTGGCGTACTCTTGCTGCTTTCTGCATTATAACCATGTTGCCCTTTATTCTATTCCATCCTGACACATCTCTCTTCCTCACTTTGCATGTCTAATTTGTCCCCAAATGCCGCTGAGTTGACTTCCTAAGTGCCATATCTGTCTGGACACTTCTCTTTATTGCCATCTCCATCTCTTGCCCAGATCCTATAGTGGCTTCCTGAGTTCCCTGTGTATGCTCCTGTCCCTCCTACACTGAAGCCACAGTGATTTCTGTGAAATGCAAATGTGACCACGTCACCCTTCTGTTCTAACTCCCGTGGCTTTTCCTGTTGCTTATAGCATGAAGACCGTCCCCTCGCCGCGGTGCCTGGGCTCTGCACGGGCTGCCCCTGCTGCTCTGTGGAACTTCTCTTACCAGGTCTCCCACCTGCTCCCTGAGCTCCCCCTACCTTTAAGCTCTTTGTGCCAGGCTTCCTTCTACCAGGGCCTGCACGCTAGATGTCCTTCTGCCTGGAATGTGTTTCTCCCACTCCCTTCTTTAGCAAGTAAATGGTTACACATCCTACAGTTATCAGCTCGAGGGGCGCTCTCTCAGGGAAGTCCTCCCTGACATCCCAGACCTTGGTTAGCTTCTCTTTCTCATATCATCTCCAAGAATGAAAGTCCTTTCCTTCAGAGCAGTCATTTGTTTACATGTTAACCTGCATGTGTGGGATAACTGTGCAATTCTCCAGCACATCTGCAAGATCTCTGAGAGCACAGACCATGCGAGCCCAGTCTCTTCCTGGCTTGCAGAGGCCGCTTTCCCTGTGTGTTCTTCCATGGTGATGAAGGCCATGACCCCATGATGGGGGCTGCACCCTTATGAACTCACCTAAACCTCATCACCCCACAAAGGCCCTGTCATCTAATAGCATCATATTAGGGGTTAGGGCTTCCACATATAAGATTGGGAAGAGACAAACATTCTGTCCATTACAGAGGGCTCCTATGTACCCCCTCAAGGCCTTTGCTCCATTGTCACCTCTTAGATGGTGCTTGGGCTGAGCTAGTCACCTTTACTTTTGTTTTCTTTCTTTCTCTCTCCTTCCTTCCTTCCTTCCTTCCTTCCTTCCTTCCTTCCTTCCTTCCTTCTTTCTTTCCTTTCTTTCTGCTCTTTCCTCTTTCTCTCTCTCTCTCTCTCTCTCCTTCCTTCCTTTCTGCTTTTTTCGTTTTCCACCTTGGACCTTTTTCTGCCATTCTACTTAGCATATTGTGATGACAGGTTTTTTTTTGCCCTGTGTTCCTTGAGTGACTGTGAGCTCCCTGCAGGCCCTTCTGGATCCCCCGTGCCCAGCACAGCACCTGGGACCCCAGTGCATATAAGGGGGAGGTGCTGAAGTGAATGTGAAGCCTCATCTTTAGGGCACAGGGCTCGAATTGACTTTTCTGGCACCTCGGTGTCCTTCCTTCATCCCATGCACACAGCAAATCTCTGTCTATAAAATTCTTAGGTGTGTTTCTGCAACCACTGGGAGTGTTTTTCACATGATCCCTCCAGCTAAGGGAAGTAAGCATCCAGTGCCCTCCTGAAGCCACCAGGGAGCCAGTGACTCTTGTATGCATAGCTGAGCATGCATTTGCTCAACCTATCTGACAGTAAGTGTAACATGTCCACAGCACTTATTAAAGCATAGGGCATGTATTCTGAGGTTATTATAAAGCATAAAGGTGTCTCTAAGAAATGTATGCACTTCTGAAAGCTTACTTAAAGACTTATTTGAATTTTTGAGGGTTTACATAGTTTAAAATGTGCAGTGGCATGATCATAGCTCACTGTGGCCTCAAACTCCTGGGCTCAAGCGATCCCCTCACCTCAGCCTCCCAAAGTGCTGGGGCTAGGGGCACATGCCACCACGCCTGGCTAATTTGTGTATTTTTCATAGGGACAGGGTCTCGCTATTTTGCACAGGTTAATCTTGAACTTCTGGCCTCAAGTGATCTTCCTTCCTCAGCCTCCGAAAGTGCCAGGATTACAGGTGTGAGCCACTGTGCCAGGCCCATAATTAAAGATTTTATTTAAACTTGTTAATATTTCATGAGTAACTCTTACAGCCTCACAGACCGGCTTATAGAAAATATGCCCCATACAGCTGATTAATTATAAAATTATCCAAGCAGCAAGTTAGGTTCAGAGCCCCAGCCTTCTCTCACTCCTCACTCTCCCCAGCTTCTGCCCATTGGTCTCACCCTGCCACAGCCAGTCGTTGCTGCAGGCCAGCTCTTCTGCCCTCCTGTTGAATTACTGCAGCACCCCATCCCCCTCTATCCTGCTCTTTTCTTCCTTCTCCATCCTACAAGTCCTGCCAACCGCCTTCCTGCAGCACAGCTCTGAAGAGGTCACAATTGGGCCTTCGACCTTCAACTGCTCCCCACTGCTTACTGGATACAGTCTGCACTCCCTGGCGTGGAATTTAGGGCCCATGCCATATGGCCCTGGATTACCAGGATTACTTGCTCTAAAATGTTTTCTCAAATCCACCCGCCTTGCTCCTTCCTCTTGCTCCAATTCTTTGTCCGTGTCCCCTCCCCTTCTGTTTTCTGTTGTACCCACCTATGTAATAATTACCTGCCTTGCCTTTCTATGAGTAGGACACTCCCTTAAGAGTTTACCTTTGAACCCTTTCTACCTACTTTCTTTACCCACACCCTTCCTTTTATTTATTTATTTATTTATTTATTTATTAAGATTGAGTCTCGATCTATCACCCAGGCTAGGGTGCAGTGACATGATCTCAGCTCACTGCAACCTCTGCCTCCCGAGTTCAAGCGATTCTCCTGCCTCAGCCTCACAAGTAACTGAGATCACAGGTGCATGCCACCATGCACAGTTAATTTTTGTATTTTTAATAGAGATAGTTTCACCATGTTGGCCAGGCTGGTCTCAAACTCCTGACCACAAATGATACGCCCACCTCAGCCTCCCAAAGGGCTGGGATTACTGGCGTGAGCCACGGCACCTGGCCCTTTCCACGCCTTAATGCAAGGCCTCTTTGCTACAGCTGTTCACAGTTCTCTCTACACCATACATTTTCTTTTTTCTTTTTTTACCTTTTAAATTTTGTGTGTGAGAGTTTCTGCCAGGTGAGGAAATGGCCTAGAAGAGAAAGAAATCTATTAGTATTAAACAAAACTCCTAAATCAGAAAAGCTAACTGACTGATAGAAAAAGGAGCAGATTGCCTCCAATGGAGCAAAAAGTAATTCTTGAGGGAGGAGAGCAAATCTTAGCTATTACAATGGCCTGTGGTTCTCCAAACAGATGGACGGTATATCTGCGGTATTAAAAGCTCGTGGTGGGGCAATTACTGAAAAAGTATCTAAAAAGGCTCTTTGGCAGTTGGGGCAGGGAACAATGATGAGAAAAAAGGTTGAGAAACACTTCTGTACAGTAGACAAGACTGAAGGGACTCTGAAGATGTGATGAGATTTAAATGAAATTGATGTTTGGATAGTCCCTGGAACAGTGCTTGATACATAAGAAAACCCAGTACATGTTCCTTATGCACATACCACGTTCAGACACTATACTTAGATTTCTCCATCCACCATCTCATTTAATTTTACACCTGTTTTGTGAGTAAAGTGCGATTATCATTACAGACAGGGAAATGGAGGCTCAGCGAGGTGGGGGGTAGTTGCCCAGTGTCCAACCTCTGATCACTGACAGAGGCAGGATCTAACCCTATCTGATTTCAAAGCCCAATCCCTAGATGCAATGGGTGTGAGCCCTTTCCTCACAATGAGACAAAGTCACCTACTAGTGGGGGTGGAGAAAGGTGAGAGAGATGGAATTAACCAGTACATGAAGTCTTAAATGGCCCTGGACTGATAGAGGGTGTCTTGTGTGCCCAGGGCCATGATGATGACCGCCTGTGATCTCTCAGCCATCACCAAACCCTGGGAGGTGCAGAGCCAGGTATGAACTCCTGTTGACCCGAGAGGAGGGGCATCCCAGTACTGGGAGCAGCAGGTCATGAGGCTTGGTCTCTCCCAGCCCAGCTCCAGAACCAGCTCACCTGTGTTCCAACCTCCTCTACCAAGACATGGGAATCACTTTATGTCTCTCCAGTAATGACAGCAAGGCGAGGGTGGCAGGGCAGGAGTGGGTTTATCCTTTTGGTTGAGTTGGAATTGCAAGTGGGGTGGGAGCAGGGGTAGGGGATTGGGCTGGGGCTTTGACTCTGCGTGTGTGAGGGTCTGTCTGTTGCAGGTGGCTCTGCTGGTGGCTGCCGAATTCTGGGAACAAGGTGACCTGGAGCGCACGGTACTGCAACAGAATCCCATTGTGAGTAGACAGCGGATGTCAGCCTGATGTTAGGCGTGTGTGCTCCATCCTGACCTAGATGTGACCTTGCCATGATGGAGAGATGTGTGACTTTACCATAAAGATGACCTTTTCCTAATGCAGTGGTTCTCAAAATGTGGTCTCCAGGCCACTGTCAACCTCATTGCTTGAGAACATGTTAGGGATGTATATTCACAAGCCTCACCCTAGGTCTAACCAACCAGAAGCTCTGGGGGTGGGGCTCTGCAATGAGTGCTCTAACTAGTAAGCCCTCCTAAAGTTTGGGAAATGTGTCCTTAGCTCACTCAACTGCAGAGCTTGGCAAGCGGACTCCAACACTTAGATTACCCTTTCAATTCCACAGGTCTAGAAATCCATCCACCTCCCCTGACCCTAATCTAACAGCACAGAGTGAGCAAGCTGTGCACCTATCAACATTGAAAGTTAACTTGGCTGAGACAGTCAGCCAGCTTTCCATGGAGATGGGGAGATGGGGAGATGGGAAGAGCCGCTGAAGTTTCCCTGAAGTCCCTGAAGGCAAAGCTGGGAAGCAGAGCAGGGTTTGCAAAGGATGGGTTAAAGAGAGAGACATTTTGGGGACAAACCATTGACATCTGGATAGGCTAAACCTGTGAGAGTGTGCTGAGGATGCAGGGGCCACCACGGCAGGCTTAGGCAGGAGCCGAGGGAGAGTGGAAGGCTGGGAGGAGCAGGTCCTGTCGTGAAGGAACACGTGAAGGGCCCCATGGGCTTTGTCATTCTCTCTCTCTCTGTAATATTTTCAAATATAATGAGAATAGTCAGTGAACTCTAGTGCCCATCAGCCACAGCCAACAATTCATAGCAGTCTGCCATTCTTGTTGTATCTATTCCATCCAGTGCATTTTTTTTTTTTTTTTGCTTTTGGTTGCAGTATTTTAAAGTAAATCTCAGACACTATAATCTCTTCCATAAATACTTTGGCACATATCTCTATGAGACAGGAGAGTAATAGGGACAAACCATACACACAACCACAATACCATTAACAATCACAAAATTCATATACTTCAGTATCATCTAATCCCCAATTTCTGTTCATTTTTCTTGATTAAGAAAGAGAGTTCAGTTGATTTGTTCAAATCAGGATCTAATCAAGGAGCATACTGCCTCTGGTTTTAATGTCTCTTAAGTCTCTTTTAATCTGTAGCAGGCCCTGCCACCCCTCCCACCCTCTGGCCTTTTTCTGGTATGCCGTTTATTTGCTGAAGACAGCGGGTCTTGTTTTTGTGCAGTTTCCCACATTCTGGATTTCAGTGGTTGCACCCTCATGGTGTTCTTTAACATGTTTCTCTATTCTCCTGCAAAATGCTCATCAGGTCTGGAAACATGATGCGTTTCCAATTTGATTTTAGTAAGAATGCTTCATAGATAGGGTAGGTTTCTCTTACTGTGCAGTGCAGTTAACTCTTTCTCCCCCATGACAGCCCATGATGGACAGAAACAAAGCAGATGAACTCCCTAAGCTTCAAGTCGGCTTCATTGACTTTGTTTGCACCTTCGTCTACAAGGTAGGCCCTTGGCTTCCTCAGACTCAAAAACATGTATTTGATAAACCTGGGATTTCCAGACAACATTGGGAATAACAAACCCTAGCAGGTGACCAGTGGGTGATACTTTACAAAGCGTTTCTCATCTCTAATGGGGCATTTGATTCTCAGGACAGCTCTGTGGGTCTCATGTGATTGCAGCTCTAGGCTCCAGCCTGGGGCACATCCTAGTTGCTTAATGCATAGCTGTGGGGCAAATGACTAAGCATAGATTCAGAGAGAGGAAGGGGAAACACAGCAGACATACGTCCTTCTAACTTCCCTAGCTGGTGGAAACATTATAGGCCAAAAGTAATTGTGAAAAGATAATCCGGACTTTCTCTTTGAGCTCTTGTTCAAAGTTAGTCTCCTTCTTGAGAAACCCACTGCTCCCAACTTTCTGTTATCTGTGCCACCGTCCACCTCTCACTTACTTTTTATTTTGGCCATGTTACACACGAGAAGACAGAAGTCAGAGACGCAAAATGACAGAGCCAGTGTCACTGGACTCAGCCATAAGGCAGGATTTAGTCCAGATCTCTTTATGCTGTGTGAGCTGCAGCCCTTCTGCTAGGAAGAAGTCAAATTTTCTAAAAGGCAACAAGAGCACCTGAGATATATAACTCAGAATAACTGGGGTGCTCTGACCCACAGGGCACAGTGGCTGGTGCTTGCCACCATCATCAGTAATATTTCTCTTTTTTCATTGAGGACATGTGTTTTTTGCTGGCTTTTTTTTTTTTTTTTGAGACAGGGTCTCCCTCTGTCATCCAGGCTGGAGTGCAGTGGCACCATCACGGCTTACAGCAGCCTTGACCTCCCAGGCCCAAATGATCCTCCCACCTCAACCTTCTGAGTAGGTGGGACCACAGGTGCACACCACATCCAGCTAATTTTTTTTTTTTTTTTGAGACAGAGTCTCGCTCTGTCACCCAGGTTGGATTGCAGTAGTCTCACTCACTGCAATCTCTACCTCACTGCAACCTCTACCTCCTGGGTTCAAGCAATTCTCCTGCCTCAGCCTCCCAAGCAGCTGGGACTACAGGCACGTGCCACCACACCCGGCTAATTTTTGTATTTTTAGTAGAGACAGGGTTTTGCCTTATTGGCCAGGCTGGTCTGAAACTCCTGGCCTCAAGCGATCCACTCCCCTCAGCCTCCCAAAGTGCTGGGATTACAGGTGTGAGCCATGGTGCCCGGCTGAGGGAATGAGTTTTAATCATCAGGAATATTATTAAATAAGGGAGACTGAGCTAAGTGCTTTATGTACATTATCAAAATCACACTGTGGGGTAGGTATTATTACTATCCTGATTTCATGGCTGAAGGTGAGCTCTGGTAGTGACCCACCCAAGGTCACATAGTTTGTGGCAGAGCCTGGACCAGAACCCAGGCATCACCAAACAGTTGGCTCTGGCTGGCATTTCGCAGTGGGCCCTGGATTTGCTGTTCTTACATTGGGCAAATCCACTCCATCAATCTGCATCTCAATTTCCTTACCTGAAGATGTAGAAGTGATGAATCTTATTTTCCTACCTCACAGGAATTTGAGGACCAGAGGAGATAAATTGCCTCATAAACTGTAATGTGCCGTGCTCAAAGAGCTGTAAGAGCCTTTAAGAATCATCTTCTCAGTGGCTCATGCCTATAATCCCAGCACTTTGGGAGGCCAAGGCAGGTGGATCATTTGAGGTCAGGAGTTCAAGACCAGCCTGACCAACATGGTGAAACCCCATCTCTACTAAATACAAAAAAAAAAAAAAAAATTAGCTGGGTGTGGTGGCACATGCCTGTAATCCCAGCTACTTGGGAGGCTGAGGCAGGAGAATCACTTGCACCCGGGAGGCAGAGGGTGCAGTGAGCCAAGATTGTACCACTGAACTACAGCCTGATCAACAGAGCGAAACTCAGTTTCAAAAAAAAATTATCTTCTCAACATCCCATTTCACTCAGAAAGTATTTACTGAGTATTCTTGTGTCCATACCTTGTGCTAGGCCAGGGCCACCCCAGGCAACAAGGCAGCCAATGTCCCTGCCCTCTCCAGCTTCTCAGCCTTTCAGGGAGACAAGCAAAGGGAGCCATGACAAGGAAGCACGGTGTGGTAAGAGAGGGCTTTGGGAGCTTCCAGTGGGGGACTCCATTTACCTAGGGGGCCAGAAGAGGCTTCTTGGAGAAAGGGATGTGTAATTGGAGGCCGCAAGGCAGAAAAGGGGAGGTTAGAGTGTTCCAGCAAAGTGAACAGCTTGGGTTGAGCATGGTAGCTCACGCCCGTAATCCCAGCACTTTGAGAAGCCAAGGGAGGAGGATCACTTGAGGCCAGGAGTTTGAGACCAGTCTGGGCAACACAGGGAGACCCTGTGTCTACAAAAATAAAAAATTACCTGTGTGTGGTGGCAGGCGCCTCTAGTTCCAGCTACTTGGGAGGCTGGCTTGAGCCCAGGAGTTTGAGGCTGCAGTGAGCTGTGATTGTGTCATTGCACTCCAGCCTGGACAACAGTGAGGCCCTGTCTTGGAAAGAAAAAAAAAAAAAGAGCAGCTTGTGTGAGGCTCACAGAATGGAGGACACACTCTAGGAACTAAGAGATTTGGATTGCTTGAAGAATGCAAGATGGTCAGGGGCAGGGGGACTCTGGGTCATGGAGTTAGGGGTTTTCACTTCATCCTGAAGACAGGGGTGCCACAGGAGAAGCATGGGCTGGTATGGACCGGAGGTCCTGCAGTATCAGCATGGTGACGGGAGGCCCTGCGGCATCAGCGTGGTGGCGGGAGGTCTGCTACCCCAAAGCAGCTCATTGCAGTGTTGGACATTTCCAGCTGTGCCACCTGCTTGAGCCCTGACCCTGGGGCCTGGCCCTTGCACCAGAGGCACATACGCTCTCTTCCAGGAATTCTCCCGTTTCCACAAGGAGATCACCCCAATGTTGGACGGGATCACCAACAATCGCAAAGAGTGGAAGGCGCTTGCTGACGAGTATGACGCCAAGATGAAGGTGCAGGAGGAGGAGAAGCAGAAACAGCAGTCGGCCAAGCCAGGTTTGTGGAAGCAGGAAGCAGGGACTCCCACCACCCACTCCCTGGGCACTCAGTGTCTGCTTCTGGCCTCAGAGCCTCATACACGGAGTCTCATTCAGGCCTCCTGATGGCCAGTATTGTCCCCATTCTGTGTGTGAGAGCACCGAGGCTAGAAGAGACCAAGTCACACAGTAAGAGGCAGAGCCTGGTCCCCAAGATTGAGGCTGAGGAAAGCTCCAGGCCTCCCAGCAAGTGCCCCCTCAACTAACATAGCACAGACTCTGATTTTTGGGCTGTGGACTTATGTCCCTACCCTGGGGCAAAGGAGAAGATATATAATTCTTGGTTGGAAGGAATTTTATTTTTATTTATTTATTTTTTGAGCCGGAGTCTCACTCTGTCGCCCAGGCTGGAGAGCAGTGGCACAATCTCCACTCACTGCAACCTCCACCTCCCAGGTTCAAGCAATTTTTCCACCTCAGCTTCCTGAGTAGCTGGGATTACAGGCGCCCGGCACCACGCCTGGCTAATTTTTGTATTTTTAGTAGAGATGGTGTTTCACCATATTGGCCAGGCTGGTCTCAAACTCCTGACCTCAGGTGATCCACCTGCCTCACCCTCCCAAAGTGATGGGATTACAGGCATGAGCCACTGCGTCTGGCCTTGGAAGGAATTTGAGGCCCTATTTCCAGCCTTCTGTCTGATGTTTGAGTCCTATCTGTACCATCATGAGCTTATGCTTGCATACCACCAGTGACAGAGGCCTCACTGTCTTATATGACATCCTCATTCAGTACCACTATTAGAAAGGTCTACCTTGAACTCAAATTGTTCTCCTTGTTGAAGCTTCCACTTAGTGGTCATGGTTCTGCCTTCAGAATCAAATGGGATTTATTTGTTCTAACTCTTTACTACTGACAGCACTGCCCCTCCCCCAAGTCATTTCTTTTACTGGTTGTGTGATCTGTTTCCTCACAGGACATGGCATCTCGTCCCTGCCTCACCCTGACTGCCCTCCTTCGCACACCCATCCCTCTTCACCCATGGCTCTTACACATGGAAAATATCAGGGCCTCAGCTCTGCTCTGAGCAGTGTGGGTTGATTTTAAATTGAGCAGCTGCAAACGTAGGGGCCACTTAGAGTTTTGCAGTTTATGCTTTGCACGACTCCAGGGAGCATCCTGTACATCACAGATGTGTATAGCTATTTTGATTTTCCAGAGAAATGGCAGTGAGATATCCTGGGAAATAAGTGCATTTTTCTGATTTGTACAGATTGTCTTTTGGGCAAGTAGTAGGTCAGTGCAAATTTGTGGCCTTCAGATAAAAAAATACAGATTTGGCTTACATTTTTTTCTCCTTTTTTTTTCTTATAGCTACAGAATCAGTAGCAATATTTTTTTAAAGGTGAATTTTTTGGCCACATTTTAAAATTGGAATATGTAAGATTTAAAAAATCCAGATTCACAGCCTTTCTTTCTTTCTTTTTTGGAGATAGAGTCTTGCTTTGTTGCCCAGGCTGGAGTGCAGTGGTGCGATCATAGCTCACTACAGCCTCAAATTCCTGGCCTCAAGCGATCCTCCCACCTCAGCTTCCCTAGCAGCTGGGACTTCAGGTGTATGCAACCATGCTTGGCCAATTTTTTTTTTTTTTTTTTTTTTTTTTGTAGAAACCAGGTCTTGCTATGTTGCCCAGGTTGGCCTCCAACTCCTGGGCTCAAGTGATTCTCCTGCCTTAGCCTCCCGAAGTCTTGGGATTACAGGCATGAGCCTCTGTGCCTGGCTCAGCTTTTCTTTCTAAAAGAGTAAAAGGGTAAGATCTGGCCACACCAGTCTATCATTTTTACATGACAACAATTGGCTGAACCTGAGTGGCAATTGCCCCCTTTGGATGAGACAGAGGTTGTCTCCAGTTTGTCAGTGTTCACCACTCCCCGGGTCTCCCAGACACTCGTGCCACGTACTGGTTCTCACTTGTCATCATCCTCGTGCTGCTATTTTTCTTAGAGAAAAGTTCTCAGTTTCTGTGATTCTCCTCACACCTGGTTTGCCTTCTGCATCTGTTGGTCGCTGAAAGCTTTTGAGTTTGCAACTCTTGGTCCAAATTAGGTCAAAGGGGAAGCTCACTGCAGCCTCTTGTCACCTGGTGTGTTCTTTTTCCTGTTTCACTGCAGCAGCCGCAGGAAATCAGCTGGGGGGAAACCCCAGCCCAGGGGGTGCAACTACATCCAAGTCCTGCTGCATCCAGTAACACCACCGAGGATCTGCTGGCCGGACGGCACCACCCTTTCCTGGGAAGACATGACTCAAGCCAGTGGAAGACCACACACCCTGAGAAGTAAAAGAGTCATACGATTTCAAAACTGATAGAGAATTTCGCTTCCAGAAGTGTTCAATCTTTTGGCTTCCCTGGGCCACATTGGGAGAAGAATTGTCTTGGGTTGCACATAAAATACACTAACATTAATGATAGCTGCTGAAATTAAAAAAAAAAAAAAATCACACACACACAAAAAATCTCATAATGTTTGAAGAAAGTTTATGAATTTGTGTTGGGCTGCATTGAAAGCCATCCTGGGCCGCATGTGGCCCACGGGCCGTGGTTGAACAAGCTTGGCTTATACCTTATCCAGTGGTTTTTAAACATTCTTTTAGTCTTGAGAACTGCCTATTGGGCTAAAACCAGTATTCTAGCTTTCATAGACATTAATTAAACATTTAATTAATGCCAGATGCACTGGCTTGCTTAGGATCATTTTTGTTCTTATACTTTCATTTAATGTATTGTATAAATTCTCAACCATTTTCAAAAGTAGAGAATTTTACGTTGAATCCCCACATACCCATCACCCAGATTCCAGTATCAAGATTTTGCTACATGCATTTCATCTGTCCTTTTTATATTTCCTTTTCAATTTTTTTTCTTACCTGAAGTGTTTAAAGGCAAATCCTGGCTAGGCGTGGTGGCTCGCACCTGTAATCCCAGCACTTCAGGAGGCTGAGGTGGGCAGATTGCGTGAGCCCAGGAGTTTGAGACCAGCCTGGGTAAAATAGCAAAACCCTGTCTCTACAAAAAATACAAAAATTAGCCAGGTGTGGTGGCGCTCACTTGTAGTCTCAGCTACTCAGGAGGCTGAGGTGAGAGGATCCCTTGACCCCAGAAGGCGGAGGTTGCAGTGAGCTGCGATCATGCTACTGCACTCCAGCTTGGGCAACCCAGCGAGACTCTGACTCAAAAAAAAAAAAAAAAAAAAAAAACGCAAATCCCAAACTTACCATTTCACACCTCTACTAAGTCATCTTTAAAGAAATAAGGATGTTTTCTAACATAACCGCGTCACTGGCCCATGCAACCGATGCCTGCCTAATACCCAGCTGTGATGTATGCTTTGATGGGCGGCACAGACCCCAAGCTTCAGCAAAGGACTTGGGACCCCACCAGCTTTGAGTGCTGTTGACAGACCACCCTCAGTATCAGCCACATCAGGTGTTACTGCAGCCTTTGCCAGGGTGGCCTACACCCAATGACTGACCCATGCCAGGTGGAGAGGCCTGGCCATCTTGGCTGAGCACAGGATAATTGTGCAGGGCTGTTCCAGCTCCAGGACTCGTCATGGGGTCCACTAAGGCTGTTGCTGGGTTCACATCACAACTCGACTTCTCCTTCTGCCCACTCCTATTTCATTCCCTTCCCTGAGCATCGGTTCCCAGGGCACTGCTTAATAAGCATCCTGCGGACTAAGTCCATTTTAGAGTCTGCTTTCTGGGACACCCAACTTGTGATGCCAGCCCTTAATCAACCTTCCTTCATTCTCATGAACGTTTTTAGTGGCTGGCTGGCTTGCCTGAATCTGATCCAAACAATTTCACACATTGAATTTACTTGTTTTTGTTGGTTTTTAGAAAAAAGATGTACTTTTTATTCTTGGATTTTTCATTGATTTCACAGAGTATAAATTAAGACAAATTATTCTCAATTTCAGAACTTCTATTTCTTAAGTTAACAGGCACTCTGTTGGTTTAAAAAGATATATGTGGGCCGGGTGCGGGGGCTCACGCCTGTAATTCCAGCACTTTGGGAGGCCGAGGCGGGTGGATCACCTGAAGTCAGGAGTTCAAGACCAGCCTGGCCAACATGGTGAAACCCCATCTCTGCTAAAAATACAAAAATTAGCTAGGTGTGGTGATGCGAGCCTGTAATCCCAGCTACTCAGGAGGCTGAGGCAGGAGAATCGCTTGCACCTGGGAGGCGGAGGTTGCCGTGAGCTGAGATCACGCCATTGCACTCCAGCCTGGGCGACAAGAGCAAGACTCTGTCTCAAACTAAACTAAACTAAACTAGCAGAATTTTTCTCTCTCTCTTTCTTTCATGACGAGGTCTCACTATCGCCCAGGCTGGAGTGCAGTGGTATGATCATAGCTCACTGGAGCCCCAACCGCCTGGGCTCAAGCAATCCTCCCATCTCAGCTTACCAAGCAGTGGCGACCACAGGCATGTACCACCATGCCCTGCTAATTTTTTAAAACCTATTTTTGTCGACATGGGGTCTCATTCTGTTGCCCAGGCTGGCCTCAAACTCCTGACCTCAAGCAATCCTCTTGCCTCAGCCTCCCAAAGTGTTGGGATTATAGGCGTGAGCCACTGCACCTGGTCAGGACTTATTTCTTTTAAACCAAATCTAAGTATGTTCTGGCAAGTCTGCAATACCTAGCAGAATGCCACTGGCCTGATCAGCATTCGCACCATAGTAACTGATGTTGAAAACAGCCCAAATAAACCAGAACTTGAAAATGACAATAACATGCTAAAAATTTGCAAGTCAATTTCTGTTAACGCTTGTCCAAATTTTCATGTTGTTAATTCTCTGTTGTTCTCCCCCATCAGCTTTACGGAGGTATAGTTAGCAAATAAAACTTACACATATTTAAGGTACACACTGCGATGTTTTGATATACATTGTGAAATGATTGCCATAATTAAGCTAATTAATAGATCCGTCACCTCACATAGCTATGGTTAAGTTTCTGAAGTCTCTTTTAATCTACGAAGTGCTCCTTCCTTTTTTCCATTGCCACCAACTTGCAAAAATAGAGTCAGTTTTCCCACATCCTGTATTTATCTGTTTGTTTCTTTGTGGCCGCATGTAACACATTCCTGTCTCATTCTAATAAATGGACACTAGCTCTAGAACTTTTCTTCCTTCCACACTGAATGTTATGCAGAAACTAATACATTAAAACAGTTGCTTTGAGGAGAGGGAGCCACATGGTTTTCCCAAACTGTAAACCACTGATCTACTGTAATCTCTCTTTTTAGACACACAAGGAAATTGAAGGCCAGTGAGAGGATGGGGCTGGGCCAAGTTCCTGGCACAGTTCCCTGGCTTCCCTCCAGGAGATGCCCAAGGTCACAGAGAACACAGTGTACAGGGCATCCACATCCTGGTGGCCTCCAGAGCAGATCAATCTGGGCCCCTGACGCATGAGCCCTGCTCCTATTTGCAGGTCATGAAGTCAATAGAGAGCTGGGTCTGGAACTTGCATCTTTAAACTCCCAAACTAGATGTTCTGCCCTGCTGCAATGCACACTCTGAGAGCAGTGGTCTTTAAGCAGAGGCCTGTCCTAAGAACGTCACATGTGGTGGTTACATGGCAGAGTAGCAAGGAGAAATAAGTGTCACTCAGGAACACACAGGCATTGATGTTGCTGGTCCTGACTCTGCTGCCACGTTTCTGAGTCCCTTCGGCAGGTTCCTTCTGCTCCACTTCCAGCCTTCCCAATCGGTCAAAAAAAGGTCAAGATCCTTGCAGTGCCTCTCTCAGAGGACTATGGTTAGCACCAAATGAGACTGAGCACAATAAGGATCACAGCTGATGCTGATTAAGTACTTACCATGTCCTAGGTAGTGTGCACGATCTAATTTCATCCTAATAACAATACTCCAAGGGAGAAACTGTTACTAGCTCCATTTATCGCATGGTGAGGAGCAGACAGAGAGGTTAGAAAACCTGCCCAAGGACACCCAGCTGGTAAATGGTGGAGCCAAGATTCAAAGCTAAGCAGCTTAGGCCGGGTGTGGTGGCTCACGCCTGTAATACCAGCACTTTGGGAGGCCGAGCTGAATGGATCACCTAAGGTCAGGAGTTCGAGACCAGTCTGGCCAACATGGTGAAACTGTCTCTACTAAAAATACAAAAATTAGCTGGGTGTGGTAGCAGGTGCCTAATCCCAGCTACTTGGGAGGCTAAGGCAGGAGAATCACATGAATCCAGGAGGCAGAGGTTCCAGTGAACCGAGATTTCACCATTGCACTCCAGCTGGGCAACAAGAGCGAGACTCCATCTCAAAAGAAACACAAAAACAAAAAGTGTCATGCAGATTGACACCAGAACCCCAGCTTGTAAGCATTTTCCTTGCACCATACTGCTTCTGCAAATCCGGTTTTCTTGTTGTTTTTAAAGAACGTAAGAAAATGAAGGACCTTTGAGTTTAGCTAAGCAAATTGTTTCATATTTGGGAAAACCAGGGACCAAAGAGGTGGTTTACCCAATTCACACAATACAGAAGTGGCAGAGATGGTCCCAAAGGCAGGTCTTGAGGCTCTGCATCTGCCATCCCATTCCTTGTAGTATGGGTAGGATCCACTCAGGAATTCCTGATTGATGGGGCAGGTGCCCTGCAGTGCATGGAAAAGCAGGCCTGTTCTCCTGAAGTTTACCATCTACAACAGATGGGCAACAGGTACTGAGCCCTCAATCACACACATACTCTCATCACACCAGAGAGCTCTGCCCCTAAGTGGAAACATTCCTATTAATTTTAATGGGAAAAAAATCATGATGTGTTCCCTTGCAATCAAAGAAATCCAAACAATTTCCACGGCATGGGAAAATAAATCACCTGAACAAGGAGAATGTATGTATGAGTTTGTATGAGTTTATGTAATAAATAGCAACCTGAAAATAGTTTGCACATAACATAAAATGTAATCATTCATTGCGCCTGTTCTTGTTTATTTTATTTATTTATTTTGAGACGGAGTCTTGCTCCGTTGCCCAGGCTGGAATGCAGTGGCACAGCCTTGGCTCACTGCACCCTCTGCCTCCCAGGTTCAAAAGATTCTCCTGCCTCAGCCTCCTAAGCAGCTGGGATTACAGGTGCCCACCACCACGCCCTGCTAATTTTTGTATTTTTAGTAGAGACGGGGTTTCACCATGTTGGCCAGGCTGGTCTCGAACTCCTGACCTCAGGTGATCCACCCGCCTCGGCCTCCCAAAGTGCTGGGATTACAGATGTGAGCCACCGCACCCAGGCTGTTCTTGTTTATGTATAATTCTCTTTGCCAATGTTTCAAGCCTTTGGGGCTCATGGGTATCTTGCATTTAAAAATAAGTTAAAGCACAAAAAAACAGCTTTAGGGCAAAAAACAGGCTAACCCCTTTAAGACGTGAGGAAATAACACACAGGCACGCGAGAGAGTCTTGGAAGATGCCACTGCCTCATCCTACTTGCTGGAAGTACACAAAGGAAAATGTTCTGAGTTCACTCAATTACCACACACAATGCAGGCCTGATCTCTAGGAGATCCTCTGACCAGAAACCATTTTGTAATTACAAATTGATGAGTGTTTTGCCTGGAACCATAATGCCAAAATATCTCCTCCAGTGCATTTATTCAGTGTGCTTATGTGAAAAAGTTGATACAGCAAAACAAGGAAGTCTTTGTTCAGAAAGAGGTATAGCTTTATTAAAGTCAGGGCAAAAAGTCATTTGTGGAACAGCTATTATGTGAGATGAGTCTGAATGGTTATTTTATTTATTTATTATATTTTATTTACTTTACTTTCTCAGAGATGGGGGTCTCACTATGTTGCCTGGGCTGGCCTTGAACTCCTGAGCTCAAGTGATCCCCCACCTCAGCCCCTGTGCCCAGCATGGATGGATATTATGAACCGTGCAAAATGCCGTGAAGGAAAAGTGTGGTGAGGTGGGGCACAGACATCATCCGGGGTCTTATCTGAGAAGGTGACGCTGAAAACTGAAATCTCTTCCCCATTTAGTGGTCAGAGTGTCCCTCAATGAGCTCCCAGGACCAATAAGGAAAGACACAAATGGGCAAAGCTGTGGGTGGTATTTTGTTTTTAATCTCCATAGTGTATTTGTTAAGTTTATTTATAAGCAGATCACTTCACTATTTACAGTACATGAGCATAGAGATTCTACAGTTTCTGTGATGTAAACAATAACCCCACAGTAGGAGTTCGAGAAAAGAAGCCAGTTCTGAAGTATTTACAGACATTAAAATAGAACTTTATACTCACAGAATAATAATACATAGAGCAATTTGGTTAAATTATCTAGGAAACTATAGAATCTGACAATGTACAAATACAGGAAAACATTTTCTCATTTAGAAGGTAAGACAGAGAAATCACACCAGAAAGAAAGTAGGGACGATGACAACCACAGTAATTAAAAGCCAAGAAGGTTTCCTCCTTGCCTCTCACGGACAAAGGATTTCTATAAATAAGGACACAACCCAACAAAATGGAAAAAATATATAAAAATCCTCTACCGATTAAAAAAAATAGCAAAACTAAAAACTTGATTCTCAATCATTAGCAGTGTCCTTTAAAAAATTAAAATTTAGCTTTCTATTATAAATAACAAAGCAGATGTGTCCCTCTGTGTAGGTGAAATTCTTGCACCTTTCTCAATAAATGCATCAATGTAATTCCACACACACACACACACAAACACACACACACAGGCACAGACGTGTGTATGTGTGCAGATACACACACATACCCACCACAAACACAGCCTTACACTCACGCACTCAGGCTGTAGTTACCTTGTTAAGCTTCCTAATAAATAATGCCCCCTACAGTAGTACCCCTGGGGATGACAAAACCTCACAGGTTTAGCCATTCCTTGGTTTGACCCTGTCGCGGAGTCAGGGAAAGCCCTGGCTCCTATTGCTTAGAATTCTCTAGGCTGCGTGGTCACACCAAGAGAAAAGAATTTGAGTCCAAGATTTGGAAATACTGGAAAGGACCATAGGGACCACCTTGCCCAGTTGATTAAGGCTGGCTACAGACACTTTCTTTAGAAACCTGGGGTTGGGGAGAGGGCTCACGTTGGTTTCAACATTAGCAGCTGCCTCTGGAAGAGGCAGATGCTCCAAGCCAATGCTAACAACATGGCACAAGGAGGTGAGGGGGTGGGTGTGAATTCCAGAGCAGACTGCACTAAGCTGGACTTCTGGATGGTCATCTTCCCCAGAAACCATTTGGAAATCCAAGCAGTCTACTCCCCTGCTGCATATACCACCTTGGCCAAGCTCCCCTCGAGATTTCCAACCTGTTTCCATCAGAATCAGAACATCCCTCAAGAAACAAAGTTGGGAATAGTTTATGACTTTTTATTCCTAACACAAAAACATTTGACAAGATTTTAAAAATACAAAATACAAAAACAAAAAAATCGAACAAAAAAACCTATTTGGCTATTCAGTGGACCATATCAAAGGTCATGGCCAGGCCCCCCACAGAATCCTTACACCCAACTTCTTATCTTGTCTTGAGGGCGTAATTCGGACCACCCAGCAAAGGTTTACTTAACAAGGTTGGCAGGTGGGCTGCCAGTATTGCAGTTACAGTAAACCCCTCCCGGGCACCTGGACCTCTCCTGGTCCACTCCTGTCTCTTCTGCCCACAGGACAGCTAGTGCATTTCTCAGTTCTGCGTGAGAGTCTACTAAGTGGCTGCTTCTGCTTCTGGAGTCTTCTGACCCTAGTGTTGCACTGATCTCTGAACACAAAGGTGGTTCGTTCATGCCATTATATTTCATTCCCAAAGTTCACGATGGACAGCAGGGTGGCTGAAAGGATTTGCCTTCTATCTGGGTAGCTGGTGGAGACAACCTTTGGCCACTAGATGGCGACCACATGTAGATAAGGCAAAGTGCTGAGGTGGAAACTGACCAATCCCCTTCACAAGTAACCAATGAGCAAGGGTGGTCAAGTGAAAAAGGAAGCTTTTATAAGCCGCCTTGGAGACTCCTTTGACCAAAAATACAGCACAGGGGGCTTCTAGCTATATAAACCCCTCTTTGAGGAGTTGTTGCACAGCCCAGGGACCGACCACCTATAAAACCTATTTTCCAAGCCCCAAATTCGGGCAGTTGGATTTTTGTCCTCCTTTCGGATGTGCAAAGCATACTGATGAAATGGAGTATCTGAAAAGCTGTCCCCACGAATCACGAAGCCTCAGTCACTGCCGCTATACCATTACAGAAACAAAAAACAAAAGCTGTCCTAAACATATGCAGCGTGATCAATGCCTCCTGTTTCCCCATATGTTTTACAATCATTTGAAAGAAATGTGTGAAAAGTGCCTAAGCTGTTTTTCTTAAAAAAAAAAAAAAAAAAAAAAAAAAAACAACAACAACAAGTGTATTGCTAGTATTGTCTGAGAACAAGAGAGAAACAGCCGAGTGGTCACAACATTCGGATTAACAGCTGTCCAGTGGGGACAAAGACAAGGTTAATATGAGATTTGACATCGTTACCTAGCCAAGTTGGGGGTTTAATTCCTTACTGTCCCCACTAGAAATTATGGCTTAGATCTGTCCCGGGGAGCTGGTCTCCTTGGATAAGGCAACTCAGCCAGGACACAGTGGGACTGAACCTACCGCTGGTTGGTTCTTGTAGAGAACCTCACCCTGAACAGGAACCGGGGCAAGTCAGAGAATGGAATCAGTTTCAAGGAGGAGTGATGGAATCCCAGTGCTCCTGGCTGGCGATCTGAGCCTCTCAGAGGTGAAAGGGACTTTAATGCTCATATTCAACATTCTCGTTTGGTAGATGAGGACACAGGGGCCCAAGGTCACACAGCAAGTAAGAAACATTGGGGTTTCTGATTCTGAGATGGCTTATAGTTAAGTGACTTACTCTACAAACCCATTTCACTCAGCTGGGCTGTTTTCATCTTTCTGTAAAGGTAGGTACCAAGATCTAAATCCATGGCTCCCTGTTTCGAGGGCTTCCAACAAAAGGCCAGCAAAGGGTTGGCCCCAGCACTGGCTCTCCTGCTGCTGACAGCTCAAAAGGGATCTCTGCTCTCTCCTACCTGACAACAGCCCCATTCCTGAATTCCCTGTCCCAGTCTCTAGAAGAGCACCTTGCACAGCCAAAGGAGACTCATATTTTCCAGTGTAGAAACACGGGGCCAGGCTGAAGTGTTGGGGTTTTCTCAAAGTGCTTTTATTTGGTTAATGCAAAGTCAGCCTTTGCCTACTTCCTGGGCATCCTGTAGCCGGCTCCCAGGGCTTCACCCATCCCATGGCGGTTCTGGGCCAAGGACACATCCATGCATGTGGGTTTCCAACTCTGAAGCTCTTCCTTCATTTACCCTGTACCTCCAAACTTGACAAGCAGACCTGGAGCCCATCTGTGTGTGAAAACACCTCAGGGACTGGGGGACTAGCTTTGACATATTGCACATGCACTAGTTTTCTTCTGCCCCACTGGTAAGGGATGACAGGGTCCCTCTTCTTTGGCCAGTGAAGCCATTACATTCACTTTCTTTGCTATTGTACATCCAATTTCTTTCCTTAATCATATCTGATGCTGGGATATGGGTAACCCCAAACTGAAGGCAGCTGCTAAATCTCAAATGCTAAAAAAATACTGCAGTTTTGACATCAGTGAGTCAGATCAATACATCCTGTGGGGCTGATGCTTCACAGTTGGGATGAGCCATCTCTCAAGCTACAGGCTCAACTGGGATTAACTGAACTCTATACCTAGGATGGGCCATGGACTGAGCTGTCCATGCAGAAGGACCAGGCTGCCCATGCCTTCCCTGCCCTTCTACTCACCACTGCACAGCAGCCCCAGTGGGCCTACTGCACATGTCTAGGAGAAATCACTCTAAAAAACCAACAGGAACAGGCTTTAGGCACCAAAAGACGTCTCACTGCATCTCTTCCCGTGTCAGAACTTGAGTACTAGGTCTTTGCAGCTCAGAGCATTCCTCCCTTCCTTCTCCTGCCCGCAAAGCCCTGCCTCTCTCCTGAGTATATATGACACTCCATGCTGCAAGATTTCAAGGCAGATGCAGATACCTTATGGGTGCTTTTTGAGTCAAAGCAGCTTTTTGGTTGAGGGGGCAAGTTGTGACGGAGCAGGGGGTGAGGGCCTTAGCTGCACTCCATCCACTCATATTCTTTACCTCTTTGATGCATTTTCCTTCGGTAACCAGAGCCCCCGAGAACGGGGATTCTGATTCAGCCTTGTATAGACTGAGGAAGGAGATGGAAGAATTCCACTTAGTGGTTGGATCAGACATTTTTGGAAAACACCAGCACGGCACAGAAACAGACAGTACGACCTGCCCTGTGCGGGCGGCTATCGACACAGTCTACAGCAAGCTTTATGGCGATCACATGTAAACATCATTGAGAGCAAACACTAGGACAGAGCTACAACGAGATGGTTGCCAATGGCAGCTGCTCCCTCTGGGTTACTCCTCAGTTTGGTGGGAAAGAGACCAAGGTTCACTCGTTTTTCTGAATAGACCTTGGGGTTGCCCTAAATAATACACAGCACCGAATGAGTCCTTCGGGATAGAGGTTGCCTGCAGGCTTGGTAAATTTTAGAACTTGTAGCGTTTTATGTGCGGGATGGCAAGTAGAGACTACTTGATGCCCTTGGCAGTCAGCGTTCCCTAGTCCTGACTTTAGGCATGTCATGTCCCAATGCCACGCTCAGGTCTCTGCTCAAGCGCCAACGTCTAAGCTAACTTCAAGTGTCCTAGATTAATCTGACATGAAAGGACAGCTTCAGCTGACCCCAAAGCAGGGAGAGACAGACTCGTCCTTTGCTAAAACTCTCCATTTCTTTACTCTAAAGTATCACCAGCCCAAGGTCAACCCTTTGACCAAATGCAATCAAGGAAGAAGCAAATAGGAGGGGCTTAGAGATCATCCACAGCCCAACTCCTTTCAGCACACCGGGGTGCCAGGGAGTAGAAGGGACTTATCAAAGTTACAAAGGAAATTCTTGGTAGAATCTGGACTCCCCCAACTCTCCAGATTTGGAATCTAGTGTTCTTTCCTATCTCAGTTCTCTCCTTGATGCAAATCAGGACTTACTTAGTGGAGGCAGCAGAAAGATCTAAATTCTATCCCATTCCATAATCATTTATTGTGTGCCTACTATGTGCTAGGCAGTGAATAGCTAAAAAAGAAATCAGAATGATCAGGTCTGTGCTGTGGGAAGTCCCTTTTTTTGGTCCATCTTCCTAAGCCCTGCCTTCCCCAAATATGTTCCTGTCTGTTATTCGTCTACTGCCCCCTGCACCTTCCGCAAGGGGATGTGTGCGTGTCAAAACAGTATTGAGAGTTTTGCGCCGCGGAATAGCATTAGGAGAGTGTTCTTTCACGGAACGGAACATCACAGACAGGGTAGGCCAGCATGAAACCCAGCCAGCATATGGTTCTGTGTGATTGTTGGAAACCTTCCAAAGATTAGCCCAAGATGTCAAATAGATTGAACCCTAATCAATTAGTAATGACTTACCAGAGCACTGATTTCAGGATTCTTACAGCACATCCAGGCTCAAGGAACCTGAGTGGTGCGATTGATTAGTTATGTCTGTATTGGTCAAGGAGGTGGGAGTAGAGGCACATGAGCTATGTATTTGCCATCTTGGGCTAGACACTGCCTCAGCAGAAGCTAACAATGTTGAAACGTGTCTTATCAGTTCATTTCACAGGAAAGGAAATTGGAGTCCAGAGGGGTCAACTGCTGTGACACACAACAGTTCAAATTCCCTATCCCTACTAAAGCCTGTCTCTTCCAGCCTTATCCATGGGCTGGGAGTATGCTCACCACCCAGTGGAAGATCATGGGCTCATTTTACCTACTGAGGTATTTGATAATCTTTAAAAAAGTAAATTCTCAACAGACTAGGCTTCGCATAAGCAACAAATTACATTAGCCCGCTTAATGAGCCACTTTCAAACTTTTAAAGCAGCAAGACTTTAAAAAAAATTACAAAAATTTCCCAAGGAACCCTGATGTATGAAAGAAATCAGAAACAATATACTCACACCCTGCCTGGCCATGCTCCCTGCTTGAATGGCCCCCAAGGTACCCACAGAACATTAAGCTGGAAATGGCTTTGACATCACTTAAGAATACAAAGTTTAAAGTAAAGCCCAACTGGAGTGTTTTCTCAGTTGGAGGGAAGCTAGGAGATTGTCCTATCTATTCCCAACCTTCACTCCCTCCTCCTGGCCCCCCTGCCCCAGCCACCAAAACAACTTTACAGACAAGGACAAGGTAAAGACGAAGGGCTACCTGAGGGAGTAGGATGGGCTAGTGGCTGGCCCAAAAAAGATGACTGCTCCCAGACCACCTGTCTGTACCACTGCCAGGGGTGTCACCGAAGTTCTGACAGTGTGCCCACAGACGCAGGCAAACCACAGGACCACTCAGGATCAAAGCTGATGGTGCACCCAAGATACATGCCAGGGCTTGAATTCACCTGATGCTGGTGAATCAACAGCTAACGTAACCCCTAAAATGAGCCCTTAGGCTTCTAGCCTGGTGCCCAATTTAGCCAAACTCACCTCTACCAGTCCCTGAAACTGTCTTCACCCCAGCTACTACGGACGCATGGGACCAAGAATCAGAAAGTCTGGTCTGGGTCACCGCTTTGCCTCCTCACTGGCAACCGGACCTCCCACAGTCATTTCGCCTCTCGGGGAGCTGCCAGGCTCCCCTGGAAAACAGGAATGATGCAGCTCACCCTGCCTTCCTTACAAGATACTCAAGGGTCTGAGTACAAAAGGATGGACACACATTTGAAGCGTGAGCTGGGCACAAGATGGGGGCTCTTATAATTTGAGCCAAACTTGCTCAGTAAGAGACAAGGCAGGGCTTGGCAGATACGGCCTGGAAACGGCAGGCCGCACTTTCCTGCAGACCAGCCTAGCGGCCACCCAGCACCTCCAGGGCAATCTGGCAAGGGGAGCAGAGCAGCTCAGTGGCAAACACCTCATGACAGTGCATAGTTAAAAAATCAAGGAAGCAATACAATAATCCCAGGCACAGTACATCTGAGCCATAAATACATTATTTTAAGGATATACTTTTTTTCAATTAAAAATGAAGTTTATAATCCTGATTCTATTCACAAGTAACAATTTCATCATCACACACTACAGACAAGAAATGTTATGGTGAACACAGCTGCAAGTCTACGAGAGGAAGTCAGTTGGGAAAGAAGGGGCGATGGGTGACTGACCCGCATTTCGAGGTGCACCCAGGACAACCCGTTGGAAGCGAGGACACTAATGTGGCAGTGGAACGTCAACACCATGGAAACTCACGGACAGAAGCAGCTTTGTTCAATGTAAACATTGATTTTTTTTTTTTTTTTTTTAAAGGACAGCAGTTTCAAGTCTCTCTCACGGGTGTTCTCTCACGCTCGCTCGCTCTCTCCTCATATACTTGATTTCTTTGAAAACGTAAACATATTGGAAGGGCCTTGTCTGAGGTATTGAGGTATTCCTCGAGGGTTAAGGCTGTTATCAATGCAGGCTCTGCTGGGCCTCTTTCAGTAAGCTGTCAAAATCCATGGCTTCGTACTTGCTTTTCCCTGACGCAGGAAGGGCCTCTTCTGAATTGGAATCTGGGCATGGGGGTGAGGAGGCAGGGAAGAGGGGAAGGCAGTGAGCAACTTACAGAGACCGGATGGTTGAAAAATCTGCCACTTTGAGTGGGCACCGTGGAGTGGCTGCAGCCCAAGGCCTTGGGGAGCTGGGATGAGCACTGGACTATGGGCACTGCCCACCATCCTGCTGGGACATCTTGGCCACGGTATCAGTGTCTCAGGGCCTTGGCTGTCCTATCTAGAGAACTGGAGGTCCAAACTAGAGCACTCTGGAGCCTTTCTAGCTGCAACACCCTCCAACTCTATTTCCCCCAACAGCTTCTCGCCCATTAGTAACCTGCTGCAGTGCCACATAAGGCAGAGCTGACAACACTACAATTTTTTTTTTTTTTTTTTTTTTTTTTTGTAGACGCAGTCTTGCTCTGTTGCTGAGGCTGGAGTGCAGGGGTGCGATCTCAGCTCACTGCAACCTCTGCCTCTCAGGTTCAAGCAATTCTCCTGCCTCGGCCTCCCAAGTCGCTGGGACTACAGACGGCGCGTCACCACACCCAGCTACTTTTTGTATTTTTAGTAGAGACGGGGTTTCACCATGTTGGCCATGATGGTCTCCATCTCTTGACCTCACGATCTGCCTGCCTCGGCCTCCCAAAGTGCTGGGATTACAGGCATGAGCCACCATGCCCGGCCAACACTAGAATTTTTTAATAGATTGGGAAAGTAATTCCCATAAACGGGTGTGTAGCCAATTGCAGTGCTGCCTGGCCCGGCACCCAGCCAGGCCACTGACACTCAGTCCTGTATCATCAAGGCTGTATTGGGTTCTCTCCAACAAGTAAAAACACTTATTTTTTTTTTTTTCTTTCCTTTTGAGACAAGGTCTTGCTCTGTCACCCAGGCTGGAATGCAGTAGTGCCATCATGGCTCACTACAGCCTCGACCTCTTGGGTTCAGGTGATCCTCCCACCTCTGCCTCCTGAGTTGCTGGGACTATAGGCACAAGCCACCATGCCTGGCTAATTTTTGTATTTTTTGTAGAGACGGGATTTCACTATATAGCCCAAGCTGGTCTCGAACTCCTGGGCTCAAGTGATCCTCTTGCCTCAGCCTCCCAAGGTGCTGGGATTACAGGCATGAGCCACTGAGCCTGGCCAAGTAATTCTTTCGTACATTGTACTTCCTTGTCCTTCTTCATCATCTTGTCCCCAGATGGCTGCTGCCTTGTCTGGGGTCACCACGGAATGCCCCTGAAGGGGACAGGGTAGTAGCTGGCCCTGTGAAGTCAAGGAGACCGTAGCCACGGTTCTGCAGCTGGCTGTGCACACGACTGAATCTTCTTGGAGGCCATGGGAGGTTGGATTCTCTTTGGTAGCAGTCATAGGACAAGACAAGGTGGACCAGAGGCCAGAAGAAAAACAAGATGGTAGCCTTCAGGCAAAGGGGCTGCAGTGTTATACCAAGCAGCACACTGGGGTGTGGGGATGGAAGCTATGTCCACAGGGGGCTTTAGCTCTGGGTGTGTTCAAGGAAGGCACTTCCTCTCAAGCTTTGAGTCTTACTAGACTATGGCTGGGTCTCGGGGGCTTACCGTAGTCAGTGTATCTGGGCCAGCAGAAGTGCCGGAGCCCTCCGTAGCTCAGGTGGAAGGAGGGCTCGTTGCGCTTCCTCAGGGCAGCGCCGTTCCTCAGAGAGAGGGCCGCGTGCTCAGAACACCGGTAGGTAATGAAGCCGTACTTCTTGCCTCTGTGGGGAGAGGAGAAGGAGAGTATGTTATTTGGCTGGCTGGGTGGACACCGTGAGACCAGCCATTACTAGATGAGGAACAGACTGCCACAGTGATTCGACACTCGCATCATGGCCCCCTAGATACAGATGACATGACCACCAGGCTGACTTCTGCAATGTGATAATAATGAAAGTAGCTAATACGTTGAATGTCTGCCAGATGTTGGCCACCACACCTTGCCTCGGACGCTCCTCAGATGAGCCTGTGAGGTGGGTACTGTTGTAATCTCCACCTTGCAGATGAGGAAACAGCTTCTGTGGAGTTCAGTAATGTACCCAAAAGCAAGTGGCAGAGCAGGGATTCAAACCCAGGCCTCTGACATTAAAGCTAATGCTCTTAACAGTCCTGTATGTTTCTCCTATTACTCCCATCTCCCTATACTACTGCACCACTTTCTGCCTCCTTCAAAGCCAGCCTCAGTCACCAATTCCTTGGCTGCCATCTTGGCCTTCACCTCCCCTTCTGCACACATCTTGCCCTTCATGGTAGACATCTATGATGCCTGCCTGTTCAGCTTCCACTCCCCTTCCTCAGACAACAGCATGTGTGGTCAAGCAGGCTCAGCGTGCCAGGGCAAACCACATGACAATGGCCCTTCCTGGATACCATGGTTTGTTCAAGGATAAGCCTGTTTGCTCAAGGCTGAACCCCAAAGAATCCATCTCAGGTCTTTGCTGGAGTCATGTAGTGACTCCTACCTCCCCAGGGGTCTCTAAGTTGCTGGGGGGTAGCTTAAAGCTACAGGCAGCCACTCTGCAACCAGGAGAAAAGTCTGCCTGAGAAGGACCAAAAGTTCTATTCCAACTTTTCACTTCCATGAACAACAGAAAGAGTCCCGACTGACATATCATCTGCTACGTAAACTCCTCAAGACAGAGGCAAAGTGGCATTCACCAACTATTAGCACAGGCTTACAAATAGTGGGTGCCTAATAAATATTTACGTGAATCATGTTTCCTGACACCTCTCTGAACCAGGGCCAACTTTGAACCCTTCTGCCTCTTTATGTATTTATTTTTTGAGACAGCCTCACTCTGTCGCCCAGGCTGGAATGCAGTGGTCGCAATCCCAGCTCACTGTAACCTCTGCCTCCTGGGTTCAAGCGATTCTCATGCCTCAGCCTCCTGAGTAGCTGAGATTACAGGCATGTGCCACCAAGCCCGGGTAATTTTTTTGTAGTTTTAGTAGAGACAGGGTTTCACCATGTTGGCCAGGTTGGTCTCAAACTCCTGGCCTCAAGTAATCTGTCTGCCTCGGCCTCCCAAAGTCTTGGGATTACAGGCATGAGCCACCATGCCCGGACCCGTCTTCCTCTTTAAATGTCTAATATTGGTAGTACGTCTAAGACTCTTTTTTTTTTTTTTTTTTTTTTTTTTTGACGGGGTCTCACTGTGTCGCCCAGGGTGGAGTGCAGTGGCGCGATCTCGGCTCACTGCAAGCTCTGCCTCCCGGGTTCACGCCATTCTCCCGCCTCAGCCTCCGAGTAGCTGGGACTACAGGCGCCCGCCACCACGCCTGGCTAGTTTTTTGTATTTTTAGTAGAGACGGGGTTTCACCATGTTAGCCAGGATGGTCTTGATCTCCTGACCTCGTGATCCACCCACCTTGGCCTCCCAAAGTGCTGGGATTACAGGCTTAAGCCACCGCGCCCGGCCCCAAGACTCTTTTTTAAAGATTCTGTGTGTTTTTAAAATCTTAACAGATTGATCTTTCTCTTTAGAGATTAATGTGCCTGCTTTATTTTTGCATGCTATCTTCATTTGATAGCCTGAAAACTGCACAGAACTTAAAATGGTTCTATTTGTATAATGGTTCTTTTAAAAAAAAAATTGGTAAAAACACTTAACAGGACATTTACCGTCTTTACCATTTTTAAGCATACAGTTTGGCAGTATTAAGTATACTCATACGAAGCTTCAGAAATCTTCCACCTTGCCAAGCTGAAACTCTATGCCCGTTAAACAACACCTCCCTTATTCTCCCTCTCTGCAGCCCCTGGCAACCACCACTCTTTCTGTTTCGATGCATTTGACTACTTTAGACATAGCATATAAGTGAAATCGTATAGTATTTGTCTTTCTGTGCCTGGCTTATTTCACTCAGCACAATGTGGTGAGGTTCATCCATGTGGCGGCATGAGTCAGAATTTCCTTCCTTTTTAAGGCTTCATAATATTCACTATATGTATAGAAACCATATTTAGTTTATCTATTCATCTGTTGGTGGACATTTGGATTGTTTCTTCCTCTTGGCTATTGTAAATAGTGTCGCTATGAGCTTGGGTGAACAAATATCTCTTGGAGATCCTGTTTTCAATTCTTTTGGATATATACCCGTAAGTGGAATTGCTGGATCAGATGGTGGTTCTAGGTTTAATTTCTTGACGAATTGCCATACTGTTTTCCACATCAGCTGCATCATTTAAAATTCCCACCAACACTATGCAAGAGTTCCAATGTGTCCACATCCTTGCCAGTATTTATTTTCTGGTTTTTTGATAGTAGCCATCCTAATGGGCAAGAAGTATATGATAACTCTTACACCAGAAACTATTTTCTTGCTGAAGCTTTCTATTATTATTGTATGAGAATGTAAAAACCCTAATAACTTAGTTTGCCTTAGTTTGACAATATAATAGGAGATACTTTAGAAATATTTCAAAACTGAGTTTTGACATCTAAATTGTGCATTCATATAAAACCTGTTGTTTTTGCAGATCCCCTGACAGGTGAAACACTGCTTCTCCGGGTGAGTGACGAAAACCCAGGGCTGCCTAGTAGAACAGAACGCCTGGGACCTTTTCTTATTTTTTGCTCTATCACCCAGGCTGGAGTACAGTGGCGTGATCTCGGCTCACTGCAACCTCTGCCTTCTGGGTTCAAGGGATTCTCCTGCCTCAGTCTCCTGAGTAGCTGGGAATATAGGAATGCACCACCAGACCCAGCTAATTTTTAAATTTTCAGTAGAGATGGGGTTTCACCATTTTGGCCAGGCTGGTCTCGAACTCTTGACCTCAAGTGATCTGCCCACCTTGGCCTCCCCAAATGCTGGGATTACAGGTGTGAGCCGCCATACCCAACCAAGGCCTGGGACTTGCTGCTGCAGAGGAAGGGAGGGGTGTGAGCAGCACAGGGTTGAGGTAGAGTGGGGTCCCAGTGCCAGTCTTCAAGCTGCCAGGGGCTGCTGCCCCGCACTATCTCTAGGCCAAAGGCCCTGAAGCAGACACATGGGCTCCGGTTCTGGCTCTGCCACCAACTAGCTGCCCAGTTAACTTGTCTGAACTCCTGCAGAAAGGAGAGCAATTGAAAGACTAGGAGTGCTTATGCCCCTGGCATGCTGGGAAGTTTAGATAGAGGAATGAATGGAGACTGCCTGGCACTTAGTAAAGCATCAGCACGTGTTTGCTGCTGTTACTGACTGCATTACCATTTCTGGTCCTTCTCCTGGGCCTGGCTTTCCACATCTAGGCTATGGATTTCGTCAGATTCATTCCACAAGCCTTGGACATCTTCTTGTACCCAGCTCTGGATCAGGACCGGTGCCCCTCTCTGCTCCCTTCATCTGCCATGGTTTAGCTCAACTCACCTCTTACTTCTCGTCAGCACCTCGCACTCCACAATCTCACCAAACACTTCAAAACGCCTCTTCAGCTCTCGGGAGCTCATGTTGCTGGAGAGATTTCGAATGTACACCACACGGCCTTCACCCTGCCCAAGAAGGAGGATAGAGACTCGGTCACTGCCTGGCTTCCTGGGGCCCCTCTGGGGGTGGGCTCCCGTGGAGCTCTTGTCCTAGTCCATGATGCCTGGCTGAGTGAGCAATACCAGCTGGAGTCAGAGAGAGGTCAATGCCAATCTCTACCCCAGAGGACCTGCCCTTGTTGGGGGAGGGTGTTGGATGGGAAAGGGCCTCCAAGGAAGCCACTGCTTACATGAAGGAAATGAGCAGAGACTGGGGCTGTGAAAGGGGAAGGATTTATCACCATTTATATGCCTGCATATTCAGTAGTTTTTGGACCTACCTTTCAAGTCTGAGCAGGGGAGGTGCTGGGGTAGGGCAAGCACAGGAGGCAGGTTGGTTGTGAGTGTGAGAGTGGGCTGGAAGGAAGGGTAATGAGGTGGGGACATCAGGGCTATTGGTTTTGCCGGGGCAAAGTGGCTGAAGTCACAGTATAGACACTGTCACCAAGGCGTCACCTTCAGGAGAGTTCTGTGCTATGCCAGTGGGTGCCTAGAACAGCCTAGCAGAGGGAGCGGGTGGGAGCAAGTCCAGATTGGAACTCCCCTTCCCCTCCTCTCAGATCTGTGACTTGATCTGGCTGAAGCCGCTGCTATTGGAAAAGTCACTCTGACCTGCTAGAGAAACTTCAGCCTTGTTCCTGGAAACCTGTGTTCCCATAGGAAAAACACAGTTTCTTGTCCTGGACAGGCTTGCTCTGGAAACAGGTTACAGCCAGTGATTCTCCAGCCATCCCATCCCCGTACTACACATGCCAAGGAAGAAAACCCAGGTGGCGGGTCCACAAACAGGACTCCGTCGTCAGCAGTCAGGGAACTGTGCATCCTACAACATACGATGTCCAAGCTCAGCTCAACAGAGAAATCCCCTCCTCCCACTCTCTTTGCAGCTTCTTGAATTCATAAAGCTCTTTCCTGCCACTGCTCCAGACACTTGTCCCCCTGAGTCTTTGCTTGGTTGCTCCTTTTCATCAATCAGGGCCCAGCTCCCTGAAGGTGCCCCTCCCTGGCCACCCCGTAAACACATCCTCCTCAACAGTTCTGTTTACTCCAGATTGTTACTAATTGCACATTACTAATTTCACAGTGCTTATCCCAATCTGTAATTACATTGCTTATTCCTTTGTTACGAGTCTGTTATCTCTCTCTCCCTTCTGTTCAGTCAGGAGGGGGGCCTCATCTCTCTTGTTCATTGCTGCCCTCCAACGCCCAGAACTGTGATAGGCCTGTAACTGCTGAATGACCAAGACAGACTCCCAGAAGATTCTCCATGCACAGTCCATGGTTTTAAGGACCTGCATGCAGACAGCTGTGCACCTCTAGGGTATGCACACCTCCTGTGTGCCCCTCATCCCTGAAGTGCCACATCACATGGGAGAGACCCAGCGGGAGTCTGCCTTGTGTTTTCATCCTATTTTCCTCCTTCCTTTCTAGTGACATGCATGGCCTAGCTGGCCAGCTCCAGCTCCCTACTCCAGGCCCCTGATGTGTTTTCTCTGTGGGGAGCTTTGCAATAGGGTCACCAGGCAAACGCAGAAGGCCAGGGCCTGTGGACTAACTCTGGGAGGGGATTAGGGAAGTGGGTGGGGAGGAAGGGGCAGGATCTCTTGGTCCCTTGGCACTGATCAAGTTGGGGGAACCCTTGGGAAGCACAGGCCCTTACGTACAAATGAGGAAAGTGAGGCTTGGGGAACTGGGGGACCTGCCCACAGTCACACAGAAGGTGGTGGCAGGGCTGGCTTGTGACCTGGCCAGACTGGCTCTGCTCCCCACTACCACAGCCTGCCCACTTGGCTCTCTCAAGGCCCCTGACACTGAGCCCTAAATCACCACCAACAGCACACTCACGGCCAGTCTCTTGGCTGAATTGTGCATGGTGCCACCTTTGATGCCCTTTAGTGACCCGCATGCTCTTCAAATGAGAGAAATATCATTGCCTTCTGCTGCCATAGTCCCTTCTTCCCCAGGCAGAGGCCGAAGACTGAGGGGCTCACCAGCCAGCCTCAAAGGCTTTGGTCCATGGAGCCCCCCACACTTCCTGCTCCTTCCCATTCACTCCAGGCTCTGGGCCCCCAGATCACTTACAATGGCCTTTTCCCGCCGCTTCCTGGCGTGCCGGATGCTTGGCGTTCTGTCTGAACACGGCCCTCTGCTCTCACATCTGTCAGTGAACAAGCAAAGCAGAGGCACTCACTCTCAGGAGAGACCATGGGGGTGGGGACGGATCTGCTCCAGGAGGCAAGGGATGCTTCCTTAGGCCTCGTTCACAAGGGCACACGAGCTGCAACTGCCTCCTGCAGAAACCCAGCTTCCCCTTCCGTAACGACAGCCCAGGGCTGTGTGTGGGCCTGAACATCTGGACACATGCTTACTGCCAGCTTCCGGACTGGATCACTGGGAACCACTTGTGTTGCTCATTATAACCCCACCCCCTTCTGAGCCTTGCCTCCCTATGCCATTAGGGGTAGAAAAGTCCTTTTGCTTTATTATCTTGTTTGGTCTGATTTTTTCTTTTTTTTAACCCAATGAGATTTTATGTTTCTCCATTTTCCAGATGAAAAATCTGAGGCTCAGGTTTGGGATGAGATTTGCTTAAAGTCAGAAAGCAGAGAAGTCAGAAGCAGGTCCTTCTGAGTTCAGAACCACTGCTCCCTATGGGTTCATGCCTCAGTTAAGCAGCGGCCCCTGGCCAGCGCAGCTCCATGCTTCCAGGCTAGCTATCAGGCTTATTAGTCCCACAGCCCGAGCAGGCTCCTGGGTGCCACCCAGCTGCAGCCTTCCTTGCCTGCCTGCACGCTGCCCTCACTCCTCCAGCCTGAGTTACTGAGAAATACAGCACAGAGGACAAGAACACAGGCTTGTGAGTGAGACAGCCTGAGTTTGAATCTTAGCCCCACCGCCTCCCTGTTGGGTGATCTTGGGCCAGTTACAGAAGCCCTCTCAACTTCAGTTCTTCGTCTATAAAATAGGGATAACCAATTGTGTCCATCCCTTGGCCATTTGTGAGGATTAAATTTAAAAATGCATGTCAATGTTTAGCCCAGGAACTGCTCCGTAAATATTTGCTCTATTTTTCTATGTAACCTCTTTGAGCCTCAGCTTCCTCATCTATAAAATGGGGATAAGTAGCAGATACCTCCAGGTGCACCTGGGAAGCTCAAGTAGGATAATGGGAGGGGAAATGACTTGCAACTTTAAAGGGTTACCTAATTATAGTATTATCATCCCTTTTGCGACAGAATTGGTAGACTTTCGCCACCCGAAGAGCTGAGAGTGCCTGGAAGGTATTGTGGAGTTCAAGGTTTGTGTTGTTAACCCAGCTTAACATGCTTTCTGTTGCTGTGTGTTTGGTACAGGTCTAGAGAAGGCTGATCAGTATCTTACCAGGTTTACCAGGTACTGAGCTCAGACAGGTAGCTGAGCAGGAGCCAGGTTACCCAATTTAAGTTTCTGCGGTGAGCAGAAAAAGTCAGCCCTGAACCTGGCCCAAAAGGGAGAAGAGAAAAAGGAAAATCCATGGGGGTTTCTAGAGAAGTTCTCGACTCTTCCCAGGCCATTCTATGAATGCAGGCCCAGTCCAAACACCTCTGAGCTGGGCAGGAGAGAAAGGAGGCCAGGGAAGCTCCAGCTTGGGGGATGTATTTCAACATGAAGAGAACCTGGGACACTGCCTAATGTGGAGATGGAGTGCTTTAGCTCACAGCAAAGAAAGGCTGAAGCCAAACCTTTGACACTGGAACACCGTAGGGCAGAAGCTACCCCCTGAGGAAAGAAAGAGAGGCTCAGCGTGGTCGGCAGAAGGCAGCTATGACTGACGAATCCTGGCTTCTACAGTAAGGGCTCGCTGGAGAAACTGCTGCAGACCTCACTTTGAGGAACAAAAAATTTAGGGCTTCTTAACAATAGTTTGCGGGGAGCCCACAAACCCCCTAAAATTGAATGCCCAGTTAGAGGTGTATGCACATTTTAATGGGAAGATGGGCCTTTGCTTTAATCAGGTTTTCAAACAGTTAAGAGCCCTTGTTGTAGATGTGTAAATATAAAGCTGTAGTCTTTTTACATTTTTATTTAACAAAAAAATTATTATTATTTTTTTTGCTAGTCTCTTTAGAAGGGAAGAAGAGGTATCTTCACAAGACCTAAATTCTGGTCTCAGAGTATGATAGTCTAGCAATGTCATCAGCATCACCTGGGGACTTGTTGCCCCTGCCCCACCCCAGACCTTCAGATCAGACACCCGGGTGTGGGCCGTGTGGGCCAGCCAGTGGAGGCCCAACAAATCCTGCAGCAGATTCTGCAGCTGGGCTCTAGCCCAAGAGCAGCATCTAGTGGCCACTCGGCCTCACCTCAACACAGGGCTAGGGATGACGACACTGACCCTCCTCAAGCCTTCCCCAGGGAGAATCAGGAAGCACTGTGATCAGAGAGAAGCGACCAGTACCCTCCGACTCTGCCAAATCTCCATTTTTTTTTTTTTTTTTTCTGGCCAGCTCCCCAGCTGACTTTTGGACTGGCTTCTTCTCCAGTCTGGTTGAGCGAGCGAGGATGATACGAGCAAGCGGGCTCATGAGGCATCATCCCTCCACTGAGGTCAAAGCCCTTCAAGGGGCAGCCGACTGGTAAAAGCCACAGCGCACCTCAGCAGGACTCAGAAACCTTATCAATGCTTTATGTCCAGGCATTTTCCGGAGCACAGATTAGAATTACACTCATCTTTCTTTTACATGTAAACATCCCTAGAATTCAAATGTTGGGGCATGTATGTTTGCACAAAAACCTATCCATTTTACAAATATAAAAGCAAAAAACACAGATGGGTAAGGGACAAGTTCCTTTAGACATAAGCCCACAAACAGCCAGGAAGTGGGTTTTCTTTCTTTCTGGAGGCCAGGATATTTGGGAGACTCCCGATTTCACACACCAGGCTTTGCCTGCCTCCAGGACTCACCCACAACTGCCCCAGAAGACCACCTTCAAGGCCTCTGACCAGGACATGGGCCACACAGGGAGATGTAGCCTCGGCTTCAGAGCAAGTTTCCCGGGGATCCTCCCTCCTGGGGCTCCTGGTTCGCTGGGAACTGGGGTCCTCCACTGCCCGCTGCCTCTCCTGCGGCCCCCTGTTCATACCTGAGGTTCCTTCGAGTGGCTGGTGACCAGGAGTGGCAGGATGAGGAGCCAGAGCTTGAGCGGCTGCGGGAACAGAGCTGCCGGCTGGCCTTGCTTGGTGGGCTCTGGTAGGGGCAGTGGTCAGAGCAAGTGGGGCTAACCCCTGAGTCCGCTTCTTCCTCTTCCTCCTCTGGGAGGAAGCTGCTCTCGCCACTGCTGCTGCTGCTGTCTTCAAAGACAGTGTCATACTCTGGGCTCTTGCAGGAGGCCAGTTCTTCCTCCTCTAGAGCAGTCTCCAGGAGCCCAAAGTGTTTGGTGAGGCTGGCGCGGATCTCATGGTCTCTCAGCAGCATGCTGTCCTTGGGTGGGGCGCCAGCACCACAGCTTCTGTCTTCCTCCCTGCCAGGGGACTGCGCCTCAGCCCGAGGGGCACCCTGCTGGGGCCAGTCCTCAAGGTGAACCCCAGACGGCTCCCAGGACCTCAGCACCTTCCTTTGCAGGACGCCCTCTGGTCGGAGCACCTGGCAGTAGTCATGGTCTCCAAAGGAACACGAGAAGGGACGCTTCTGGCCAGCCTGGGAGGCTGGCTGGGCCGTGGCATGTCGCAGGTGGGATAGGAGCTCACTCCGCTCCGGGTGCTTCTTTGGCAGCTTATGGGCAGCCCCTGGGGTGGCCTTGAGTGACAGGCCCTCAGGGGAGGGGAGGTTGAGAGCTATTTCTTTGCCCAGGCTGTGCTTGATGTCCGGCTTGAAGGGATCCTCCTCCGTGGGCTTGTATGGTGGTGTGGTGGGTGGGGTGAGTCCTGCTCAAGCAAGAGGAGAAAGGTAAGATAAAGACAGATCACTTCTCCAAGGGACACTAAGACCCTAAGTTTGGGGCCAAGCATGGTAGCTCACACCTATAATCCCAACATTTTGGGAGGGCGAGGTGAGTGGATCACTTGAATCCAGGAGCTCAAAACCAGCCTGGCCAACATGGCGAAATCATGTCTCTACTAAAAATACAAAAAAATTAACCAGGCTTGTTGGTACACGCCTATAATCCCAGCTACTTTGGAGGCTGAGACATGAGAATTGCTTGAACCCAGGAGCAGGAGGTTGCAGTGAGCCAAGATTGTGCCACTGCACTCCAGCCTGAGCAACATAGTGAGACTATGTCTGGAAAAAATGAAATAAAATAAAAAAAATTTTAAAAAAGACCCTAGTTTGGGATGGCAATAAAATGGCCAAGTGCCCTTACTCCCCCAACCCAGTGGATGGCAGGCATCACTAATTGATCACTGCACTGCTGGCTGAGCCTGGAGGTAGCCTGGGAATCCTTCAATTCTTTGGAGTTGGCATGTGATGAAATCCATTTGCCATCCCTTCTGTGACCTACTAATGGCAGCTGGAACCTCCCAATCTTCCAAATACCTCTTCCTGATCTACATCCAATCATTCAACAAACCCTCCCAACTATACCTCTCATATGCCTCTGGCGTTTCCCATGACGGACAGTGGGCAGGCACCGCAGGTAAAACTGCCCACCTGGGCTGGGCGCGGTGGCTCACGCCTGTAATCCTGGTTCATTCCCAGTGAGTCTTCTTTATGGTATCTATTGCAATTTGTAACGATCTTCCTTTTTTGTTTGTTTTTTGACTGCCTATAACATAAGCCCCATGAAGGCAGGCATCTTGTGCATTGTTCATTACGTGGCACCTTGCCCATGCATGATGAAAAACTCAGAGATGCACGGGTGTTTTCCTGAAGGCACCTGCCAGTGGAAGCCCCCTGGCTCACCTGCTGTGCCACAGAGCTCCACTGTCAAGGTCTGCTCAAAGCTCTTCTTGCCAAAAGTTGGGTCGCTGGTGGAGGCAGGGAGGACAGAAAGGAAAGCAGCAAGTCAGCATCAGGCATCCACCTCCCCGCCCACGAAAGGGTCACAGGGAGTGCTGTGACAGGCCCTGGCTCTGCTGCCCATGGAAATGGAGCCTGAGGTGCATTTGCTCTGGGGGAACCCCCATCCTGGCTGTGAGAGGAATTCAAGCTGCACAGCTCTTTTAGGAGACACACGCAAGGTTCACTGGAGGGTAAATAGAGGACAAGTGTTGTCAGCCTCCTTATCTTGTAGAGGGAGCAACTGAGGCCCAGAAGGAGGAAGGGACTTGCTGAAAGCCACAGGGCACTGTCAGAAAAGAACTCTTTTCAGGGTCCCCAAGAGGACAGGTTATGAAATGGCCTGAGGACTTTCCTCTGGCCTGCAAAAGTTAGTTCCTAAAAACCAACTCCCTTCTAAAGGAGCCCAGCTCCTGAGGGTCACAGATGACAATCAGGGCACAGGGTATGGGGCCAGGGCCAGGCATGGGGGCTGATGAACCCCCCCATCACCACCAACACCAATATCCAACAAGACAAAATCTCATGGAATAATACACCAATAATTTTTTAAAATCTACCTTTGTGACAAGGTCAGCATGAGACACCTGGGAGAGTCTGAAAAGAAGACAAAGAAAAATAAGATTCCCCAACATGGCATTGCTAGCAGATGTTCCCCCTCTGGAGGAGACTCCAGGCCTCCACTGGTGCCAAGCAGAGCTGCCCTTTGGGCAGGCGACCAAACACCTCTGCCACTTTTAGAGAAGGGCAGAACAACTCAAATCCACCTTCCATCCCAGGTCTCAGCTGGGGGATCTACTTGGATTTTGCAGAAAGTACAAACAGGTGCAAGGGTGACCCCTTCTGGCTAAACATGTAGCACAGTGAGGAAGAACTTGACTCCAAGTCCCACTGCTGTGGGCTCCGGACAGACAGCCCTGCACAGGACTCATCATTAAGTAGCTCTGTGCCTGAGTTTCTGTATCATAAAATGGAGACAATGACAGTCCCTACCAGAGAGGCTTCTTGTGAGGACTCAATAGGGACAATCTGTTAGTCCGAGGCCAGTGCCAGCACGGTAAGGACACAGTGGCTAACTGTTGTTATCATTACAGTTATTAGCAGCATTTAAGAGTCTAGCTGCATTGCGGAGCTGAATGTACAGCCTTATGCTTCTGTCACATCATCCCCAGTGAGTCTTCTTTACAGTACCTATTGCAATTTGTAATTATCCTCCTTTTCTGTTTACTTTTTGACTGCCTGCTTAATTCGTTAAGTGGCACCTTGCCCATGCAAGATGAAAAACTCAGATGCATGGGTGTTCTTCTGAAGATCTGCTCCAACTAGCCCAAAGAAAAGCTGAAAGCCAGGGACGGGAAGGGACTTGTCCAACCCCACATAACACTTTGTTGGGGGACGGGGACTTGAACACAGGGCTCCTGGCTCCCAGTGCAGAGGGGCATGCTGCACCCCATCCCTGCCCCCTCTTCGCAGACCACCAACTCAGACTACCTCTGGGAGGGAGCTGCGGGCAGCTGGGGTCCTCATCCGTGTCCCCACACCCACTCTCACAGGGGCTCTCCAGGGCAGGGATCTGGGGTCCCCGTAGGAGCTGCTGGTCTTGGCCACTGTCCTCGTCCGTGGGGCTGCCCAGCTCCCGCTCTATGTCGTAGGCCTTGGGAGCCAGGCACAGTGAGGGCAGAGCACCTTGGGGCTCCGAGGGGACCAGCGGCTCATCTGCAAATGTCAGCCAGGGGCCCAGCTCAGGGTTCAGTCTCCGAGAACGCCGCACAGGGCACACAGAGCTCTCCAGCTTCCTCCCCAGCTTCGTCCATGGCAGGCCTCGGCCTGGCCTTTTCCTGCCCCACTCCTCCTCCTCCTCTTTTTCTTCTTCCTCTTCCTCCTCCTCTTCTTCCTCGTCTTCCTCCTCCTCCTGCTGCAGCCTGGCAGGCTGGTGGACCTCCCCTTTCACCTCCAGCCGCAGTGGGCGCAGGCTTGGTCTGGGCCCAGTACTCTTGGGTGAAGCTGCGATCCTCACCTCCTCCACCGAGGATGGGTGACCAGGGGAGGCCTGTCTGTCCTTCGGGGGCCTGGGCTTTGACCGAGGTGTGAGGGAGGCATAGACAGGCGTGGCCAGACGGTAGGGTTTGCTGACATCACAGAGCACGTCTTGAGCCAGAAGTTCCCTCAAAATGGAGAACTCAGCCCAGGAGGCTTTGGAGGGGTGCCGGGACCAGGGCCGGGATCTGACCTGCTGGGAGGGGTTGCTGCAGGCCTTGGGGAGTGGCTCAGGGGCCTGTGGGGGCAGCTTCCTCTGGGGGAGGCAGTAGGTGTGCATGTAGCGAATGAGTTGCACCATCGCCTGCATGTCTTCCTGGGAAACCGGGGCACCGGGGTCTGCCCTGCCCAGAGCTAGGGAGTCCCGGGGAGAGGCTGGAGCTGGCTGGGGGCTCGGGCAGTCCTCACCCGGCTCCTCGTCCTCCTTGGCAGGGAGCCGGGGGCTCTGGAGGCGTGGTGACTGCAGACCCCTATCCTGTAGGCAGGACTGTGCTGAGGTGAGGTGCTTATGTAGTTCTGTACAACTCCGGCTCTGAGACTGCGTCATGGGAGCCTTCTTGTCTTGGGTGCTGTCCACCTAGAGAGGGAGAGAGGCCAGAGTGAGGAAGGAGGCCCAAACACTCCTCCAGTGTATCTCATCCACATGGCCACTGGCCAGCCCATTGTGTCTCACCTGGATCATAGGAACAGCCAGGTTTCCTTCATTCCGTCCCCAGCCTCTCACACAGACTCGGGCACCTGGCCGTGCTCAGTGGATGAGGAATGAAGGAATGACCAGCCTCCTAACAGCTCCCCCAGCCATGGAATTTCGCCCCTGCAGATCCTTCCAGATTCACTGACAAAGCCCCACTCTGACCATTCCACCCCCTGCTCCGTACCCTTCAGCCAAGAGCCGGGCAGTAGTTTCATGGTAGCCTGGGGCTGGGTATAGGAAGCACTCGCTGCAAATTAGCACCGGGGGATTCATCGATCTCAGCTCACTGCAACCTCTGCTTCCCAGGTTCAAGCCATTCTCCTGCCTCAGCCTCCCAAGTAGCTGGGATTACAGGCATGAACCACCACACCCGGGTAATTTTTTGTATTTTTTAGTAGAGACAAGGTTTCACCATGTTGGCCAGGCTGGTCTCAAACTCCTGAGCTCAAGTGATCCGCCCGCCTCAGCCTCCCAAAGTGCTGGGATTACAGGTGTGAGCCACCGCGACCAGCCTGAATGATGGATATGTTCTAAAACTGGATAATGGTCATAACTGCATGGGTGTACGTTTACTAAAAGTCATAGAATTGTACTTTTACAATAGGTGGCTTTTATGTATGTAAATTACACCTCAATAAAGTTTAAAAAAACAAAAAATTCGGTAGCTCCTAGTGCCCACAGGATAAAGGGGAGGCTCCGTGGCTGGATGTCTGAGGTCCTCTGCACTCGCACCAGCCAACCTCTCTCCAGTCTTAATTCCCCCCAGTGTGACTCATCGTTGTGCTGGGACTTTCTAGCAATGGCTGTCAGATGCATCTCACCTCTCTGGGGAAGTTCCTAGGCTCCCAGAGAGCAAAGAGCTGGCTCACAATGGGGTGTGGCTCCTGCTCCTTCAACAGAATGAGGCATGGGAGGGTAGACCTTTGTTTCAGGAGGGCCAACCAGGACAAGTAGGGAGGGAGCAAAGGGACTCATTCCCCAGAGAAGCCCCAGCAAGGGAGAGGCTCCTACACTGAGCTGCTGTCTGAGAGGGACCTGATTCTGCCTCTGAGGATGAAGAACTGTATGCAACAGTTCCCAGAAGGAGGGTCCAGGACCAGGAAGAGGAGGGGTTGTGTGTAGCCTCTGAGGACAGGACCGCTTGAAAGCCACCTGTTACACCTCTCCTTGTTAGGCTTGGAAGATGGGGCTCGAGGAGGAAAAGGGATGTTCTTTGACCCTGGATATCTATGACAGAACTTTAAACTCGCCAATGGCTCCCTGAGGGGGAAAAAAATCCAAACTATTTACTGTGGCCTCCACAACCAGTGCAATCTTGTGTTTTGGTCTGTCACTTAGTCCTCTGAAGGCTGGCCACACTTTCCTCATCCTTTCTCTAACCTGCGTTAACATCTACCAGTGTCTGGAACGCTGAAGTGTGAGAACGTCCAGGGCTCCTTCTAGAACCCTAAACTAGGCTGGATCTCCAGAAGCAGTGCCCAGGACACCAGCTACAAGGGCTGTGGGAGGAGTGGGAAGAGATACTGGAAGTTGATTGAACTCACTATCCTCCACCACAGCTGAAGGCTGCAGCCCCAACAGACACCTGGGGCAGATTTGGGGGCATGTGAAGAAATACCTTGACACAAGGCCGTTGACTTTTAGATCTGAGGCCTGCCTGGCGCCAGGCGCTCCCTTCCTTCTGAGTGTCAGAGCTTGACGTTGGGTAGGATGTGGCCAGGAGGAGCTTCTGCAGCTGAGGGAAAAGCAGAGAGGACAGGAGCTGGGGCTGAGCCAGAGGACATGGACTGCATGGCCAGCCCCTCAGGACTGACCTTGGGCATCACAGGACCACAGGGAGAACACAGGGTGGGCATTCCATGACCTGAGATGATGATCCCAAGATACTAGGTGCAGATGGCAGATTGTCTAACAATCCCGAACACACATAAGTATCCTAATAACATACAATTCCTCTTCAGAGTTAATAACCCCAGGGAAGAGCTATGACTCTGAAAAACTCAAGCAGGTCTTGGGTAATGTCTGTCTATTCTACTGTTAAAATATTATGATACAGTTTTATTGGGACATTCTAAGTGCACACACGCACGCACACAATCTGGAAGGTTAGGTACCAAAATGATTCTCTGGTGTGGGATTCTAGCTGATTTCCCTTTTGTTATTTTTGTTTATTCGTATACCTATAAAAATTAATTTCTTAAATTAAGTAAGGTAATACTTGTAAATGGCAAAAAAAAAAAAAAAAAGACACATCACAAATATTAAAGGGCAGACAATTAAAAGCAAGTCTCTCACTTGCCCAAAGTCCCTTTCTCCCTCCTAGAGGCAACTCCACTAACTACTTTCCCGTGAACCTATCATGAGGCGGGCTTTCATTATACAAGAATATATATGTAGTCATTACCTCCAACCCACCCTGTTGTTTTGTTTGTTTTTTTTTTTTTGAGATGCAGTCTCTGTCACCCAGGCTGGAGTGCAGTGGCAGGATCTCGGCTCACTGCAACCTTCACCTCCCGGGTTCAAGCGATTCTCCTGCCTCAGCCTCCCAAGTAGCTGGGATTACAGGTGGCTGCCACCACACCTAGCTAAGTTTTGTATTTTCAGTAGAGATGGGGTTTTACCATGTTGGCCAGGCTGGTCTCAAACTAGTGACTTTAAGCGATCGCCTCGGCCCCTCAAAGTGCTGGGATTACAGGAGTGAGCCATTGTGCCTGGCCCTACCCTGTTGTTTTTATACAAGTGGAAGACTACACTTAAGCTTGTTTGGCTTTTTTTTTTTCTATAAAAATTGTAAAAGCTCTTGTGCTTCTGCACCCTGAGGGCAGGTACACAGTGTACCTGAGCTGAGAGAGCAGAAAGTTGAATACATTTGGATTTTCCACCGGAGATCCTAGCCAAGCTTGAGAACAAACTGAGAAAGATCAGAGATTTTAGTACAGCACGGAGAGTTTCCCTAAGGGACATGCCACCCCAAGTCACTCCAACAAGGAATGCCAAAGGCCCAGGAGCCAGAGAAAAGGCCACTCCATACTCTTGAGGAGCCACAGGATCCTGGCCACCCCACCTACACCCCAAACCAGCACCCACACGTTTGTGACTTTTTCGATGGGAAAGGATCCTAGGACTGGGGGAAACAGACCTCATTCTAGCCTGGCTCAGGCCCGGTGCACTGTGAGAGCCTTGATTCCTCCATTGGTATAATGAGCAGGGGCAGGGAGACTACATGGCTGGATTAAAACCTCTTCTTTTGACTCTAAGAATATGACAGAAGTTGCTGACCTCAGAAAATCACACAGACACACAGAGGTCCACGGGTCCTTACAAGTCTGTTGGTGGACTCTCTGGGATCCATGGCCCAACCTAAGGTCCACATGACTTCTCAGGGCCTTTTTGTTTTGTTTGCTTTTTGTCTTTTAAAGAGATGGCGTCTTGCTCTGTCACCCAGGCTCGAATGCAGTATCATGATCCTAGCTCACTGTGGCCTCACACTCCTGGGTTTAGGCAATCCTCCTACCGCAGCCTCCAGAGTAGCTGGGACTACAGGCACGTGCCACCATACCGGGTTAATTAAATTAAAAAAAAAAAAAATCATAGAGATGGATCTTCCTATGTTGCCAAGGCTGGTCTCAAACTCCTAGCTTCAAGGGATCCTCCCACTCAGCCTCCCAAAGTGTTGGGATTACAGGTATGAGCCACTGTGCCCGACCCCTCAGGGCCTTTCCAGGTCTCTGTTGGTATGCAGGGAGTCTAGACAGCAAGTCTGTTTCCTGTGTGCCTTGCACGATGGCTGAAACAGAGGCACTCAATAAGCATATAGGGAATGAAGGTAATCTAAGGCATGGGAGGGAAACAACCTTTGACCAGCAGGGGTCGCGCTTTGCCTCTTTAAGGTTTGGTCCCTCTCCAAAGGCCCCATGCAGAAACGGCACCAGAATGCTTGTTAACACTCGTGGTTGCACCAGAAGTATTAGTTCACATTTACTGAGCAATTCTATGTGCCAGGCACTGTTCTAAGTGCTTTATGTGTATTATCTGCTGTAATCCTCCCAATAGCCTTTGACATAGGCACTATGATTAACCCCACTTTATAGATCAGGCAGCTGAGGCTTAGAGAGGTTCAGGATGTGTGCCTAAGGAACATACAAGTACTAAATGGCAGGGCTGGGATTCAAACCTAGGCGCTTCGATTCCAGTCTGAAAGGAAGCAGAACCCCCTCTCGGCAGGAGCCATAATGTGGGACTGAACATATTCCGTGCCTGGCATGGTGGGCACTTCACACGGCTTTGGGGAACTTGAAGGCAGTGGGAAGGAATGGAAAGGGTCCTAGACTAGGAGTGAATGCCTGAGTTCTAGTCTTTGCCGGCACACTGACTTGGTGTGTGACCAGTGGAGATGCCTTCCCCACTCTGGACCACAGTTTTCCCAGAATTGGGCTTGAGGGTCACCAAGGGCCTTTCTTTTTTTTTTTTTTTTTTGGGACGGAGTCTCGCTCTGTCGCCGGGGCTGGAGTGCAGTGGCCGGATCTCAGCAAACTGCAAGCTCCGCCTCCCGGGTTCACGCCATTCTCCTGCCTCAGCCTTCCGAGTAGCTGGGACTACAGGCGCCCGCCACCTCGCCCGGCTAGTTTTTTGTATTTTTTAGTAGAGACGGGGTTTCACCGTGTTAGCCAGGATGGTCTCGATCTCCTGACCTCGTGATCTGCCCGTCTTGGCCTCCCAAAGTGCTGGGATTACAGGCTTGAGCCACCGCGCCCAGCCACCAAGGGCCTTTCTAGCTCAAACTCTCCATAACCTAAGAACCCTCCCGGCTCAAACAGGCTCTGATTTTCTAGCTGAGCCCTGCCATCCTCCAAGAGCTACAGCACCAAGGGAGGGGACCAAGACAGGCTGAGCAAAGCTGGACTTCACACTCCAGGACAGCTCAGCTTCGGGTGCTCTCAGCCTGGATTAAGAGCAACTGCTTCCAGTAACTTCTGAGTTCCAGACTCCTTTGAAAATCTGATAAAATCTGATCTTCTCCCTAGAAAGCTGCTATTCCATGTGCACCTTTCCACATTCCATACACATAGTCACACAGCATTTAACTTCTGCTAGTGGAAGTGTAAACCAGTCCAACCTCTCTGGAGGGCAATCTGGAAGTATCTGCTTAAACTGGAAAATCACAGATCCATAGACCCAGGAATTTCATTTCTAAGAATCTGTCCACTTACATGTCACAACGGCCTGTGTAGGAACAGTCACTGCACCACTGCTTGTAATGAGGAAGGAGCTGAAACAACACAAACGCCCAACAGGGGAACCAGCCCATTCCTACCAAGGAACATAACACAGCCAACACAAAGAATGAAACAGAGCTCTACATGCTCATCTGGAAGAGCTTCCAAGACACACAGTTAACCGTGAAAGCAAGGTGCAGAGCCCTGTCTAACGTAGACTCCCTTTTGTAGTAAAATCTTTTAAAAGGTAGAAGAGGAAAGTCACATAACAGATCAGTAACCATGGTTACCTCTGGGACAGGAACAAGCAACAGAGAGAGGCCTAAGGAGTTTTTGCTTTTAACTGTCCACTTTTACTATCTGGATTTTTACCATGTGTGTGCAATCTTCAGGAAAATGTTTTGCATGCAATTTCAAGGATTTAACACATAACTAGGTCAATCCCCAAAGTACCAATGCGGGTGAAGCCTCTGTCGTCAGTTCCTCTGTCTAGGTGGGAAAGGTTAAGCCCAGGGGGGCCTCACACCTTCAGCCCAGGCTCTCTGCGGTGATCAATATTGCCAGTGATGCATGGAGTCCCCTGCAGGGCTGGAGTGGATTGCTCTGCAACCCGTGCCCTGAACCAGAAACCTAATGCCAGGCTGCAACCATCACTTCTGCTATAAGTAGGTTCTCACCAGTGAGAGCTCGTCCACCTCAGGGGCTGGGGCCGAGGGCTTCTCCGGGACAGGGCTAGGGGGCGCAGATGAGGGGGCAGGCGAAGCTGAGGTGCATGATAGAGCGTCTCCACCATCCAGGGCTGGGAAGGCAGCCAGACCCACGTCATCTTCAGGGATGTCATCCAGGGTCTTGGTGAGCTCTGCCAGGAGGGCCTCATTCTCACTGTCAATCTGGAGTGAGGAGGACGGGAGGACCAGAAAGGCAGATGGGGAGATGGTTAGTCACCACCTTAGACTCAGTCTCCACGGTGGACACCAGCTCTGCCCAGCCGGTTGGCCCACCATCACCCTCCTGCCATACCTTCCCCTCAGCCGACCCCCACTCCCAGCAGAGCTGCTCAGTATTCCTGGCAGAGCAGATGCCCAATAAATGTGTTATTGACTCCAAGAATCCCAGAATTTCATGAACAGACAGCAGGTGATAATGGAAAGGGCCCTGCCTGGGAGTCCCACTTTTGGCTCTGCTGTTCATCAGTATGTGACCTGGGCACAGGGCTGTCCACCTGAGCGACGCCTGCCTCCCCTACCAAGGACAGAGGCTGGCCTGCCACACTGGTAGCAGCAACCTGTTGCAGCCCCTCAGACCCTGGGGTCCAGGCAGTGTGAAGGCCAGAAGCTCCAGGGTTCAACTATGACAATAATAACCACAGCAGTGACGAGGCAGCTATCATTTCTCTGCGGGTTCCCAGAGCTTACTCTCCTCATTCACTCCTGAGGAAGCAGCAAATATGGTGATTAGACACTCAGGCTCTGGAGCTGGGGCTGGACCCCAGGTCCCATACTTAGCAACTCTGGGCCCTTAGGCAAGTTAGTTTTCTCATCTATCAAGTGGGATAACACACAGCACACATTTCCTAAGGTTACTGCTGAGGACTAGATGAGTAAACTTAGGTAAGATGCTTAGAAAATGGTGCCTGGCACAAAATAAGCACTTGCTACTGGGATGACTCTAACTACTACCACTACCACTGCTAGTGCTGCTACTGTTACACCATTTCCGCCAGGACGATGATGATGACGATGGTGGTGGTGGTGGTGGTAGTAACTGCCCCCTGCACTCTTTGCTCCCTTCCTTCCCTTTCCCGGTGGCTACGCGGTGCCTGGCTTCATGCTGGACGATGGTGACAAACAGCACGCAGAGACGGACATGCCCGGCTCCCATGGAGCTTATCCTGCAGTAGAGGATGGGGTGAAACTAACAAACAAGATCATTCCAGAGCATGAGAAAGGCTAGGAAGAAAAGAAAAGGAAGCCATGATGGAGAAAAAGAATGTGGCGAGGACTTACAGGCTCTTCAGGGTGGTCCCAGATGCCTTCTCTGAGCAGCTGATACTTAAAAGTAGGCTTGAAAGACACGAGCCAGGTAAAGTGTTAAGGAGGGGAGACCCAGGAAAAGGGAAACCCCAATCAAAGGCCAGGGGCACAGCACTTGGCTGAAGAGAGTAGAAAGGCTCTGTCAGGCTCAGGGAGGCCTCACAGCAACCTCGCCCGGGGCGCACAATTCTGATCTCCTTTTTGCAGCTGAAGACACAGAAGCGCCTGGAGGCTCAGCAACTTGTCAGGGCTCACGTAGCAAATAACAGCCAGAGCCAGGACTTAGACAGCAAGAGTGCCCCACGCACAGATGAACCATAAGGAGGGTCAGCGTGCACACCCCCAGCCCATAGACCCCCATGCCCAGAGGCCTGGTGCCGAGAGCATGTGGTTTCTAGGTGAGGCACCGAGTGCCTCATTTAGTAAGGCCTGGTCCCTGGGCTGTTCTGGCAGCAGGCACATTCTGTCACATGATGCCTCCTCCGGCACTCTTTCCCATCCCAGGTCAGGCTGTTTATCCTTTCTGCAGGAAGTTCATCTGAAATACACATCTCGTGACGGCCTTTTGGCTGCACTAAATCGGTTCCAGGCCTTACAGCTGGAGCAGCAGCTGAGAAGTTCGAAGGGGGAACACGGGGAGAGAACAAACACGTTTGTAATTTTTAGAACAGAGCTAAGAATAAAAGAAAGGTCAAAAGAAGATTTTGGTTGGGTCTGGCCCAAGCCCTGGGGACAGAGGCCCGAGGGTAGATCAGGGCCCTAGGACTCTGGCTTTAGAATGCAGGGGGGCTCACTGGCTGCTCCCCACCCTACCCACAAGTCTCCTTCAACCCTCAGGCCAGACTCCCAACGCTGTACAGCTCAGAACCATCTGTCCAGCTTGATGGGGAGTTAAGATCCTAGAACCTGGAGCTCAGTGACCATTCTTGGGGTTCTGCCATCAAAAGGGTGATCTTAGGCAAGTCGTTTCCCTCCTCTATGCCTTGCTCCTTTCCCTGTGAAATGGGAAGACAGGATCCCTGGCCAGCCTTCCTCCCTGGGCTCCCAGAAGGCCAAGTCTGGAAGCAGTAATGAGAGTGCTTTATAGAGTGCTTAGGTCCCTAAGCTCAATGCCTGGGACATGGGAGGCGCCACGGCAGATTTACTGAATGAAAGAATGAATGAACCAAACAATGAACAATGGCGGGAGGCTAAGTTCAGTGTCTCAAAGACCAGATTCTAGAGGGAAGTCATTCAGAGATGACATCATCAGCACTGCATGAACTGAGAATTCTCCCTCTTTCCCAGGGACAGTACCAAGGGCCAGAGATACTGTGAATTATCACAAATGTCAGAGCTGGAAGGGCTCTCAGGAACCACATAGTGAAGAGAGATTTCAAATGCATGGCACACATGCTACTGCTGCCCTGTATTGCTAATGACCCCTTCCTTCCATGCCAGCATTTTTCCTGATGCAGGGCTTCAGGTGACAACTGCCAATCAATCACAGTTGGCACTCATAAGGAAACCTATCTGCCATTATTTTTTTGGGGGGGTGTGGTGGCAGAGGAGGAAGAAAGTCCCAGGAAAGAGATCTTTCAAGGTCACACAGTGAGTCAGGGGTAGGACTTAGGACTAGAACCCAGGACTCAGAGAGCCAACACTGACTTACTGAGTGCCGGTCATGGTGCTGAAATGAGTCCAAAATGGCAAAGACCTCAAGAAGTACCCATCAAGTTGGGTAAAAGCAAAACTCCTCCCCTTCTCCCCACCTCTCCCCACCCCACTCCACTGAAACAGCCAGGTGGGGCTGGAGGCCCTGAGCCCGACTAGGAGGAGCAGCCAACCCTGCCCACGCTGGTCACTGCTTTCTCCAGCCATCCATCCCAGGGAGCTGCGCCACCCCTCTCCTCTTCCCCAGGCCCATTAGCTCGGCTCTCCCTGCTCAGCATAGAAACAGAGTGCAAATTAATGGAGAGTTAATCAGCTGAGGAAGGGATATTAATAGACTCAGCCCCACCCCCAGTCTTTCTGAGCTGATCTCAAGCAGGAGGAAAAGGAGCCTTCAAGAAATCTGAGGGAAAAGGCTTCATTTTGAGGACCTAGAGTGGCTTGAAGAAACGTCACGGAACAGAATGTAGGCTACCAGGGCAGAAAGAACACTCAGAGATCGCTACTATCTAAGGGGCTTAAACTGAGGTTCAAGAAACCCAGGAAATTGGCCACCTCCCTGCCATTCTTCTGGGATTAGGTCCAGACCCAGTGACTCTCTTCCTGTAGCCTCAACAGATTGATTTGTCCGTGTTCCTTCCTCATTTCTCACATGGGGAAACTGAAGCCCAAACAAAGGGAGCTACTCATCCAAGGACACACAGCAAATTGTTGCACAACAACCAAACACCTGCCTTACTCTAGAAATATTTACTAAGGGCCTGTCATGTCCCATCCCTAAGGACTCTGGGACATGCAGAGAAATGGAAGCAACGTTCCCGTCCCGGAGGAGGTGTCAACCCTTGCAACTGTAGCTTGTTCTCCACTCTCCCAGTTTGTTTCCATAACAATGGTGCCATTTCATTGTTAACAGAGCTTGGCACGGGCAGCAAGGCTCCATGATTCTCATTGTTCCCATAAAGAAACTGTCCAAGTTAGTGCCAGAAAGGGGACTAGAACCTATGGCCCCTAGATCCCAGCTCAAGGTTTTTGGAATGGGTCAGTTTAATCAGTTCCCTTCATTCAACACCTATGAATTGAGTCCTTACAATGTGCAAGGGCCCCAGAGATGAATAAAGTGTTTGTCCCCAAGGATCTTGCAGTCTGAAGGACACACATGCGTGCAAGAGATGGGAGCCCATGAGCGGGACTAAGTGACCAACTGCCTTAGGAGGAGGCATCATGAGAGCTGGGTGTCGAAGGATTCATTCAGTGGATGACTGTTAAGCCCTGACAAAGTGCCCGGCATTGTGCAGAGCCCTGGGAATACAACAAAGAACAATGCAGACAGAGCCCACATTCAGAGTTTCCGATGGGCAGGGAGGGTGGGGACACATTCAGAGGGTGGGGACAGGCCCCAGTCACATGCACAGAGGGTGCACCGGTGAGCAATGGATAGAGCTAGCCTAATCTCAGGAATGCTGGTGGAGTGTGCAGCCCACGAAACGGAGAGGGGCTGGGAAGGCAGAGCTCGGCCAGCTGTGAGGACTGTCTTCCCTGCAGGGCTGGGGCCGCATCAAGCTTACTTGAGCCTGAAAGCACTAATAGGACCTCATCAGAGGCTTGCCAGTGGGTCTGGCCGTTCTCTGAGTAGGTGGGGGGCCTATATAGTCTTGGTGGGGATGGTCTTCAGGGAGCATCCAAACCCCTTTCACTCATGAGTTCTCTGCAACCTAAAAGCATTTTCTGGAGTTGGCCCCCTAAGAGGAAAGGTGCAATATAGCAAAGGAATTGTCCCCATTGTTCAAGCAAGAAAGTGGAGGTCTCTGGTTGGAGCCAGAACTGCAGTTTGGTTCTGGTAATTCCTCACTGGATTGGCAAAGGGGTTCAGTATAGTGGTGAGGGGTGTGGGTTCCTAGATTACAATCTTTGCCTGGATCCTTACTAGCTGTTTGACCTTGAGCGAGTTACTCAACCTTCCTGAGCTTCCCTTTCCTTGTCTGTAAAACCAATTATTAGGAGTACACAGCTGATAGCTCCCCTTCCTCAGAGAGGCCTTTCCCGACCACTCAGTCCACAGTCCCTTCTCTATTTCCTTTTCGCCCTTATCACAAGTGACTACTGTTTGTTCACATGTTTACAGACTGTAACGTCCTCTGATGAACACAGTGCCTGACACGTAGGGGGCTCGGTAAACATTTCTAGAAGGATGATCAAATCCATCAGGAGGACGCGTGGAGAGGACGCTTGCAGCACACCACCTTGGTGTCCAGCACACGCGATGCTATTGTTGTTATTATTATTATATTGCCAGATAGGCACAGGGAGCTATGGCTTCTACCCCTGATCTTTATGAGGGAGAAAATTCCAAGAAAAGAATCATGAATCTGAATGTGTCCATCACCCAGCTAAATACGGCCAATCTAATTTCATCTATTACCCTCTAGGCCGCACACTCCCACCCACACATGCAAATCCATGCAGAGCTTGCTTTCTTCTGAAGCAAACCCCAGACATCATATTATTCCGTAAGAGGCCTTCTTACAGGAAATGCTAGCCATTACATGCCCCTGAGGCTCGGCACTGGAGCACAAGGGCTAGAGAGGCACAGGCATAGTGGTTCTTGGCACTGCCTCTTATTAAAGACCCTCTAGGCTCCAGCTGAAAAGGGGAGATAATTGTATTTACAACTGAGAGTTGTTAAGAAATTTAAATGAATTAATATACACAAACAGAGACAGCCCTCCCACAGAACAGCTGCTCAATAAATGCCAGTCATCTCATTATGGTATCATCATGGTCATAAAGTCCTGGCTCTAGAGGCAAGAAGACTAGGTTTGAATTCAGTTCAGCTACTGACTAGGTTAATTGCCCTAAGCACAGGACTTAACTTTTCCAAGCCTCATTTTCCTTATCTGCAAAATGGGAAAATACTGGAGCCTGTCTTGAAGGGTGGGGACGAGGATTGGATGAGATAATGTAGGGAACAGAGGACCTGGACCTCTGTGGCACACAAAGGGGCTTGGTTCTGCTTGGGAGGCCTAGAGAGCAGTTCATCTCACCCTTACTTTCTGGAGGTGATACAGCAAGGGCCAGGTGAGGCGTGTGAGCTGCGCCAGATCAGGGGCCGATCCAGCACAAGAAACCAGGGCCCAACAGCTCTGGTGGGTGAAGGGACTTCTCGGCATAAGCAAGTGCAGGAGAGGGCAGAGCAAGGCAGAGCCGGGATTTTGAGGACAGAGAGGCCTGACAGGGTGGGAGGAGGGGAGACTGGAGCGGGCATACCTGGAAGAGCTCGGAGTCATCAGGGCTGTACTGGTTGGGTTCAGTCTCTGAGTTCTCTGGGCACCACTGCAGCTCCCCAAAGCAGGTGGCCGAGTCAAAGTCGCTGGCATCCAGCTGGGAGAGGTCGAGTTCTGGAAAGTCAGCATAGAGTTGCTCCTCCCCGGACCCTCCACCCTGAGGAGACAGGAAGGAAAGAGGTGGATCAGAGCTGAGGCTGGCTAGACCCAAGAAGGCGCCCTCTCAATAATGATGCAGCCAATCTGGACCCATGGCCAAGGCCCGATTTTGCCAAATGACCAAGAAATGGGAAGATCAGCTCCACCACTTGGTAGAATCTTCTGGTAGCTAAGCTAGGCCCCAACAGTACAAACCCCCATGCTGTTCTCTCCTCTGCACTCCTACACGTCCCTCAAGGCCCTACCCACATACATCTCTGTCCTCTTACCAGAACTGTTTTGTTGAAAACTTTATTAGAGACTGTAAATGAGGAGCCAATCCTTTACATATATGTCCCCACTTATAAGTGGACTTCTTGAAGCTAACAATGCCTCTATATTAATAATGAAACAAAAACAGCAATAATAATGACTGACACTAATGTGTGACTACTAGGTGCTGAAGAAACATTCATCCATGTTCCCAGGGATTTTATAGGAATATATGTAATGGCTAAAATTACATACATGATGGAATATATGATGGGACATATATGATGAACATAAAATTACATATATGATATAGTGTGATGGAACACCAATCAGTAGACAATATGTAAATAAAGTCATAAAACACCCGTATCATGGGCCGAGCATGGTGGCTCATGCCTGTAATCCCAACACTTTGAGAGACCAAGGTGGGCAGATCATTCGAGGCCAGGGGTTCAAGACCAGCCTGGCCAACATGGCAAAACCCTGTCTTTACTAAAAATACACAAATTAGCCAGGTGTGGTGGTGCACACCTGTAATCTCAGTTACTTGGGAGACTGAGGCATGAGAATCGCTTGAGCCCGGGAGGCGGAGGTTGCAGTGAGCTGAGATCATGCCACTGCACTCCAGCCTGGGTGACAGATGGAAACTGTCTCAAAAAGCCAAAAACAAACAAAACAAAACAAAAACAAACACAAACAAACAAAACACCCATATCATGAAATACTACAGTGCTGTTGAAAAGAATGAGGAAGATCTGTGTGTTCTCCAAGACACATTAAATAAAAAACAAAGTTGTAGAATATCAGCATGTAAAATATAACCCCACATGTGTAAAAAAAATAGAAATCAAGCCGTATATTTCTCTATGTAGTATAGCATGTATGCAAACACACAGGAAAAGATCTAGAAGGTCATAAACCCACCTAACAGCAATGAGTGGGGGCGAAGGGAGCCACAGGTGACTCGGATAGCAGCATTGCCTGAATCAGTGGTTCTCAAAGTGTAATCTCAGACGGGCAGCACTAGAATCACCTGGAAACCTGGTATGTTGGAAATAATATAAATTCTCAGGCCTAATCCCAGAGCTACTGAATCAGAAGGCAATCAATTTCTCCCACTGGTCTCCCAAGTTTAACGGTCACCAATAGAAGAGCTGCCCCGGAGATTCAGAAATAACCTGAGTTGGGGGGCTGACACAGAAACAGAAGGGCTTGGTGATGTTCTATTGGCCCTGGGGCCTGGCAGAACTGAGTCGAGATCCCCCCATTCACCAGCTGTGGACTTTGGGCAAGTCCCTTCACCTGTAAAACTTGGACAACAACAATATCTGCCATCTATGTTAAGATTTAAAGAGGCAATGTCGTTATAGCCTGGCCTAGTAACTGCTCAATAAATGTCAGCTAAGAGTAATATAACAAATGATAATAATAATGATAAAACAATGGTGTTTCATGGTAGGCTGAGAGAAGCAGAAACTCTCGGAGAACAGAAAGAGGCATATGTGACACTTAAGAGAAACAGGTTTTCCCCAGACCTTTTCCTTAATTGTTCCCACTTACTAGGCCTCATAAATTATGAATAAATGTATATTATTAGCTCAACTTGACACAGGAAAAAGGCTTTTATCCAAATTTGGGTCAAATGTCTTAATTGGCGTTTTGCAAGAATCCTGCCTACACAGGCGGCACCAGGCCCAGGTCCTCTCAAGCGGCCGGTCCCCTGCCCTCAAGCAGGCAGCAAGGTGCCCAGCAAGTCTGTCTCTGGGAGCACGGCTCCACCACCCTGCCCACCACCTGCCTATTCTTTCTCCAATCCACATGTATTCCACAATCCTCATTACTGAGAGCCCAGTCACTCTGAGCCAGGCACTGTGATGGTGGGTGGGGAAGGATGACATTAAACAAATAATCACACAAACAAAACATGTGATTCTAAATCGTGACTCTCCAGAGAAGAGCAGAATGCTTCTGAACCTGACTGGGAATCTGAAGGTGAGAGGGACACAGGTGCTTCCTCAATCTCTGGGTCCCCCAGGTACCCCCTTCCCCGCAAGCCCAACTGTCACGCCCCCCAACTACAAATCACCAGCACTCAGTGGCTGCCCCTGCTGCAGGAACTCAGGTGGATTCTCTCGGCTGCCTCTTGAGAGCTTCTGTCTCCTTCGTGCCCAAGCAGACTGTGGGGATGCAGCCGAGGTCCTGTTCTACATAGATAATTGGTTTGTTTCCTGTTTTGGGCCATTTCTAGTAAGTCCGCAATACGTGCGTACAAGTCTTGTTTGGACATATGTCTTTACTTCTCTTGGGTAAATACCTAGGAGTGAAACTGTTGGGCCATATGGTAAGTGTGCGTATAAGTTTATAAAACAGAAAATTGTTTTCCACAGTGAGAGAACACTCACTTTGTACATTCCCATCAGCTGTACGAGTGTTGCACTCTCTCCAACACTTGGTATTGTCAGTCACTTATTTACCCATTCTAGTGGGCATGTTCAATGCTACTATGAGCCAGGCACTGTGTTATATAAGACTCAGCTCCTTCCTCCCTGAGTTGACATCTTAGTGAGGGAAGAAAACACATAAATATTTCATTCTAGACTGAGTTAGTGCTATGAAGGAGAAACAAACAAGGTGCACTGATGGAAGATAACAGGAAGCAAAATCTATCATTTTACCCTTTTTATTTTTAGAGACAGGCTCCTGCTCTGTTGCCCAAGCTGGAATACAACATGGCTTGATCATGACTCACTGCAGCCTCAACCTCCTATGTTCAAGCGATCCTTCCACCTCAGCCCCCTAAGTAGCTGGGACTACAGGTGTGCACCACCATACCTGGCTAATTTTTCTTTTTTAATTTTTTGTAGAGACAGGGGTCTATGTTGCCCAGGCTTGTGTCATCTGGCCTCAGCCCCACAAAGTGCTGGGATTACAAGTGTCAGCCACTGTGCCCAGCCCAGAATCTAAACCAGATGGAATGTCAGGAAAAACTTATTGAAGGAGAAACCAGGCAGCGGAAGAGGTGGGAAGAGGACTGCAGGCAGACGGACTGTCAGAGGCAAAGACCCCAGTGGGGACTGAGCCCAAGGCATAAGGCGCCGAGGTCAGTGAGGCTGCAGCTTGGTGACTGGGGTGGGGGATGAAGGAAATGGGAAAAGATGACACTAGGAAGGCTGGTGGAGGCTGGATCAGGTAGGGATCGGAAAAGGATTTGGGTTTTACCCCAAGTGTGATGGGGGTAGGACCGGCATAGAAGCAGCGAGATGGTTTAATAGCTGTTGTAGCCATCCAGGAGGGGACAGGTGGTGGGTCGGGGAGGTACCTCTCAGACACCATCTAGGGACTGTGGGACAGAAAGGAGGGCCAAAAGCAGAGACACAGGTTGCTAGGCAGCTGGGGCCTCCCAGGCCAGCAAAGCCCCCAGCAATAAGTTCTCGGGTGAGCTCTATGTTCCAGATCTCCAGTAACTCAGAGCAGACACCTTTGCAGGACTTGCTTCTTAGAAACAGCTTTAGAACCAGAGTCCCAGAATCCCAGACTAGCCAGGAACCCGCAGCTCTGAGGTTGTCCAGGTAAGTCATGGTGAACAATCTGGGAGGCAGAGGTCCCTCCAAAAACCAGACCAAAGCTATGGACATTTTTCCCCCACAAGATGCAGGTATGCGCACAAAGTGTACCTTGACTTTTAGAACCTCATAGAACTAGCTTAAGAACTCCTGACCTAGCTGGTCTATCTCCTTCACTTTGCAAATATGGAAACTGAGACCCAAAGAGGATAATGGATTTGCTCGGGGTCATCCGGTGAGTGTCCTTCCCTCGAAACCATACCACCTCCTTTACAAAATGTCCACAAAATGGCTGTGATGGCTGCACTTATTGATTGCCCATAGCAGCTCAACATACTCAAAGTGTACCCAGCACATAAAAACAAAGAAACCTCAGCTTCGCGGCCTTGTCAATTAGGCTAAGACCACTCTCTAGCTAAAAACCATTAAGCACCGCATTAAGAGTGATTTCTCTGGCCATCTCCATATTTAGAGAGGCCTTTGAAGGAGTGCTTCAAGTGGCCCAGTTCTTTTTGAAAGGTCTGAATTAAGGCCTTCTTGTCCTGTCCTGGGAGCCTTCTACAAGCCTTGCCAGTGGAGCTGGGAGGTCGAAGCACAAACTAACAGCCACTGCTATCATGGAGTCCTTACTAGATGCCAAGGCCCATGCTAGTGCCTTCTATACATGCTCCCACTAGTCTTAAATCAACCTAGCAGGGTGGGTGCTACCGTCCCCATGTCAGCAAGTCATTTAAATTAGGTTACTGGGGCCAGGCACAGTGGTTCATGCCTATAATCCCAGCACTTTGGGAGGCCGAAGTGGGCAGATCACTTGAGGTCAGGAGTTTGAGATCAGCCTGGCCAACATGGTGAAAACCGATTTCTACTAAAAATACAAAATTAACTAGGTGAGACGGCAGCTGCCTGTAATCCCAGCTACTCAGGAGGCTGAGGCATGGATGGCAATGGATGCAGTGAGCCGAGATCGCGCCACTGCACTCCAGCCTGGGTGACAGAGCAAGACTCAGTCTCAAATAAATCAATAAATTATAAGTAAGTAAGTAAGTAAATAAATAAATTAGGTTGCTAGGGCTTCCATAACAAAGGACCACAACGGGGTGGTAGCTTAAACAACAGATGTCTGAGATTAAGGTGTCTGCAGGAATGGTTCCTTCTGAGAGTCTGTTCCAGGCCTTTCTCCTTGGCTTGTAGATGACCATTTTCTCCTTGTTTTTCCATGTTTTCTTCCCTCTATGCGTGTCTGTCTCTGTGCCTAAATTCCCCCTTTTGATAAGGACACTAGCCACACTGGATGAGGGCCCACCCTAATGACCTCATTTTAACTTATCTCTGTGAAGACCCTAGCTCCAAGGAGGTCACATTCTGAGGCATGGGGGGTTTAGGGCTTCAGCACACCTTTTTTGGGAGGATGCAATTCAACCATAACTCCCAGGGTCCCAAAAGGGTGAAGCTGGGATTCAAACCCAAGTCTCTTCTCTCCCTATGAAGCCAGGACCCTCATCCATCACCCTGCTTCTGAAAGTGAGAAGGAATATTCAAGACCATTCATTCCCATCTACAGATGGGGAAATGGAGCTTCAGGCAAGGGTTGGGGATGGCCCAAGTCACACGGCAAGTTTGTGGCTGAGCCAGGACAGACCTGGGACCGAACACACCAAACAGGAGGCTCGTGTGTGCGGCCTCTCTGGCCCCTCTCTGTGCCTGCTCACCCCCTGCCGTGGGCCCCCCTTCTCCAGCAACACCATGCCGCTTATCTGAAAGGACTGTGGCTGCCCCGAGCCAGGGAGATAAATGACCCTGGCCATGGATTAATGGGGTTTCATCCAGACTCACAGAAGTGGCTTCATTGGAAGCTTGTGAATCTTGCCGGAAATTGATTCCCTGCTGAAGAAAGAATGCATCTTCAGGAAAAATTGGTGGCTCTACGTTCCTGGCTATAATCAGCAAATCGCCTAGCACAGTGCCTGGTCCAGAGCAGATTTTCAGAACTACTGAGTGGGAAGGAAGCTCGAGGAGGTGGGGCGGAGGGGTGGCTGCAGTGACAGCCTGGGTTCTGGGTCTGTAAGGACTCACTCTGCATCCTTCATTGGATCACCTCCCCGCTCTGGTCCTCACTGCCCTCTCTGGAAAAGAGAACATAAAACCAGACAGGCCCTCTGGACACCCCCGCTCAAGCATTTGATATAATTCTGTACTTATCAAATTTCTGAGATCCACATAGGCTTTGGGGAAACAAGCAGAACTCAGCATTTAATGAACAAATACAGGAATGTATGTGTGAATGACTTTCCAGAGGGGAGACAAAATGCAGAAGAAGGACTGTCTTGAAATGGAAGGAAGCCTAGACGAGGGGGGCAAAAAGGCCCTGGCTTTGCGGTTAACACTGACCCTTTCAGATCAGGACATTTATGTTTTTTGCAACCTTGGTTTCTATTGACAAAATGCGGATAATAAAAACAATCCTGCCTCCCAAGTTCTTACAAAGAAAGCATCACAGGTTGGGAACACGGCATGGATCAGACACCCATGAGTGGTGGTCATGGATTACTATGGTCTGAATGTTTGTGATCCCCCAAATTTATGTTGAAATCCTTACCCCCATGGTGAGGCCATGAAGAGGCGAGGCCTCTGGGAGGTGATGAGGTCAAGAATGGGAGGCGTACCCTTATAAAACAGACCCAAGTAAGCTCGGTTGCTCCTCCCACCCTGTGAGAATACGAGAAGCTGCAATCTGTGAACCAGGAAATGGGTCCTAACCAGATACGAAATCTGCCGGCGCCTCGATCTTGGGCTTCCCAGCCTCCAGAACTGTGAGAAATAAAGTTCTGTTGTTTATAAGCCACCCAGTTTATGGTATGTTTTTACAGAAGCAGAAACAGACTGAGACATAGATATGACACTTTCTAGTTCCCAAGTGACATTCACAGCTGTGCTCTCATCAGTATCTTCCCAAGATGCAGGGGATGGCCAGTGCTTAGCGTTTGCATTTGACTGATGGGAACACTGGGGCTCCAGGAGGGTCAATGCTTCGTGAATTCATCCCCTGACCCACTTCCTTAGTTCTAACCCTGCCAGCTCACCCAATTCTTTTCTGTCAACTTTGACCAGCCGCCTAATCCCAGTGTCATCATGGCTCGTGGTTTCTGTTGAGGGAATGATCTTGCCCTGCCAGCCAGACCATGCTGGCTCTCTTCAGGCCGGCCTGCGATGGTGGGGAGTCTGGGCCCCCACCCGGCTGCACTGACCTCCTGTGACTGCCATCTTGGATACCCTAAGTCCTGCCCGACCGCCAGCTTGGTGCCTCCTTCACGGACAAGAAGTTGTATTTGATGATCTGAGATAAGTTATTCTTCTTAAACTGCTGTCAGGAATGAAGACCTGCAATGAGATCTGCTAGGGTGGCAAGCACACGGCACTGGGCTCACCGTTCCCTCTTTCCATGGTGATACCACTAACTGATCCCAGCCCGACCTCCTGCTGAGCCCCAAGCCTTCTCAACACGGAGCCTCAGCAGCTGTTACTAATTGATTAGAAGGGGCCTAGTCTACATTATGACCCTGTGCCTCTACTTACCTTCTAGGAAGGAAGTGTGGGAAATACCTATGAAGTCCCACATAGCCATTTCACTTTATAAATGTTTTGTTCCTTCTCTCACCTCTGTTATTTGGCCTGCCTCTCACCCATTGCCTTCCCAATGGGTGGAAGCCCACTGAGTTTCCTCTGGGAAGCTGCCCTTCCCTTACCCCCAAGCAAGCAATCCAGGGAAGCACATCCAGGCCAATTAAAATATCCTATAGCCACAATAACTGGTTGGATTGGGTGGGTCAGAGCAAATACCAGGAAACTGCAGGAGCACTTGGACAAGGGGGCTGCGCTGGTTGGATTCTGTTCTGAATAGGCTGGCAGCCCTCTTTGCCACTACCTGCAAAGGGCCTGCCTGAGAAAGAAGCCAGAGCAGGGAGGGCAGAGCCAAGAAACAGACAGAGATAGATTCCCAATAAAATAACTGAAGCACTTGGATTCAGCTGTGCCTGAAGGCAGGCATTCCCTGTGCTCCACAGTTCCTTCCGTGAGTGAATCCAGTCCCTCTCCACATTACATGCCAGTTGGAGTTTCTACCACCCATCAATGAAAAAGTGATAACTTATTCATCTCTCTTACATTATGAAAAAAACCCCAATCTTCCCATGTCTTCCAAATTAATACAAATCACCTAAAGAAGCTTCCAGGAGAACAGTGGGGAGAGTAGTTTATCTTAGTCCCCACAGAAATACCTATAGCATCATCTGAAATAAGACTCAAAGTCACAAAGTTAAACTCCAGACAAAATAAGTGGACAGAAGAGAGGGGCTCTGAGCCCAGCCTAGAAGAACAGAACATCTTAAACTCAGAGATAAACCAGACCATTGGAAGGGCCTCCCACCACAACATTTAAGGCAAAAGAGCTCCACCCGGCATCCAAGGCCCTTTCTGCGCGGAAGCATCCAGGTTCAGGCTGGCAGAGCTCAACCTTGGTGATTCTCAGCCTTTTACAACCGGGCTTCAAGCCTTAGCCAAGTAGGTGGTGCCTGGTCAGGGCTTGGCATAAGGCGACCCAACAGGAGGTCACCAGGTCTGGCGAGAGTGGATCTTCCAGCCCAGAGAAGAAGGTGGGGTCCAGTGCTCAGAACTGAGCTCCAAGGCTAGGCCAGACCCAGCCAACCAGGAGGAAGCCCAGTTTCCAGGGACCTTGGAAGGCAGCTCTGCCTGGTAGGCAGGGCAACAGGATGGAGAAAGCTGGGATCCCTGACACTGCCCTGGGACACCTATCTCGGGATCTGAGAGAGGACTCAACTCAGAGCTCATCAAACTTCCTGTTATTTGGAGGCAGTTTTCTGCTACTTGCTGCCAAAGCTGATCCCATCCAGGCCATCTCAGGCCTTTGGTATAACAGGGGCTCTCCTAACCAGCCTCTACTCGACCAACCAACCAGGTTAACCAACACTCCCCACCCTCTCCTGTAATAACACCCTTTACTAATGCCCAAGGCACCCCGGAGCCTCAGCTGGTCTGCTCCCAACAGCTGAGTTGTTTATTTACTAAGATTCAGTTATTTCTTCCCAAACCCACTCGATAGTGTAATTACAAAATTTCATTAACTGGTCCATAAACAGAAAATATGAGTACAAAAGAAGAGATTTCAATGAAAACTAAGTTGAAGGCTGTGGAAGGATTCAAGGAAGCTGAGTTGCTAAAAAAGCAAACAAACAACACTGTCATCAAATTTCATGTGAATGAGATCATGGTAAAAGATGAGGAGAAATTTGCAAGAATCAAGAAAGATGCAGCACTCAGACTGCTTGACAAGAGTCAAAGTTCTTGATCCACCTGAATGCGTCCTGAAACTGGAAATTGGAACCCTGGCACCGTGGGTGTGGACTGTGGAGGGAATCAGATGACTTAAGAGTTTCAGTGCTGGCACCACAAACAGTCCTATAGCAAAAGACTGGCAAAAATGAATGTACATGTCATATGGCTTCGCTAAAAGACAATGTAGGCATGTGTTTCACAATTTTGAGCTTTATCTGACTTTTTCCTAGGAATTCCCCTCTGCAACCTCTGGGCACCTCTCAGCTGTAGTTCCCACTCTCATTAGATAAGAAGGTGACTACTGCACACAGGCCCTGACCCACACAGCACAGGGAAATAAAGCCTTATGATGGACTACTGTAATACAGAACCAGGGTTTTGTGCACCGGAAGGGTCTGGAGTAACACTTTTTGTGAATGAATCTCTCAATTTGCAAATGAGGGCATTGAGGCTGAGAAAGAGGGAACAGGGAGTCACCCAAGAGCCACACAGCCAGCTCCTGACAGGGCCGGAACACAAACGGGGATCTCCCGTGTGACCTGTCCAGACCAGTTTCCAGAATAACAGGCCACTTCCTCAACATCTGTGGCTCATCCACCAAAAGTTCCACATTAGATTTATCTCTCTCTAAATGACAAGGGAAAGAGAGAACAGGCAGTCTCCTGGGCAGGTGTTATCTTACAGTCATCTCCTTACCCACTCCTATTGCCTGCAAGCAGCCCCTTATCCACTGAAGATCTGCAAAGTCTCTCGTTGCTGTGTCGGGGTGAGATGACCTGGGGTGGGGCAGCTCCTGGATGGCCTGGCATGTGGCTGTGCAGAGCCCAGACTCCCCTCCTTCAGCACCGAGGTCAGCTAGGCCCCCCTCCCCACCTTTGGCAGCATGGATCCTGGCACCTGTCAGGAGGGTGGCCTATCAGCAGGTACAAGCCTGCCCCAGGCCCAGGAAAGCAGTGTTTCATTTTGTTTGTAAACAATAAGGTTGAAGTATATTCTGCACAAGGTGTTTTAGGACAGGGTAATATACACATTGTGTCTGCCTGCACTCACAGCCAATTTTATGCACTTGAACTCAAGGGCCTCTTGAATTCAAAGGAGAGTGGCAGGAAAGCACTTGCTAAACTGTAAAATGAGGTACAGGTACATGTTGTTAGGCTTTGCTGAGGCAGGGCTGGCCCTGGCTCATAACTTGCTAGTTACAGGGAGTTGCTTGCCCTCTCCGCATCTTTCGAGACCAGCCTCCCTCCTGGAACAGTTGTGCGGCTTAAGTGTCCACCCTGGGGCCTCTGCGCTGGAGCCTTCCTCAGCCTGGAACACCTTCTCTCTCCTTCATCTCCCATAGCGGCTTCCTTCTTTCTATCCTCATCCCAGATTGAACGTCCCTCACGAGATGGGCCTCCCTGACCACTGCACCCTAAATGCCCGCCCCCATCTCTGGCCTACCCAGCACCCTGCTGGAATTCTCTCAATTAGCAGTTATCATTCTCTGCTATTCCCTGCCCCCTTTTATCAGTATGTTTTTATATTATGGTAAAACATAAATAACACGAAATTTATTAATTTAACTTTTTTTTTTTTCCCTAGACAGGATCTCACTCTGTCACCCAAGCTGGAATGCAGTAACATGATCATGGCTCATTGCAGCTTTGTCTTCCCCGGGCTCAAGCAATCCTCCTGCCTCAGCCTCCTTAGTAGCTAGGACTGCAGGGGCACACAACCACTCCCAGCTTGCTTCAGGTTGGTCTCAAACTCCTGGGCTCAAGCAGTCCTCCTGCCTTGGTCTCCCAAAGTGCTAGGATTATGGGCATGAGCCGCCATGCCTGGCCCATTTTAAACATTTTTTAAGTGTGCAGTTCAGTGGCATTAAGTACACCCACATTGCTATGCAGCCATCACCACCATCCATCTCCAGAACTAACCCCATTACTAATTTGTCTACTTGTGTACTGCTGCCTCCCACAACCGGCAGCTCCACGTGAGCAGGGGCTGTGTCTGGGTCTGTCTTGTTGCCCACTGTATCTCAAATGCCCAGCATAATGCCTGGCACATAGTAGGTACTCAACAAACATGTGTTCAAAAAACAAAATGAGCGTCTTGTAAAGGGTATAGGGCCCTGCACAAAAACAAGAGAGCGCAACATGTGCATTTTTTTCCATACAGCCCCGAGACAAGACCAAGCTTCCTGGCAGCCTCAGTCACCAGATAACAACTTCAGGTTTTGTCAAAGTCTGTGGGGGCAAAACCACTGAGAGCTCCTTTTCTTTCCTGGTTCCAGGCCCCTCTACGAGGTCAAGAATGAAGATATATGATCACACAAACCACCTGACATCAACACTCACCATTTCAACACATCAGCTCTACTGAGAGCAACATTTTATCAGTTGCTGAAGGGCAGGCACAAAAATAGACTGCAGGGATCAAATGCCATCCTCAGCTGCTCTCTTGACTCTCAGGAGTGAAAGGCCCTGGCATCCGAGGACCCCAGGGCCTGGGGATCTGAAGGCCGGGGTCAGCTGTTCCAGCAGTTCACAGAAATTAGGAGGTGGAGCCAGGGCTGGAATTAGGGTGCCTTAGACATCAAAATACTCAGTCATCAAGGTAGATCATATTTTAATGCAATTTTAAAATTAATGCAAAATATCCACCCAAGATTAACAAAATACCAAAATTCTAAGTAAAGGTGAGGTCAGTGGTGCCGAGTTTTTCCCTCTTGCCTCACATTCCTGTAGGGCTATGCACGGCCACATCACTGTTTCTGCCTTTGTTTTAAAATTGGATATTTTGTTCAGCATAGATATTTTCACATCAGTTATTTTTTAAACACTGATATAAATAGGATTGATCTTGATGACTGAGTTTTTTGGCATCTCCTTAAATTTTGTGCCAGAGCCAAGTGCCTCCTTTGCCTTACCTTAGCCCTCATCTTGGTGGGATTAGATGGGGAAAGTTACTGTTCGTGCAGGTGACTAAAATGGGACCATGTCTCAGGTCACACCATTTAATGGGGCCTCAGTTTCAACATCTTTGCAATGGGGCCCATAACCTCCTAGTTGCTGTGGAATTGTTGAGCCCTCATGAGGTATTTTGGATGGGGATTTAGGAAAACTGCAAAGTGCTTATAAGAAACTCTCCGGTTTCTCAAATTTGTTATTATTTATTTGTTATTAAATTCTTCTCAAAGATGGTGAATGGCCTGCCAGGATGGGGGGTGGCATTCAGCTTTGAGGTGAGTTACAAAACACATGCCTTATTTCTAATGAAAGGAGTGAAGTTCGTGAAATGCATCCATTTTGCTTAAGAAAAGAAAGAGACTGGAGTAGATTCCTGGTTCTTCCTGCAATCAGGATGTCCTCTGGCGGTCCACTGGCTGGAATTCTGACCCTGGTCCTGAGTCGGAAAGAAAGCAAAGGGTGACTGCTGGCTCACATCACACGGCTGAAGGGGTGACCACTGACACCCTGCTCATGAGCTGGCAGGTGCTTCCTTTCCTTGCCATGTTGTGTGGGATTTCCTCAAAATTCGGGTGTGCCTAGGGACATGCCAGCCATCCTCCTGTGTCAGGAGGATGACAAAGTACCTGACTTTGGGAGGACAGAAAATTGCTGGACTGATGATAGTTTTATGGCATGGTGAATGTACTTAATGCCACTGTTTTGTACATTTATAAATGGTAAATTTTAGCCTGAGCAACATGGCAAAACCCTGTCTCTACAAAAAAAAAACAAAAACAAAAACAAAACAAAACAAAACACAAAAATATTGGCCAGGCACGGTAGCGTGTGTCTGTCGTCCCAACTACTCTGCAGTCTGAGGTGGAAGGATCACCTGATCCCAGGAAGTTGAGGCTGCAGTGAGCTGTGATGGTGCCACTGCACTACTCTAGCCCGGATGACAGAGTGAGACCCTGTCTCAAAAAGAAAAAAAAAAAAAAAAGGTAAATTTTATGTTAGGTACATTTTACCACAATTTTTTTTAGAAAGTCAGCCAGGCACAGTGGCTCACACCTATAATTCCAGCACTTTGGGAGGTTGAGGTGGGTAGACGGCCTGAGGACAGAAGTTCGAGAGCAGCCTGACCAATATGGTGAAACCCCGTCTCTACTAAAAATACAAAAATTAGTTGGGCGTGGTGGTAGGCGCCTGTAATCCCAGCTACTTGGGAGGCTGAGGCAGGAGAATCGCTGGAACCCAGGAGGCGGAGGTTGCAGTGAGCCGAGATCATACCATTGCACTCCGGCCTGGGCGACAAGAGTGAAACTCTGTCTCAAAAAAGAGAAAAAAAGTCCCAGAGACCTAAAAAAACAAAGGGTCCCATACACTCCATCTGGAGATGTTCTCTGGGGTCCTACAGTATTCACGTTCTCTGGTTCTATTTCATCTCCTGCCCTGGCTGGCAGAAGAGACCGAGGGAGCAGGGCCAGGGCTCGGCTGAGAAGCCCTTTTTCCTGTAAACACTGTTATAAATAACCCAGAAAGAGGCAGAAAGGGGGTCCTGGCAAGACAGTGAAGGTCAGGCAGCCCCTTCATGGCATTTAAGGAAATGTCACGCTCAACAGGGCAGCAAGATGCCAGTGCACACCTTCAGCCCAGTGCTGCCTGGGGCTGACTGCCGCCTTGCTGTCATGCCAGAGCCCCCAGGCAGCACTCACACCCAGGATATGCAGCCCCCTCAGGTGTCCAGCTCCTGTGGTTTATGAACAGACAGGGGACCCTCAGGTGCGTGGACAGGCAGTAGGTAGCTGGCGATTCTCGCTTCCCAGTAGGCTGGGGGCCTTGGAAGGCCAGAGCTGAAGTCAGTTCCCCAATAACCCAGGCCAGGACTCCACACCAGCCTGGGCTTGTCAGCCAACACATGACCAGGCCGAGGGAGCAATGACTCAGCAGTGCTCGGCCCACAGCTGCCCCTGCTGCTGCACATCGTGGGAGCTGGAGAGGCCTCACAGCCCATCTGGTCCTGTGGTTCCCACACTGGCCTCCCTGGGGAACCCCCACAGCTCTACCATGGCCCTGGGCTTTGAAATGGGAGGGATTATGAAAGAGTTAATTAGGTTTTCCATGTTTATTAACCAAAAGTCATACAGTGACAACCCATCGTATTCCTATTTAACCAGAGTGAATTTAACATTATGTGATTGGCAAAAAAGATAAATAGGCCAGGGATGGTGGCTCACACCTGTAATCCCAGCACCAAGTGGGGGTCAGATCACCTGAGGTCAGGAGTTTGAGACCAGCCTGGCCAACATGGCAAAACCCCATCGCTACTAAAAGGCATGGCGGTGCACACCTGTAATCCCAGCTATTCGGGAGGCAGAGTCAGGTGAATTTCTTGAACCCGGGAGGCCGAGGTTGCAGTGAGCCGAGATCATGCCACTGCACTCCAGCCTAGGGGACAGAGCGAGACTCCGTCTCTAAATAAATAAATAAATAAAAATAAATAAATAAATAAAAAGCCACATTTCTGTTTCTTTCTTACACATTAGAAGTAGGGTGATGTATCTTGCATATGAATTCTATATTTGCATACATCATACACACGTACCTATTTTCCATATACACTACTTCGTAGTCTATTTAAGGACTCTATGATAGTTTATTTGACCCAAACCCCAAACTAAGAAACCACTCCCCAAGTCCATGGTATTTACCACTCAGGGTGTCTGAGCAGCCTGTAAGAATCCAACAAAGTGGGTATTCCCCATTTTATCTATTTGACTTTGAAAGAACGGGGAGGGGAAAGTTCTCCACGTCTGTTAGTACCTTTGACAGTCTTCCTGGGTTCCAGAAGCCCAGGCAACATCATGAAGGAGGAAGCTCCCATCAAGAGGGGCAGGGCTTGCCCACCATGCCCAGTGAGCTGCAGGCAGAGTGGATACCAGGGCTCGTCACTCACTCTCCTGCTGAAAACCCTCTCCTGACTTCTCATTGCCCTTGACTAAAACCCAGAGTCCTCAGGGGCCGAGTGCCGCTGCAGCCTGCCTGCTTTCTCACCACCTCCTGGACTCTCCCACCCTCCCCACAGTAGGCATGGTGGCCTTCTTCCTTCCCCTGGAACACAACCCTCTGTCTGGGGCTGTCCACCTGGGACACCTCCCCCAGGTCCTGGGGCCACCTTCCCACTGTTCAGTCTCAGTGACAGAGGCCTTCCCCAACCCTGCAATCCATCCACTTATGGGGATTACATCACTGTGGGTTTTTGAGACAGAGTCTCACTCTGTCGGCCCGGCTGGAGTGCAGTGTTATGAGCTCAGCTCACTGCAATCTCTGACTCCTGGGTTCAAGCGATTCTCCTGCTTCAGCCTCCTGAGTAGCTGGGACTACAGGCATGCTCCACCACCTGGCTAATTTTTGTATTTTTGGTAGAGATGAGGTTTTGCCATGTTGGCCAGGCTGGTTTCAAGCTCCTGACCTCAAGCGATCTACCCACCTCAGTCTCCCAAAGTGCTGGGATTATAGGCGTGAGCCACCGCACCCATCCACATCACTGTGTTTTAAGCATAGCATGGACCCAGGGACCATCCGTCTCCTCTCCAGAATATAAACTGTCCAAGCACCTGGCCTTGTCCTTTGCTGAGTCCCAGCACCTGGAAAGGTGCCAAGCAGTGAGTAGGTGCTTACTAAACCTTTGCAGGATGGGAGGGTGTGGGGTGGAGGGGCGGGGGCACCATTTCCCAGGTCAGTTTTGGCATCTCTGCCTCACACTATTGTGAAGCCTACAGTCTCTCTCACACTCACCCCCCTTTACTGGGGGTTGGGGGGTGGTTTCCTTCCGCATCCATTTATTCCCTTATGGAAACTCCTGCCTTTCCTTTTCCAGTGGGTCAGATGATGAGAAACGCAGACCCACAGGCTCCCAGATAAAGCCGGTGGGAAAGAGGTTCTCTTTGGCCCCGGCAGGCTCTCCTTGGTCATGTGGCCAGTGAGGGCCAGAGGCCAAAGGAAGCCAAGGAGGCCTGCTGAGCAGACCCCCACTCGCTCAGGTCCTGCAGACGCGAGGCCCTGGCTGGCCTTCTAAGCCACAGCTGAGCCTGCCTTATGTAGAAGTGCGTTCCAGAGCGAAGAATTGGGTGAGTACAGTGAATCTGTCAACCGAATCACACGTTTCCACACTCCCTTCTTCTCAAGTAATAGGGATGTGTCCTGGGGTGGGGCAGCAGGCTCCCCACTTCTGGGCCTCCTTACTGTGTGCTAATGACAGAACAGGCACCTGAACTAGGAAAAGGGGAAAATCAGATGCTCGATTGCCACCCAGGACTAAGAGAAACAGGCAGGAGGAGAGGAGCTCTCTCTATGACAGAACAACGAGGTCTTCTGTCAAATGAAGCCCCTGCCACACACACATGTAAGTACCACGAGAACCCACTTTCCTGCCCTACTAGGTTTCTCCCACTCTACTAGGACTGGGGGGGTGGTCTTGGGGCTCATAAAAATCCTTTATGCTGTAAATTAGATATTCTCCCATCTGATACTCACAACAGGGCAGAGGTTAAGCCATTTTTCCAACAGGAAAGCTGAGGTTCAGAGAGGGAAAGTGAGCTGCCTAAAGTCACAGAGCAAGTCAAAGAGAGGACCAGGACTAGAATCTCAAGATCTCTGAGTCCTAGTGGACGCAATAGTACAGAACACTGGATGGGGAGTCACACGCTGAATCCTCTGTGCTAACAGTATGAGATTTGGGATGAGTCCCTCTACTGAGCCTCAGTCCCCCGTATTCCAGCACTGGTCAACCTCAGAGAGCAGTCAACCAGGGCCCTGAGACAGGCAGGGTCAGCACGTGGGCAGGGTGGGAAAGTGTCAGGTGCCCCATTAGCAATTCCTAAAAAGGAGGAGAGACAGCGGGGGTGGAGGTGGTATGTACTGAGGGCTGGTGAATCCTCAACTCGGAGAATCCCTGAAGTGGCAAGCGGGAGCTCTGCCTGCTCCTCCCTATGCTACTCACGGTGTGGTCCATGAACTAGCAGCATCAGCCTCTCCCAGAGCTTATTAAATACCGCAGCCCTTCACACTCATCCCAGACCTCCTGAATCAGAATCTGCGTTTTAACAAAATACTCAGGTGATTCATAGGCACATTTAAGTTTGGGAAGCAAACATTTTAAAATCAAGAGTCAGATCCTTATCATGTCACCATGGATGCAACACCTGAGTCCTCCTAGCCCCAGTTGCCCCATCTGTAGAGACAAAGCTGGGTATGCCTCACCGAAGTGTTATGAGGGCTCTGTGTGATCACGTATGCCAAGAGCCTAGCCCAAAGCCCGGCAGGTAACAGCTGTCCAAACTGCTAGCTTCCTTCCTTCTCGAGAGGTCAGAAGGAAGGAGGCTTCTGCCTCCATCCCAAGTCCTGCCTGCACATCTAGGAGGTGAGGAAAAGACCCCCATGGGGCCACAACAGATGGGGACAGGGTGGGAGCAGAGGGAAAGGAGGAGAGGAGAGGAAGTCAAGAAGAAAAATAAAAACAAGCAGCAGAGACCGTCTGAATCCTGGGAGGCAGGCAACATGCAAAGCCCAGAGACACAACCGGTTCAGCTCACGTCGCAAACTGAGTGCTGCCAGAAGCCAGCAAGCCAGGAGGGACGGAGGAGCGAGGGCCACATGGCTGTGTCCTTTCAGACCGTGTGGGACAATGCTTTTCCAGACCAGCTCTGAACCGGTTCCTGAGGTCAGGTGAGACACTACACTGAGGGTCACTGGAGCAGCCAGACAGAAGCTGGGGCCTTGGGCCAAGCCCTGAGAAGGATCAGAGTGAACTAGAGAACACTTATCAGAGAACCGTCAACCAAAGGAGCTTGGGGCTCGGGGGTGGGGCGGTGCTGAGCTGTGTAATCTTGGCCAAATGATTTAACTTCTCCGGGCCTCAGTAAAATAGGGGACACCCACCTACTTAGGGTTCTTACGAGGATTAACGAGAAGGGCTTCACATAGTGTCTAGTGCAAAGTAGATACTCAAAAGACAATGGTCATCAGTGAGATTACTACACAAGAGTCCTTAAGCAACTACAGCTGCAGCCCAGACCTCCCTGCAGCTTCCTCACACCCAGTCACTGAGTTAACCCTTCATGCTCTGAGACAGACCCAGTTCACACCACCAACTCACACTTCAATGGCAGCCACAGCCTCCTGCCTCTACTCCAGCCCCCACCAGGCTGTTGGACACAGAGCAGCCACAGCTATCTTCTTAAGACACAGACCTGACCCACTGGCTCCCTCTGATTCCTCCCAGGTAAAGTCTGAAACCCTTCCTGTGGCCTGCAAGGTCCTGCACGGTGTATCTCCTGCCTCCCTGTCCCACATCATTTCATACCGGCACTTACTCCCTACTGCCACTCTGAGCTCTGCTGGCTTCTTTCCACCCCTGGCACTATACAGGATCTGTCCCCCAACAGAGCCTCTGCACATGCTGTTCCCTCTCCCTGGAACACGCTTCCCACATAGAAAGGCTTTGCCTACTTATCTCCTGTTCACCCTTCACTCCACTTCCTCAAGGAAGCTTTTTTTGAGCTTGCAGATCATATAAGGAGCCTTACTGCAACTTCTCACGGCCTTCTGGATTCCAGAGGCTTCTGGAGCTGAGCACACTGGGAAATTAAGCATTTATTATTCAACATATATTTGCATGAGTATTTTATTAATGCTCACTACTGTATCCCTGGCACCTGGCACATAGTAAGTGTTCAATAAACACTTGGAAAGGGGATTAGGAGCCTGGCCATTCCCTTGCGCCCATATCACCCACTCATTCTACAAGGTCTTGCTCTCTCTCTCCTCATCCCCTATGTCTTCATTCTCCATGCACACGGGACAAACCCCGACACTACCTGATCCACGCCATATGTCCATGACCCATAGGCCCGGCGCCAGAGATCCAGGCGTTTCTAGATCTGATTTTCTTGAAAGCAGCTTTGGGTCATGGCCAAGGGAGGCGTGTGCCGCCGCCTCAGCAGTAAATGCTGATGAAGCTGTCTGGACCAGCTGAGCTGAGATCAGGAAATGCCAAGATTTAAAAGCATCCGGAACCCATTTATTTATTGTTGTTCTTGCACTCCCAGGCTATTTTGAGCTTCAAATCAATCGGTTGGCCCTCTTCCCTCCAAATATCACTCCTGAAACACCCAACATTCACCTGGCCCCATCTGTTGGGACTCAGCTCCCCCTGCCCCATCTGTTACATGACAACAGCAGCAAAAACAGCAGAGGCTGTTTACCAGGTGCCTCTGTGAGTTGTAAGTGCTCTCACCAAAAGTCCCTAACAGTCCCAAAGGGAGGTATTGTTAGCTCCATTTAAGACATGGGGAAATTGAAACTCAAATAAGTGAAGAAATCTGCCCATGGTCACACAGCTAGAGAGTGCTGAAACTGGGATTCAACCCCAGATCTTCCGAATCCAAAGACCAGGCTCGAAATCACTTGGCAATACTGGCTGCCTCACTCCTGTCAAAGCTCCCCATACGCACTGTGGGTTTTCTCATCTCTGAGTTCTTGGTGATATCTTTCCAGTCACCTGCAATGACCACCAATGTTTTCGCACCACTGGTCAAAAGCCACCCCTCCCCACATGCACTGCTATGGAAGACTGTCAAGATGGGCTGTTAGGTGGAAGGGGATGTTAACATTATATGATCCTGTTTACACTTTTTTAATGATACATAGATAGGTACTTCATATATCCATAGATTAGTGCTAAAAGGACACACAAGAATAGTAGGAGTTGGAGGGAATAGGAATAAGGAGTTGGTTGGGCATGGGAGAGGTCAGAGAATATTTACTTTCTATTTTACGTCCTTCTTTACTCTTTGAAGGTTTTTATTTTCATCATACACATGCTGCAACTCATTCCTCAAAACCCAATTCGGGCCAAGAGCAGTGGCTCAAACCTGTAATCCCAGCACTTGGAGAGGCTGAGATGGGTGAATTACCTAAGGTCAGGAGTTCGAGACCAACCTGGCCAACCTGGTGAAACCATCTCTACTTTAAAAAATGCAAAAATTAGCCAGGTGTGGTGGCGTACACCTGTAGTCCCAGCTATTCAGGAGACTGAGGCAGGAGAATTCAGGAGACTTGAACCCGGGAGGCGGAGGTTGCAGTGAGCCGAGATCATGCTACTGCACTCCAGCCTGGACCACAAGAGCAAGACTTTGTCTCCAAAAAAAAAAAAAAAAAGCAAGCAAACAAACAAACAAAATAACATTCATATGCCACCTCCCTGATGGAGCCTGCCCTGATTGCCTCAGCTTCTCCTTCCCCAGTCTCTCTCTGGGCATTTAGGTCACTGAGACTGTGTCCCCAGTGCATGTACGTATCAGCAGAAGCCTCAAGGCCTAGGTCAGAGTCTCGGGCTTCCAGGGTCTCCCTTCAATCTGAGCCTGAGCCTTTGCTCAGGGAGGGGCGTGAGAGCCCTTGTGAATGAATAACTATTTTACTTTCTATCTTGGTCCATGTCTCCTGAAGCCAAAGAAGCTGGAAACTGTAAAATGGAGCTTGGGGGTGGGAAGGAGAAGCGGAGAGCAGAGAATCAGAGGGTAAATTCAGCTCCTGGAAGCCTGCCCAGTGCTCATCCCTGGGAAATGACTCAAGCACCACTTATGCCAGCAGACAGTCCATTTGGGCCCTGAGGTCACCAAACCTCGTCATGGTCCTGCTTATTAAATACAGAGGTGTGTAAAATAAAGCCACCACTTCTCGTTCTGGGATTCTGAGGAAGGGACAGACAGACAGGGATGAGAGGTGAGGAATCTGTCCCCCATTCTCCACCCTTCGCAGTCCATCTAGTGAGGTCTCCACTGTGGCTGAGGTTGGACCACCAGGTCACACTTGGCTCTTGGTGTGAGCTTAGCAAATGTCCTATCTCACCTCTCAGGCAGCAAGGAGATCTCTGCCCTCCTCAGCACCCAGCCCCTGCGTGGGGGCTGGGGACCTCTGAGAACTTTGTAATATTTGGCCGTAATAATCATCACCCTTTGCTGAGTCTCTCGTTTGTGCCAAGCACATTATGGACATCTCGTTTATACTGTCCAACAACCACATAAAGGCAGGAAGACAGACTGTCCAGTCCACTGTACAGATGAGGAAACTGAGTCCCAGGGATGGTAAGCAATGTGCTCAGAATCACTCAGCTAAGTTAGGGGTTGTCGGAATTGGACCAGAGTCTGCTGGTCATCCGAGCCATACCAAGGTTGCAACAGGGGAAGAACATGACCTAGAACTCCACTGGCTGGAGCTATGTGATTATAGTCAGGCCACTCCACGGCCCTAGGCCTCAGCCTTCTTGTTTGCTCAGTGGACTGGCTGTGCACAGGCAGCATCAGAATCAACTAAGCTGAGGCCATGCTTCTCTATCTCTGATTACACACCTGGAGTGGCAAGACATACTCAGAGGCACACACAGGAGGTATGGTGCCTCTTTTCAGAACTCCATTTTACCCCCAAGATTTGCCATAATAAAGTCAAGTAATTTAACTGGAAAGGGGAACATTCTTCTATTATAAAAACAAAACTAAACAAAACAAAAAAACAAAGGCATGTTAGGGACTAGAATGCAAATGCTGGATTAATTTTTCCAGATAAAATACGATTTTTTTGTGGTATGGACTATTCAAATCAGTTGTAGGTTTAGCTGATGGGGCTACTTTGGAGGCAATGGTGGACTGTTCTGAACACTGACTTTGGAATGAGAAAGAGTTGCATTAATTTGGGCTTGGTCCCTTAACCAGCTGTGTGGCCCTGGCCAAGATACTCAACCTCTCTGAGCCTTAGCTCTTTTATCTGTAAAATGGGAATAACAAGATCATACTTGTAAAGTAAGGATCCTTAACCTCTTTTGAACCATGGGTCCCTCTGAGATCTGGTGAATCCTATAAACTTCTCACAACATTTATGAATGCATAAAATAAAAAATAAATGAATTTTTTTTGGTGGGGGGCGGGGATGGAGTTTTGCTCTGTCGCCCAGGCTAGGTGTAATGGTGCAATCTCGGCTCACTGCAACCTCTGCCTCCAGGGTTCAAGCGATTCTCCTGCCTCAGCCTAGCTGGGATTACAGGCACATGCCACCACGCCCAGCTAATTTTTATTTTAGTAGAGACAGGGTTTCACCATGTTGGCCAGGCTGGTCTCAAACTCCTCACCTCAAGTGATTCGCCCACCTCGGCCACCCAAAGTGCTGGGATTACAGGTGTGAGCCACTGCGCCCAGCCGAAATATTTTTAAATGCACCAAATGAAATGTAGAATTATAAAGAAAATCAATACTATCAAAATATATTTATAAAATAATAAAAAAGTCAATCTGTTACAGTAGTGTTTCCTTATTAACAAATAACAAGAGCTAGTGGCGAGCCTAATAATTACTTATAATTTGGAAATAGCAATGAGCCTAAATATTTGTAGATATCTCGAACAAGTGATATAAAAGTATCTGTGATTTCCGTTGACAACAAAGTCACCGTTACCACTAAAACTTTTTTTGTCCCCTACATTCATAAAGGAAATGCTAAATTTCAGCTAGAGATTCATGAAAACAAAGATGTAATTTTTTTCCATCCAAGTTCACAGACCCCTTAAACGTGAGGTTTAAAGCACTGTAACACAGTGCCTGGCACACTGTGAATGTTCTTTAAGGCTGCCTGGTCTAGGTTTATGCCAAGCTCTGATCTCAGACACAACAGGGCTGGAGGCTCCGCCTATGCGCCAATAGGAGTCCTGTAGAGGAGCATTTTGAGCAGCCCTGAGCCCGTCAAGGAGGGATGTGGGTCACTCGAAGCTGTTGGGCAAGGGAGGGAGGCCCTTCAAGCTAATCCAGAAGCTTAGGGCTGGAAGAGGGATAAGCTGCAGTTAGAAATGCACACAGGCTATCTCAGAGCAAAACAAACCGTGTCCTTCCATGCATTAACTCTGTCCTCGGCTATGCCTGCAAAGGAGCCCTTTCAAATCCTTCCTCCCTGATGTCTCCACCTGAGTGGCTTATCAGCCTCTCCTCCTTAGATCCAAATGGAATTCTATTTCCACCCAAACTAGTTTCTCCTTCAGTCTTCCCCAGGTCAGTAAATGGCAAACCCTTCACCCATTCACCCAGCTGCTGAGGAGCAAAACTTAAGTATTCCTCTCTTCCCTCACCCTCACATGCCAACCATCAGCCAGTCCTGTCTGCACTCTCTCCAAAATACCATTCTCATCTCTCCCTCTCTGCTGCCACCATACTGGTGCACACAATCATCTCTTACTAGACTTCCAGCAGACGCTCAGCTGGCCTCCCACTCCCACACTTCCTCACCCCACCCCAAGGTGGTCTCTCCCACAGTAGCCAAAATTATCTTTAAAAGATGTAAATCAGGGTTATGTTACCCACCCACTGCTCAAAAGTCTCCAAAGATGTTCCTATTGCACTCACAATGAAATCCAAACACCTGTGGCTTATAAGGCCCTTGCCTACCTTGCCAGCATCCTCTTCTGCCACTTTCTGCCTCACTGACCATGCCACAGCCATCTTGGCATCCTTTACATTGGAGCTCAATAGCTGGTCACTGCCCCAGTGTCTATCCACAAGCCATTTTTGCATGGCTGGTTACCATCTGATGTTTAAATCAAATGTCACTTCCTCCAAGAGCCTGCCCCACCGCCCCGACTGCTCACTCTGAAGTGGCCACCACCCTCCCGACTCCATCACACTCTCCATCGCATGGCTGTGTTTTATTTTCTTCAAGATCTACATCACTGTCTGAAATGGCCTTGTTGGTTCTGTCCAGATGTGTGTTACTGGTCCACCCCCACCAGAATGGAAGCCTCTCAATGCTTCCTGCTGCACCTCGGCACATAGTAAGCCTCTTCAGATTTTAGTGAGACTTCTCTTATGTGGGAAAACGGGCTGAGCTCTTGACATGCACCATGTCATTCAATCCTCATGACTGGTATTACTCCCAATTTACAGAGGAGGAAACTGAGGAGGCCTAATGAGGTTCCCCAGCTGGGTTAAGGGAAGTCTGACTCCAAAACAGGGTTCTTAATCACTGTTATACTGTGGGGGGGTGGGGGTGGAAATCATCCCCCCGCCCCCACAATCATCTCCAAACAGAAGACATGGGAAGGATGTTTCTATAGAAAACTGCAGATGAATGGGGCTGAGGTGACGGTATCCCAGGTCTCAAGACACTGTGACCTCATCCCTCTCAGCAGCTGCCGCCCTCCTGCCTCCTCCGCCCCGAGGAGCTGGCTGGCAGAGACGTGGCATCCACACCTGTACTCAGATTTGCATGTAGTGCCCTGGAAACTCCTCACTGCTTCTTTCTCCTCAGTTGCCTTTTCCAGGCCTCTAATCTTCAGATCAGGTTTCCAGAGCTGTGAAATGTCCTCTCTTAGGTAATTCTCCAGCTTGAGGCTAGACGTCTGGGATTTAGGACAACAGAGCCCCAGGTGGAAAAAGACCTTGACAGCCACTTAATCCAATGCCCCACCTTATGCTTTAACTACAATAGCTGCAGGTACCTCATGAGATAGGTCCCCTTTTTATCTCTATTTTACAGGTGAGGAAACTTGACGCCCTTGGAGACACCCAGCTAAGTAGGTAGTTGTCCAGAGACTGGAACTCAGGAAATCTCATACCCTAAGCTATGACATCTAATTTCTATGCTAGAATAAGAACAAAAACCTTCGTTTCAGAGCTGCTGCAAGGAAGGCATAGGTGCGAGAATTACAGAACAGCAGAGTGAAAGGGAGCCGTAGCCATAGCTGGCTCTAATTCTATTGTACAGGAAAGGAAACTGAGGCCCAGAGTGGGAAGTCTCTTACGGAGAATCTAGCTGACCCTTTGACGTCACGATGTCTCATGTGTCCCCATGGCCTTGGACCCAAGGCAGGGTGGCACTAAGGGCACATATCAGTGGTGCAATGGCCCCTACACAGGACCCACCCCAGGATCGTAGGTCCCAGTGGAGAGCTAGGAAGACCCTGGTGCCTGCATTCCAATCTGGTTACAGCAGGAAGGGCAGGTGTTGGGCAGACAACGCTTCATCAGCAGCGGGCTGAGAGGCAGCTGCTGTGCAGAGCTGGCCTTAAACAGAACTCCCTGTTACCATTTTAGTCCTGTTGCCAGGGGATGGGCCTGGCTGGGACAACAGCCTCCTTATATAGGGCAAAGCAGGAATCCTTGCCCACCCTTCTCCTGCCTCAAAGGCAACAGGCACAGAAAAGACAAAATAAGCAACTGCCCTTTAGAGGCAAACACATCTTTGCCATTTTACTGCTTCGAGAATTTTGCTTGAATGTGTGTGTGTGTGTGTGTGCATGCACTCACATACATGAGCGTATGCACATGTGTGCGTGCAATAAACAGCAAATCAGAACAAAGTGCTCTGGCCTGGGTTCTCTGAGAGTGTGCTGTGCCGCCATAGGCTCCCAAGCCAGCCCCCCTGCCTACATGGGCCTCAGTTTCCTCTCATGTGGATATTCAAGAGTTAAACTAGACACTGTCTAACACTTGTCTTGGCCTTAACACTTGCTAATTTTATGAAATCCAGACAATCTGAAACCTTACCATTCATTAAAAGCACCAACACATGGGGTGACAACATCATCAGCTGGTCTGCTTGGAAGGCCTTCCCCAAGAGGTTCACACCTCCCAGTTTTTCTCTAACAGAAGCTGAATTTTAACCCTTCCTTGATAGCTCAAATCATTGGGAGTTGGCAACTTTTTCTGTAAAGAGCCAACTGGTAAATATTTTAGACTTTCGAGCCATAAGATAGATTTCTGCTACGACTTCTCAACTCCGTAGTGCAAAAGCAGCCACAGATAACACATAAATAAATGGGCGTGGCTAGGTTCCAATAAAACTTTACAAAAACCGGCAGCCGATTGGATTTGGCACACAGGACCATACATAGCTTGCTGACCCTGGAATCATCACACACATCCCCGGGATCCTTTGCCCTGACACAGTGCTGCACCCAGAGAACTGGGATCTTCAGAGCTGCTTGTCTCTGCCAGGCTGGTCCGTCTGAGTGTCTTTCCCTCTGTTTTCTCCTCCTTGGTTTTTAGGGTCTCAGCTTACACATCTTCCTCCTATGAGTCTGCTGTCTTCAGGAAGTTCCATTCCCCTCTGCTTGGGTCCTGTTTCTGATCTGCAGTGGACTGGTCACATAGCTCTCCAAGCGTAAGGCTGCATCTGAGACAAGTGGCACTGGGGTCTGAAGGAGAATGGTTTGTGGAACCACAGCGCCTGGTCTTTGTGATGATGGTTTTGGCTACCGTGGGGTTCTGCACTGGATTCCAGAAGGCAGGGGCTGCTGGAGGAGATGTGTCTGAAGGCATGAGGAAACTGGGGTGTGATATGCCCTCCCCAAAAACACTTGCTGCACGAGTGCCAAGGGAGGCAGTGTAAGGGCCTTCTTTTAAACAGCACACTGGGATTTTCCAGAAGACAGAGGATGCCCTGGGGAACTAACTTCTTTCTGTTTTTCTCCTGGGACTTGATGACAGAATCACCTCTCCCTTCCTGCAGAAGAACATCTCCTATGAGTCAGGGGCTCCTCCCAGTAAGCAGAAATCACTCCTTTGACCAAGAAGAGCTGCCCCACGGCCTCCACCCACTTCTCAGGAAGGCAAAAAGGAAGGAGCAAGCAAGAACAGCTGCCCCCACAGACCGTGTGAGGGAAAGTCTACCAGACCAGCCACCCGAGGGTAAGGAAGGCAGGGAACCACAGGGAGGCCCAGGCGATGGAGAACACACTCTCTACCTCATCCAGAGACCGCGCCCACCTCTCCTCCACCTGGATGAAGCAGCTGAGGGTGTGTGGCCACAAGGCTTTGGTTGCCATCATTTTATCCACACATCTCTGAAAGTCTTCAAGCAGAAGTGGCACAAACTTCTTTTGTGGGACCCCCAGGGCAGATACAAGACACCAGTGGGTAGAAGTTGCATTTTTTCCATACAAGGAAGAATATGTCAAAATGAAGTCAGTGATTTCCTCTTTGTGGGGATTTATACCAAGGCCAGCAGTGCAAACTGCAAAGGGGTCTTAAGCAGCCAAGCATAAACACTGACTGAATGAATGAATGCAGCTGCGGAACAAGGCTGCATCCTATTCAGGCTCTTATCCTTCATCAGCACATTCTTTAAGTGTCACAATAATCCTCAAGGTAGAAATGAATATGATACCATTTTGCAGATGGGAAAACTCGGGCACAAAAAGATTTAAAAGAGAAGCAAAAGTGTGCAGCCAGCCAGAATTAGAATCCCAGTGTCCTAGTGCCGACGTCTCTAAAATCACATTCCTTCAATGAAATCAAGAATTCCATTCCAATTCCATTCCAATCCTCTCATCCCCAACCCTGTCCCACTACTCCCAAAAGTGGAGATGATTCACTCTGGGAGAAGGTCTTGGCCTTTCTATGACCCTTCTTGCCTCTGGGGAGCTGCTGTGAAGAATGAAGGAGTGGCACCCCACATCTCAGAGGCTCCAAGGAGGAAAATTTCTGCCATGCTCCATGCTGACTAGAAAATTCCTAAGTCTCCCCTGGGACACTGGAGGAGCCCTGCTGGCTCCCGAGGGACTATCAGTGCAAGCTCTGTTTGCCAATTCCCATTTTACAGCCTCATGTCCTGCTTCTCCCACCCTTGATTCCAAACATCCTGACCAGTCCCATCTCAGCACCTCTGAACACTGTGTTCCCCTTTCTACCACTCCAACCACTCCCCACCTTCCCTCCCAGGCCACTCTGTTCTCTTCAACACCCTGCCCTTTCAACCCTTGCCTAGGGGATACTCTCTGTCCCACTGACACCCCTCCCATGACTCAGCATCACTTACCCATAGGGAAGCCAAGCCCAAAGACTTAGAATGTGTGTCCTGGGGTCCCCTGGGCCCAGCAGGTGCGCATTCATCCAATGTTTGTTGAATAAATGAAACTTTTATAGACGAATCCTTTTATAGTTAAACGGAAAACTGCAACGCACTGAGATACTGCCCTCATTATCTTAATCTGTCAAAAGTTGTTAAAGGTGGCCGGGTGCGGTGGCTCACGCCTATAATCCCAGCACTTTGGGAGGCTGAGGCGGGTGGATCATGAGGTCAGGAGATCGAGACCATCCTGGCTAACACAGTGAAACCCTGTCTCTACTAAAAATACAAAAAATCAGCCGGGCGTGGTGGCGGGTGCCTGTAGTCCCAGCTACTCGGGAGGCTGAGGCAGGAGAATGGCGTGAACCCAGGAAGTGGAGCTTGCAGTGAGCTGAGATCGCACTATTGCACTCCAGCCTGGGCGACAGAGCGAGACTCTGTCTCCAAAAAAAAAAAAAAAAAGTTGTTAAAGTGGGAGAAGGGTACTGCTGGATACCAGGCCAATCAGAGCAGCTCAACTGTCTCCTTTATTCAAGGAGCTTTTGTGCAAGATTATTTGCAGAGGGAAGACAAGGAGTCCTACAGCAAAAAAAAAAAAAAAAAAAAAATCCCTCCCAGCACCAATATCCCCTACTACCCATTCTGCAGAAATTGACATTTGCTGTGAAAGACCAGCCTCTCCAGACCATAAGATCACATCACACACACTTTTCCCATAGGTCGGCTCTCCCAGTCCCAATCTGGAGCTCCTTGCACACCTGCAGGGATGGGCAGCTCATGAAGAGGCAGGAACTCATCTCTAGAAACTCAAGCAGGAGCTCTGGGTGCTCATTCGTCCAATGAGCACTCAGTCTGTACAGTCTTTCGGCTGCCCCAAGAGTTGGGAGTGAGGTTTCTTACAGAGGGAAGACAAGGAGAAACCTAAGAGAATCAGTTTTTTTTTTTAATAGAATTTCTTTTTTAATGGAGTCTCTGTCACCCAGGCTGGAGTGTAATGGGATCTCGGCTCACTAACCTCCACCCCACCCCACCCCCTGCCCCAGGCAATTCTCGTGTCTCAGCCTCCTGAGTAGCTGGGATTACAGGCAGGCACCATCATGCCCAGCTAATTTTTATATTTTTAGTAGAGAAAGGGTTTCATGATGTTGGCCAGGCTGGTCTTGAACTCCTGACCTCAAGTAATCTGTCTGCCTTGGCCTCCCAAAGTGCTGGGATTACAGGAGTGAGCCACCACACCTGGCCCATAGAATACTCATAAGAAGACACCCAGTTTGGTTCTCTTACCACCTGCTGCAGAATCTCCCAGGGAATCTTGTAAAAATGCAGTGTCCTGGGCCCTACCCCAGAGATCCTGAATCCATCTCTGGCAGGGACCCAGGAACCTACATTTTAACCAAGCTCCCAAGTAACAAAGTAACCATTCTTATCCACCTCCAGATTCCTAAGGCCCAGGAATCTGCATGTTTCACACACTCCCGAATGGATTTCCTGGTCCCACCTCACAGCTGGAGTCACTGGGACCCACCCAACAGAAGGAAAAGCACTGAGTGACAGGAAAGCAAATAATCAATGAGTGTTGTCATTCATTTATTTGCTAATTTCATCAGGTCCCAAAACAAGGGCACTTGTACACTACCAGATGCCTCACCCTAGAATCAGAATCTCTCTCAATTGTGCTCCTAGTATTACATTTTAAGCCTCAAAGGCCTCCAGGAAGTGCAGGCTACTGACCAGCTCACTCTGGATTGGACTGGTTTGGGGCTACAGCAGCCTGGACAGGGAGAGCAGCTCTAGCCAATGACTGCAGAGCTGTTTGCACAGGGAGGGTGTGCAGGGGTGAGAGCGGAGGCACACCCCAGAGAGATTAAGTGAGCCTGATGTTCCGTAGAGGAAGCCACTAGGCTTTCACACAGCTAGGACGGGGTAATGTGCTCAGAACTGACCAGGCCATCATTATAAATGATGCTGCCAAAAGGCTCTGGTCCCTGGGAAGGGCAGACTGTGCCTATCATTCTGGTCCTTTTGACCTCTGCACTATCACTATCACCACCAGCACTCCCCCATACTGAGTATTTAGTACATTACCAAGCATATCCCTTAGGTTATCCCACTTATTCCCCGCAACAATCCTACACAGTAGGCATGATTATCATCCCTATTTATAGACAAGGAAGCTAAGGTTCAGAGAGGTTAGGCAACTTGCCCAAAGTCACCCAGCCAGAAGTGGTAGAGGCAGGAAACAAACCCAGGCAGTTTGACTGGAGATCAAGGGCAGATCCTTAGGTCTACACACTACTTCTCCTTCCTTCCTTCCCGCAAGTTCTTGGAAATGTGTCATCAAGCCTTGAAAGACTGACATACAGACCACAGCAGACCAATTTCACCTCCATGCTCATGAGGGACTGGGATAATAAGGCAGTTCCTGAACAAGAATGGATCTAGAAGTGCAGCGTCGGGGAATCCCTTTCAGGTGCATGGCACTTTACAGTCTACAGTGAGAAGCACCATCAAGAAGGGATTCAGAACAGTGAGCCCAGAGCCCAGCCGCCTGCTCTACTGCAGCTGTGTGATCTTGGGCATGTGACTTGACATTTGTGTTCAAGTGTCGTTTTCAATAAGATGAGGATAACAATAGTAACTACTTCAAAGAATTGTTTTCAGGATTAAATGAGGATATAAACAAAGCACTCAGAACAGTGCCTAACACACAAAAAGTGTAATTTAATGGCTTCTGCTATTGTAAGTATGCCAAAATGATTTCACATTTATTACTTCTTTTGATCCTCCTAGCAACTCCGCTTGGTTCACAGTACTGGATCATTTGTCCTACTTTGCAGATGAGGAAAGTGAGCTTCAGCAAGGAAAATGACTTCCACAAGGACACAACCTGTGTACATAAGTCTGCATTCTCAGATCACTTTCCAGGCAAGCCCCCACCTTGCATTTGTCTTTCTTTTGCGCCCTGATATTGCCCCCATCTGTTCAGGTGATTCACATCTAAAGAGAGCTGAAAAAAGTACAGGTATGGCTACAACACTGACAAACACACTCCTGCTTTCAATGTCCTAATATCTGCCCATGGCAGACATTACTAGGCGATCACAGGCCTCTTTCCTGCTGAGCCAGAGCACAACTTTGGACTCTCCAACCCAGAACTTTTTTTTTTTTTTTTGGTATACTTTAAGTTCTAGGGTACATGTGCACAATGTGCAGGTTTGTTACATATGTATACATGTGCCATGTTGGTGTGCTGCACCCATCAACTTGTCATTTACATTAGGTATATCTCCTAATGCTATCCCTCCCCCCTCCCCACTCCCCACAACAGGCCCTGGTGTGTGATGTTCCCCACCCTGTGTCCAAGTGTTCTCATTGTTCAATTCCCACCTATGAGTGAGAACATGCGATGTTTGGTTTTCTGTCCTTGAGACAGTTTGCTCAGAATGATGGTTTCCAGCTTCATCCATGTCCCTACAAACGACATGAACTCATCCTTTTTTATGGATGCATAGTATTCCATGGTGCATATGTACCACATTTTCTTTTTTTTTGTTTTTGTAGAAGGAAGGGCTTTATTCAGCTGGGAGCATCGGCAAGCTACTGCCTTAAAATCCAAGCTCCCCGAGTGCACAATTTCTGTCCCTTTTAAAGGCTCACAACCCTAAAGATTTTACATGTAAGGGCCGTGATTGATTTGAGCAAGCAGGTGGAACATGACAGGGGCTGCATGGACCAGTGGTCAGAGAGAAACAGAACAGGGCAGGGAGTTTCACAATGTTCTTCTATACAATGTCTGGAATCTATGAATAACATCGGTTTCTAAGTTATGAGTTGATTTTTAACTACTGGGTTTAGGCCAGGCAGGCTCAGGCCTGGTTTCAGGCCTGGCGCCAGGCTGTCTCTCTTTAGTTTTGCTTCCTTGTTTTTTCTTAAAACAGGTACTGAGTATAAAACAATATGAAAGGGTCTCTCTCTTTCCTCATTTCCCCCCTTTGAGACTCTCACTTTTTATTAGTGGGAGTTCTCTTATTTTCGCTACTTATGTCTTTTTGTGCAATAGATTGATAGTGATTTATGTAGTACACTTGTGCTGAAGCATTTTGGTAAACTAAGGTAGCAATGAAGCTTTTTTATCATTTGAAGAAGTACAGGTAGCAAACAAGGGAGTAGTAAGCAGGTTCTTTTTACTATTATAACTTTAATTATAAGAGTTTTAAATCCTCCTAGTGCTGGGAACTAATTTTTAAACATGGCTTCAGGGTCGAATTTGTGCTACACTTGTACAGGCACATGTGTCAGTTTTGTCATATTTTTAACTATGTCTTTAACTACTTGCTTTTGATTATCTATGTGTAGACAATAATTAGTAAGGTTAAATTTCTTATAGACCTCTCAGCTGCTAGCAAGTAGTCGAGAGCCAATCTATTTTGATAGACAGCATTTCTTATCTGAGTTACTTGCCGGGCCACAATAGACAAAGCTTGACCAGTTTTATTAGTGATGATTTATTATTATTATTATTGTTGTTGTTGTTGTACTTTAAGTTCTAGGGTACATGTGCACAATGTGCAGGTTTGTTACATATGTATACATGTGCCATGTTGGTGTGTTGTACCCATTAACTCGCCATTTACATTAGGTATATCTCCTAATGGTATCCCTCCCCCCTCCCCCTTCCCCATGCCATATTTTCTTAATCCAGTCTATCATTGATGGACATTTGGGTTGGTTCCAAGTCTTTGCTATTGTGAATAGTGCCACAATAAACATACATGTGCATGTGTTTTTACAGGAGCATAATTTATAATCCTTTGGGTATATACCCAGTAATGGGATGGCTGGGTCAAATGGTATTTCTAGTTCTAGATCCCTGAGGCATCGCCACACTGTCTTTCACAATGGTTGAACTAGTTTACAGTTCTACCAACAGTGTAAAAGTGTTCCTATTTCTCCACATCCTCTCCAGCACCTGTTGTTGCCTGACTTTTTAATGATCGCCATTCTAACTGGTTGAGATGGTATCTCATTGTGGTTTTGATTTGCATTTCTCTGATGGCCAGTGATGATGAGCATTTTTTCATGTGTCTGTTGGCTGTATCAATGTCTTCTTTTGAGAAGTGTCTGTTCATATCCTTCACCTACTTTTTGATGGGGTTGTTTGATTTTTTCTTGTAAATTTGTTTAAGTTCTTTGTAGATTCTGGATATTAGCCCTTTGTCAGATGAATAGATTGCAAACATTTTCTCCCATTCTGTAGGTTGCCTGTTTACTCTGATGGTAGTTTCTTTTGCTGTGCAGAAGCTCTTTAGTTTAATTAGATCCCATTTCTCAATTTTGGCTTTTGTTGCCGTTGCTTTTGGTGTTTTAGCCATGAAGTGCTTGCCCATGTCTATGTCCTGAATGGTATTGCCTAGGTTTTCTTCTAGGGTTTTTATGGTTTTAGGTCTAACATTTAAGTCTTTAAGCCATCTTTTTGTATAAGGCGTAAGGAAGGGATCCAGTTTTGATAGTCATTATCAATTGATTGCAGATGGTAGGTGACCAAACCTAACCCTTCCATTGTATAGACAAAATCTTCTATCCAAACTTGAGTTATTTCTAAATTTAGTCATGATTGGTCGACAGGGTGCTCATAGCCCAGTCCATGTCCCTACATGTGTCAACCTCCCTGAAGATCTCACTGGTAGATTATAGTGTCCCTGCAGATAGAATGTGATCACAGCGGCACCCATCTTTCCCTACATACAAGAAACTGCTCAACAGACACACTACTTAGAGCCGGCCCACAAGCTCACTTTTATGACTACCAAATTTTATCAGCAGATGTTCTCAGCTAATTCTACATCAGCAGGTCACTTCTGTGTGACAATAGACACTAGCAAAAGGTGTGGTAGGTAATTTGTTACTAATCACATTTTAAAATGCCAACCTGGGGCCAATTTGGTGTTTAATGTAAAAGTGGAGAGGTTCAGTGGGCACAAGGGGCTTTTATCCTTTCCATCATCTCTCCGGACAGCAATGCCTCCTGGCCCAGCTCTCGTGGGTCAGTGAAGCTAAGCTCACATACACACTCTCGCCCAGGGGTGGGCCCATGACCTAGTCCTGGGCAACCAGAGGGCCATCTTTTCCAGCCATCATGATTGGCTCAGGACTGAACATGTGCCCCCAATCCAGACAATGAGAGTCTGCCTTAGGACACTGGCTGGTGCTACTGGAAAAGAAATGCTCTCTTGCTGTGGTTGCTAAGCTGATCCATGGGAAACCCTAAGGCCGTTTCTCCCATTGGCTGGAAAGAGCCTGTATGGAAATGGAGCTCTCACAGAGGCAGAGCTGAGAGATGGAACTCCTGGATCTAACTAAACCTGAATCCCACATTTTCAGTTAAGGGAACCAATCAACTTCTTTTTGCGGGGGTGACTTTGAATCAGCTTTCTGTAACACTGCCAAAACAGCCCTAAGAGTCAAACACTCACATTCTGATGCTGGAGGAAAGAAATGCAGCAGGCACCTGATACCTGCAGCTTCTCTTATCCGTGCCACAGCTGGTGGTAATCTGGGCATGCACAGGAGAGTGAGCCTGTGTGCTCTAACATGCATGTTGTGGCAGTTAAAAAAGTTTTGAGACTCACTAAGCTTGACCCTGTGGTTTTCTTTTGATGACTTTTTTTTTTTTTTTTTTTTAAACTATGGACTCTGGGCACCTAATAAAATTGATAAGGTCTGACCCAAGTGCATTAATATTCTACTTCTGAGGCCTAGGACAGGATTCTACTTCTATTGGAAGGAGAAGACTATTATTCATTCACTTACTCATTTTACCCACATTTCCTGCTGTTTGCTGATCTCCACTCGGACCCTCTGAAGTCTCTGTCTTTTCTACTACCAAAGATATTCCTCCCCTTGATCTTCTCAACTTTCAGTTTCTCCATCTGCAGCACATGTGCAGTGGGGGTTAGACAGCCCACCCTGTGACAAGAGTTTCTGGGAAGGCATCTGCACACACACCTGTCTCTGGATCTTGGCTCCTGCTCCTGGGGCATCTTCCCATCAAAAATAAGTGCCACAGGGCTGGGCACAGTGGCTCATGCCTGTAATCCCAGCATTTTAGGAGGCCGAGATGGGAGGCTCACTTGAGCTTAGAAGTTTGAGACCAGCCTGGGCAACATGGCAAAACAAAACTCTGTCTCTATAAAAAATACAAAAATCTGGCTGGACGCAGTAGCTCACATCTGTAACCCCAGCACTTTGGGAGGCCAAGGGAGGCAGAGGTTCGGAGTTCAAGACCAGTCTGGCCAACATGGCGAAACACTGTCTCTACTAAAAAAAATACAAAAATTAGCCGGGGGTGGTGATGCGCACTTGTAATCCCAGCTACTCAGGAGGCTGAGGCAGGAGAATCGCTTGAACCCAGGAGGAGAAGGCTGCAGTGAGCAGAGATCAAGCCACTGCACTCCAGCTTGGGCAACAGAGCAAGACTCCATCTTAAAAACAAAACAAAACAAAAATCCGCCTGGCATGGTAGCAAACGCCTGTAATCTCAGCTACTGGGGATGTGGGCAGAGGCAGGAATATCCCTTGAGCCCGGGAGGTCGAGGCTACAGTGAGCAATCACACCACTGTACTCTACCCTGGGCAACAGAGGGAGACCCTGTCTCAAAAAAAAAAAAAAAGAAAGAAAGAAAGAAAGAAGAATGAGTGTCAGGAGTTCAGCCCTCAACTTGCCTTCACTCTGAGCCAAGCCATGTCCTGGACCCTTGGGCAGCTTACCTCATAGGTGTTGGGGAGGCTCAGCAAACCATTCTGTTCTCTGGCCTCATTTAGTGCCAACCTAGGTTAGAGTGCCAGCAGCCTCTGACAGTCACAACGCTAACCCACAGCAGGCTCCAGGCACACCTGAACCACTCGTGTGGCACCGTCAGGAACCAAAACAGAGGGTCTTTGTCTTTGTTCATGAAGAGCGGGGACTGGGCTCTCAGGAGAGGCACAGTAGAGGCCAAGGCCAAGTGCACAGCAGGCTCTCTATAATTACCTGGCACCAAAAGGTAAAGGGGGAAAAAAGAATCTTTCTGAGTGATAAAGATTTATGAGACATTCGCGCTGCCAAGTTCCACCAACAGATCATAAACTGGAAAGGAGGGTGGTGTCTTTTATTGTGTGCTTGCTAAGTGTGAGGCACTAGGCTCTCTCATCTGATTCTCCCAGCCCTGCAAGAAGCATCCCTCTTTACAGATGACAAAAACCAAGGTTCACAGAGGCCCAAAATCACCTGGCCAAAGCGGGAATGAAAGCAAGATTCTAACCTGGGTCTGCCTGGCTGCAAAGGCCATGCTGCTAGCCTCTTTCCTATCCTACCTTTACAACCAGAAGGGCCCTTAAACGAGGGCATCTGGTCCAATCTCTTGCTGTACAGACTGGAGACTGAGGCCCAGAAGGGGCTGGCCACATGGGAAGAGGCCTGCCTGGGATCCAGCATTCCTGTCACCCTGGGTGAGGGTTCTCTCCAGATCTCCTGAACTCTATTAGTATAGAGAACCCCTTGTAATTAAGGGTCAAGGTCACCCTGAGAGAGTATATAAACAGATTCCTCCTTCCTGAACTGCTAACCTGCACCAGGCACCTATCTTGTGCTGGAGAGACAGCAGTGATAAAGAGAGTCCCCACCATCCAGTCAGATGGGAGACCTCAGACCAGTGCCCACGAGATTAGGATTCAAGAAGGAACTGAGAGAAACTCAGTTGCCTGGAGTGAGGCTCAGGACACCCGGGAAGGACAAGGGTGAGGTATGCAGGGCCAGATCTTGAAAGGACTTCTAGGCCACAGTAAGGGTGGCCTCTGCCCCAAGACGAGGGGGCCACTAGGGGGCTTTCTACAAGACAGTGACATGATAGATTTGCACTCTGGCTGACATGGAGATGCAGCCAAAAATGGCAGCAGGAAGCCCAATGAGGTGGCTGCTTCACAGGCCGGTGTGAGAGGGTGGCCTCTGAGTGGGAGGAAGTAAAATGAAGGAAAGGAAGGATTGCACCTATTTGTGATCTATATTCACGGGTAGGATTGACAAGACTCAGTGACTCCTGGCTATAAGGTAGAAGGAGAAATTAAGGTAGCCTCCCTGACTGAGGACTACAGCAACCCAAGTGGAAGAAAGAAGGGAAACAGGGCTGGGGTTTGGGGTGATGCAACAAAGACCTCCGCTTTGAACAAGCTGAGTGTGAGGTGCCTACAAGCAGGGGAACAGTGCGGTCAGCCCCAGGCAGGCAAGTCAGGGGGTCTCCCACGCCCACCTTGCCCAGGCTGGGGCAGGTATGTACGTACACCCATGCCTGCACACATGTGCGTGCGGAGACAGGTGAAGGGTGGCGGGGGTATAAACATGGCTACTGCCATGCTCCTGTTTATATAATGCCTCACACACAACTACCCCTCTTCTGCCCAGGATCTGCAAAACGAGAACAACAGGAATAACAGACCATCACATCAACAAGGGCCTTAGCGATACTCATCTTGAACCTCTCAATGTACAGAAGGGGAATCTGAGACCTGGAGAGGGAGAGGGACCCTATCTCAAGTTCGGTGATGAGACAGTGGAGAGCTGAACCAGAATCTGGGTATCTTCCTCCCAGCCTGGGGCTCTCCTACCATACTGAGTTTCTCTCCATTCCTTCTCCTTGGGTTACAATCTCCTGGGCACCAGCCTGGGGTCTCCCCCATCTGACTGGATGGTGCGGACTCTGTCTTTCACACATTCTCTTATCTGGTACTCAAAACATCCCGGTGAGGCTGCTGTTTCCCCCATTTCACAGATGAGGAACTAAGGACCCAAAAAGGTCAAAAGAATCCCCCAAGGTCACAACTTCAGTCCATGATTTGTCTCTCAGGTCCTATGCAGTCATCGTTAAGGTCACTTGATCCCCTTTACTCTGACATGCTACTCTCTTTATGAAAAACTGTGCAGCCCATTCTGAGCTCCCAACAGGGCAAAATGGGCAAATGGAGTTCTATAATTCCACTGATGGCTGCACATCTTAGAGGAAATTAACTAATTGGCCTCTGGGGTGTTGAGTATGGCAGGAGGGGAACAAATGTGCCCCAGGGGTGAGGAAGGCCTGAGTGGGCCAACAGTCTCTCTCTCTCTCTCTATCTATCTCTATCTCTATCTCTATCTCTATCTCTATCTCTATCTCTCATTCCAGTGTGACATCAAAACCAGGACCCAGGAGTTCCACTGCCCACTTCAGGAACCTCTACCTTAAGCACCCTGCATTTCTATCTACTCTGCAAGCTTGGACCCACAGGCTGCATTCACACAAGCCCTTTTTTCCCTTCTTCCTTCCTGCTCCCTACCTCTGTCCCAGCAGACACTTGGCAGCCCCTCAGAGGCCCACTGGGGGTCAGGAGTGAATGTCGAGCATCTGACCAGAGCCCAGGCCAGCTCTGTGGGTTCACAATAGGGAACCTGCTAATGTGCAGGACCCTAGGGCAGCGGCCCTGCGATTGGCTGGCAAGGCCAGGCATCAGGCCGTCCCAGCACCCGGGGCCTCGTGACCCCAAATCCCAGCTATTAATAGATGAGAACCCTTCAGCCCCCCTGCCCCTACCCAGCCTCACCTCCCTCTTGGCTGAAAATAAAAGGGCGCCTTGAAATGGTACAGAGGCCCAGATATCCAGCTCAGCTGCTCTGGGCCCAAACCTTCTGCTGACCTCAGGGAAAATACTCCATTCTCTAGAAATCCGGGGATCTGTCAGCTGTCCAGGCCCGCTCAGCCCACGTCCTTGCTTCTTCCCCGATAACAATCCTGGTGTAGCTACTGCTTCCAGCCCCCAGATTTCTGAGTCATTTGGATCTCACTTTAATATGCTGCCACCAACAAGGCATTCATTAGGAACCCACTGCTTGGGGAAAAGGAAGGTTGTACATGTGTATGTTGCAGACATTCGTCTTTGAAGAAAAAAGATGTTTAAGAGCTTCTTTATACCTTATACAAGAGGAATGGCCACACCCAAGGTCACACAGTAAAAGAGTGACAGGAATCAGACTCCCAAGCCACGCCCACCCAACCCCAAGCTGATCAGGAGCCTTCTCCCAGCCCACCACTTGGGCCTTTGCTTATGCCAGGCTAACAGCCCAGTGTGCCCTTCTTACTTCTCTTTTCTTCTCTTAATCTCCCCTCTCTTCTTCTTGGGCTTAGCCCACTACCACCTCCACCAAGAAGCCATCCCCATCTAAATTAATTTAGCTCACAGCTGTCCCAACCCCCACTTCCCACCAACACACAAATTCCCCTTAATGCATTTACTGAGTCACTTGCTTGGCACTGACCAGGAATGGCATTAATGATTGTTTTTCTTTACTGAGAAATGGCAAATAGAGTTTACCTCATAGGCCAAGTCCCATCAGGGTTATTAGTAGCTGTCATTGTATGGGTATAAGTTATGAGACCATACATCCAAGATCAGCAAGAAAGAGTATGGTGATTGATTAGCGATGTCTGTCTTGGTCAGGGCATCCCTCAGCACTAGTGCCAGATTTCGTTTTCCTGCTTTAGAATTTACCCCCATTATTCTGTTGCTCCTAAGACTAAACTCCGTGAAGCAGAAATTTAGCTCAGCAGATCAGTCAGTTTGAGCTGTAAGGGTTTCCCCCACCTTGCCGACCACTCAAATGGCAGTATGATGGCAAGCAGACAACTTAGAGGGAAAAACAAGAAATATCCCTTACGCACTTCAGTGGTGTTCACACAAAGGACTCCATAGCCAGCACCTCAACTAATCTGGACAAGAAGACTGAGAGGCAGACAGGTATTCTCTCTCCTTTTCACAGGAGGAAACTGAGGCATGGGGAGGCTAAGTGACTGAACCAAGGTCATTTGGCAAGCCTGGGCCTGATCCCAGGTCACCGAATGGCAGCTATGCAGAACCATAGGACTAAGGACAGCCAACCTGTCAGGTGACCACGCACCTGCCCTCTCATATCTCCCATGACAGGAAGCTCCCTACTGCCCAAGGCAAGCCAGCTCATGCCATTTTTCATTCAGAAAGCTGCTTCTTTTTTTTTTTTTTTTTTTTTTTTTTTGAGATAAAGTCTCACTGTGTCACTCAGGCTATAGTGCAGTGGCGCAATCTCGGCTCACTGCAACCTCCGCCTCCTGGGTTCAAACAATTCTCCTGCCTCAGTCTCCCAAGTAGCTGGGATGACAGGTGCCCGCCACCATGCCTGGCTAATTTTTGTATTTTTAGTAGAGATGGGGTTTAACCATGTTGGTGAGGCTGGTCTCGAACTCCTGGCCACAGGCAATCCCCCACCTCAGCCTCCCAAAGTGCTAGGATTACAGGCATGAGCCACCGCACCCTGCCGGAAAGCCCCTTCTTAGCTCAAGCCAGAACTTGCCCTTCTGACCTCCACTTACCAGTGCCACGCCTCTCCCATGCCGATGTTTGCAGGTGGCCTGTTGCTTCGGAGCTGCACACCTCTACTGCCTCCACCCGTGTGGAAGAACACTTGCTTTACAGTCATCCTGCTTTTGATTCTGTTTTCTCTGAGAGCCTATCTATTTGCCTACTTTGGTGACAGAACCATCTCCTCCCTAGTTCTAGGCCCCAGCTTTCTATTAATGTACTTAATGTTTAAAATTATCAATAATTTTTTGAGATTAACTATGCTTCACATTATCTAACCGCTGATACACGACTACCCTTCCACTGCCAAGGATCCGCAAAACTAGAACAACAGGAATAACAGATCATCAAATCAACACGGGAGACCCTTAGTTCACGCCTCTCACTGTACACATGGGGAATCGGAGGCCTGGAGAGGGAGAGGGACCTTGTCTCAGGTTCAGTACTGAGACAGTGGAGGGCTGGACATCTTCCTCCCAGCCTGGGACTGTGCCCACTAAACATTAGTTAAGGCTTGACTTGAAATCCTGCACCCAATTCAAGGTCGGGAGAGCCAACGTGGGTCACACACTGAAAGCTGGTGACCAGTAAGGATGAGAATCTGAACCAGCCAGGCCTGGGGCCAGGCGGCCACACGGGGCTCTGGCTGCTCATCCCAAGCTGGAACCTGTGCTCTGGGTGTGTGGGTTTTCGATGCTCCAATCACACACGGCTCTGCTCCCCTCTGTCACCCAGCTCCCAGACCCTGCAGCAGAAACAGGCTTTGCACCTGTGGGCCTAGGCATTCATCCCAGCTTTCTCTCCTCCCACTCCCCTAGGATGGAAAGCCCTTTCACTCAGACCTCCTCTCCGCTTCTTGGGCTGAGGAGAGTCAATCACTTGCTGCCAGCCAGAGGGTGTTAGGAAATGAAAATGACACCAGGAAACAGGAGAGATCTCGTGCAGACCAAGGCCATGGGAAGGGGCTGGGAAGGGGTTCCATCCACTCCTTTATCAATCACGGAGCACAGAGTCCCTCCCTGCATCCCAGATACACCCAGGACCAAGCCCAGCACACAGCGCCACGGGAAGGCACAGGCATGCCCTAACCTTGCCACCTCCGGAAGCCTCTCACATCTTGCTCTCCAGCACACCTGTGGCCTCCTCTTGGAACCCCTCCAGACCTTCTCAAATTCTCTTTTTTGCCAGGTAGTCTCAAAAGTCACTCCTGGAACAGACCTTCCCTGTTGCCCCCTGCAACTGAACCCCATTATTTCCTCCCTCCCTGGACTTCCTAGAGCATGTTGATTTTTTTTTTTTTTTTTTTTTTGAGACGGAGTCTTGCTGTCACCTAGGCTGGAGTACAGTGGCCGGATCTCAGCTCACTGCAAGCTCTGCCTCCCGGGTTCACGCCATTCTCCTCCCTCAGCCTCCTGAGTAGCTGGGACTACAGGCGCCGGCCACCACGCCCGGCTAGTTTTTGTATTTTTTAGTAGAGACGGAGTTTCACCGTGTTAGCCAGGATGGTCTCCATCTCCTGACCTCGTGATCCGCCCGTCTCGGCCTCCCAAAGTGCTGGGATTACAGGCTTGAGCCACCGCGCCCGGCCATATTGATTTTTATCTGATTTGTCTCCTTGTTTCTGTCTCTCTAGAGCGCTCTGAGGATGCAGTGACCTGTTGTTCTTTTCACTGTTATATCCTCAGTGTGTGGCATACAGTAGATGCTCAATAAAATCCTGAAGGTATGGATGTTGCAGTGGTGCCTGAAGTGGTCCGGTAAAGCTTTGTGAAGATGGGGGTTTCAAAACTTGGCCTTGAGGGCAGAAGAGACAGCCCGTCCCCGAGATGCAGGAGTGCCCATTGTTTTTGTTACTGAGCAGCACTGAGATCATGTCAGGCATGGTGTATGTACTCACCCCACTGAACTCTAGCAAGCCTCATCCCCATCTTATCATTGGGGAGACAGAGCCAGAGAGGCCTGGCCATCTGAGACCGTGCAGCCAGGCTATAGCACAGACCAGACTCCAAATTCAGGACTCCTTTCCGTGGGCTGCACTCAGATTTGGAGCCTGGCTGGGGTCAGATCACAATGGGCCTTTGGTGTCCCAAGGAGTCTGGACTTTGTCTCAAGGAATCTCCTCCTTCTGAGGAGTCTAGTTTTTGTGACATTCAAAAACTAGGCCTTACTGGGAGTAACAGCTTTCTAGGGCTCCCTCCACACTGGTCTGTGATGAAACTCCCTCTCAAACACAGATGCTGGGCACGGGTCATCTCCCCTGTGAGATGGTTCTAAAAGTTTCTGGATAATCTCTTTTCCTGGAATTCTGGGAAAAAAAGGACGGTTTTATGACCATATACTCCATCAAACTTCCCTTTTTTCAAACAATGAAACTGAGGCCATGAGTGCCAGGTTTTATCTGTGGTCACCCAGCCACAGCCAAGTAGTGACAGATCCTGTGGCCTAGGGTGCTGGTGGGGGAGCTTGGGCAGGAGGGGGCGTGAAGGGCTGTGACTAGCAGGAGGGGTGAACCTTGCTCTATGAGGGCCCATGACACCAAGCCCAGGCCATGGTGGGAGCTGAGACTGCAGCTCATTTATTCTAAGGATGCCCTTGTGACCAGAGCTGCCCAATGACGGCTGCAAGCAGCTCTGGGAGGTCATGAGAACTGTATGGCCACTACCTGGTGGGATGGCAGGGATGCTGGTACTCTCCATGAGACGGTCTTGAAGGTCCTCGACCCAGGGAGCTCAAGAGCCCTGCTTCTGCTTGGAGCGTCCTCTCCCTGCCTCTGGAGTCTCTCTGGCCACTGGAGTGCTAAGCTAAGTCAGGGAAGCTCACAGACCTCTTCTCCCATCATGGAGTTGCAGACTGATGGGTAAGAGACAGACTAAAGCCTTTTCAGGAATCCAGGCCTCATCACCACTCCTGGGTCAGGGGCTGCTTCCCTTCTGCCATCCCCTCTAAGACAAAGTACCTGCTGAGACACGGCTGATGCGGCTCCACGATGTGAGCAGCCAGGTGCTCTGTGTGTGTGTGTCTGTGTGTGTGTGTGTGTGTGTGTGTGTGATGCTGCTCCATGGAATGTGAGCAGCTGGGTACTCTGTGTGTGTGTGTGTGTGTGTGTGTTGCTTCTACATGGATATGAGCAGCTGGGCACCGTGTGTGTGTGTGTGTGTGTATGTGTGTGTGTGTGTTGCTTCTACATGGATATGAGCAGCTGGGTACCGTGTGTGTGTGTGTGTGTGTGTGTTACAAAGACAGTTTTTAAATCCCTACTTCTAAGCGTCCCCATCTTGGGAAGCCAGAAGCTCTGGGTGGTGTGGTTCTCATGGGGAGAGAGGACCAAAGAAGGCAAGAAGTGCGGATGCTGGGGGAGGGGGCCGGCTGCCTGGCAGTTTCCTTAGGAGACCCAGTCTGTAAAAGGAGTGAAGAGGCCTCTGGGACCCATGAGGGACAAGGCAGCCACTTAACTCTTCCCTCCCTGCGTAGGAGGGTGGTGGAATTTCCCAGCACATTCCTGAGCTCAGAGCCAGGCGGGCCCCCTCGCACTCCTGACTGTCAGCACTGCTCAGGCTGGGCAGGGGCTGCCAAAGGCCCAGGTGGAAGGTGGCTTTTGGAAGGAGGCAGGAGAGTTTGGGTGGCGGGGGGAGGAAGGGAACAGGTTCTGCAGACAGAGAGCTCAGCAACCGTGGCATGTGTTTCTGGACTTCCCTCTAAAGTTTCCACATCTGTAAAGTGGGCAGAGCATGTGTGGGGAGCAGGGGTCTATGTGGGTCTATGTGTGTTTGGGAAAACTGAGAAAATGACTCTAAAGCCAGGGCATATACTAAGTGCTTTCTATGAATTGTAGATGAAAAAAACCACAAAACTGCCTCAGCAAAAACAAGAAGAAGAACAGATTCAGACTGAATTCTAGCCCTGGCCTTGTTGCTTAAGGGAAGCCACACCACCCGTCGGAGGCTCAGGCCCAGCACCTGCACAATGGGAATAACCTCCCTGCAAACTGAAAGGGCTCCCCACAGGCCCATGATCGCCAACCATCATGGAAGAGCTAGGCTGAGGGTGGGGAAGGACTCGGGACCAGGAACTGGGCAAGAGCAAGGGTGTGTACACACATGTGCGTGCAGAGTGCAGGAAGCCAGGAGAGCCTCTCCCTGTCCGCTGCCAACGGGAAAAGGTTACAGGGCCATTTCCATTGTCAACTGAGAACCACACACACAATCCTGCTCAAACTTGTCTGAAGCTCCAGAGATAGCAAGTGGCAGAGAGGGGATCTGAATGTGGGGCTAACTGCTGAGGCCACAGTGCCTCCATTACACTACAATGGTGGCCTCTGGGTGGGTCATTCCCAGGGCCCTAGATGTCTTCATTGCATCCTAGCTGCAGCTGACACCAACGACCCACCCAACTCTCATCAAACCAGCACCCACCTACACATGCTCTCAAGATCCCCCGGTTCAATGAATGCCAACCACAGCAGCATCACTGCCTGGGAGCATTTGGGTGTTCCACCTTAGCACAGTGATTTGACTTGGAGATCTGGGATGCAAACTGAACTGAGTGCCTGGGGCAGTCCTACACAATGCAAAACTGTCCAGCCCAAAAAGCTCTGGGGTGCTCAGCCGGGTGCGGTGGTTCACGCCTGTAATCCCAGCACTGTGGGAGGCGAGCAGATCATGAGGTCAGGAGATAGAGACCATCCTGGCTAACATGGTGAAACCCCGTCTCTGCTAAAAATACAAAAAATTAGCCGGGTGTGGTGGTGGGCGCCTGTAGTCCCAGCTACTCGGGAGGCTGAGGCAGGAGAATGGCGTGAACCCGGGAGCTGGAGCTTGCAGTGAGCCGAGATTGCACCACTGCACTCCAGCCTGGGTGACAGAGTGAGACTCCGTCTCAAAAAAAAAAAAAAAGAGCATTGGGGTGCTGCTGGAAGTTGAAAAAAATAAATATAAATTAAACTTTAAAAAACCTTTGGGACCCCTTTTGGGAAACGCTGCACAAGGCAAAATTTTTGCAGTGCAGACAGGAAAACCAAGGTCCAGAGAGGGAAAGGAATTTGCCCATGGTCTTACTGCAAGCTAGCAACAGAAATGAGGCTATGGTTCAGCCCCTACTACTCCCAGTCCAATGTTCTTTCATTGCCTACACTCTGTTGCCTTTTCTATGATACCTATTAGAGTTAGAATAGAAGGTAGAGGGGTTCAGAAAGAAACATACTTGTATGAGGAGAAAGTTAGTAACAAAGACAGAGGAAAAGAGGTGGTATCTTGGTATGGCAGAGAAGGAGGTGGAGGGGAAGAGGGTTGGGTAGTCTCCGTATTCTCGATGCTAACCACTAGGGGGCAATGCTGGCTTTGGACAGCTTGGCTGTGTCATAAGAATTTGTTAAGTGGTCAGGGAGAGGAAAATGGAAGGACTTATTTCTATCCAATCTGATTTACTTTCTGTATAGACAGTCCAGTGCACCTAATGCCACAACTCCCTTCATTGTTGCATGTGGAGAAAGAGAAGCGGGTAGGGGGTGAACTGGAGAAGGAGATCCAAAGACAGAACCTGATCAGAAAATCCAGAGCTCAGATCCGAGTGCTTCCTGGCTCCCATCCTAGGACAGGGAAGAGGTGTGGGCATCACTTGCGGAAGACCTTACCACTAGGCATGCCTAGCTGGAGACTCAGCATGCCTCTCTAGGTCTCTCAGAAAATGTTTATCTCAAGTGTCAGCTTCAATTAATTGGGAGGACTACCTGAAGCCTTGTTTTGCAGTGGATTCTGAGGCCTGTTGGAGTTCAGGAGTAAGAGTGTGGAGACTGAATTCGTTCTGTCTGCCATGGGTGCTAAAAGGCGCATTTCAGCTCCTGTGCCATCTCAGTCACGACCTTTATCCCTGTGGCCACATGCCTCACCCTACTGCACCCTCCAAGCAACCTGGGCAGGAGGCAGGGCAAGAACCACTGAGCCTCTGTGAAGAGAAAGAAGTTGAAGACCTGCAGGGCCACAGAAACTGTCCAAGGTTACACAGGGCCACGATGATAGTGGGGACAAGAACCTAGGACTCCATCTCATCTCTTATTACCACTACACCCTGCCTCCTCCAGATCCACAGAAAAAAAGTGCATTCTCAACTGCCTCTGCCCCATCAGGCTGTAGTTATGGCTTCTATAGTAACACCCAGAGTAGGGGGTGAGAGTTCAGCCATGTGGGGCTGGCAGGAGGCCTCCACAGTAGGTAGCTGCCCTACTCCACCCGTCAGCTGCCAGTGAGCACAGCTCACCAAAGGGAGAAGTGGGAAGCAATTCTAGGTGGAACTGTGGAACCAGTTTCCCCACCTGCTCTGGCTGCAGCTCGCCCTGCTCTCTGGCTATGGGGACATGCTGCTCCACTGAGTCCCAGATGAGCGCATCTAGACCCTGGGAAGTGTGAGTAGGGATAGAACCCAACCACTGGACAAAAATGCTCTCAACTCCCAAAGCAGCAGCCTGGTCTCCATGACTCCCACGAGTGAGTCCTGGAGAATCTGTCATCTTCTGAGAAGCCTGCAGGATCTAGCTACAAACGGAGTTCTACAAGTCAGTACAGGGCCAGAGGCGGGAGGGAGAGGGGGTGAGGTTCGGGTCTGCCCAGCTGCCAGGTCACACATGGGGCAGGGACCTAGTCATTACAGGTCCCCAAAGTCCTGGCACCATAAATAGAGACAAACTCCTAGGGGTGTGGCCTGCATGCTAAATGAATGAATGAACAAATGAATGAATGTCAAAGCTGGGAGTCTTAGAGATCATCCCAATCCCCACTAATGCTCAGATGTGATTACTGTGGTCAGGAGGGTCATCATGGGACCAGAAGCCAGAAGGATTACCGGCGCGGCAGACCTCTACTGATTTGCCGCTATGTGCCCGGCTCACTGCTAAGTGCCTTACCTGCACCATCTCATGGCAACCTCACAGCACCCAGGGCTATGCCAGATTTTTAGCCCTGTTGTGCAGGTGAGGAAACCGGAGCCCAGTGCACACAGTCAGTAGCAGTAACACTAACTTTAACTCAGGCCCCTACACCCATTCTGTGAACTTCTCTATGACGGTGTCCCCTTACTAGGGGGGAACAGGGGACTCCACAAGCTCTCTGCCTCATGGCTGCTGCAAGGTGCCACCCCTGAACTTCCCACTGGGGCTCCGATGCCCTCGTCACCACGGCCTCTCCCCAGACGGAATTCAGGTCAGAGCTGAAAGGGGAACCCAGGACAAGCACCTTCTTTGCTCTCTTAACTGGTGCTACAGTGGCCAAAGCAGGAGGGCTCAGGCTGGAGCCCTGAGGCTCACTGCTGGACACCTACTTTCTGACTGGCAGGTATACAATCTGCCATGCACCTGGGGACAGAGCACCAGCATTCCAGAGAAACGGCAGTGGGGTGCCTGGCAGCAGAGGAGGGGCAGGCTGAGCCCCGCCCACAGTCCCCAGTCCTCATGAGAGTCACCATCACGCTGGGCAGCCAGGTTCCTCCTGAAGCTCAGGCTCAGTTCCCATTTGAGAGGAATGGGAGCTGAGCCTCCCCCACGCCTTCAAGTGCTTCACCTCATGCATCCATTTCCAGCACGTGGCCACCCTGCCGGCCCCATCTCAGTCCCTCCCGCGGCCGCTCTGCCTCCCATCGCGGTGTCTGTTAGCCTCCTCACATTCTCAGTGCGTAACTACACACTGATTTGGATATGTGACTTCCATCTGCCTGTCCTCCTCCTTACCCCTGTCTATGAAGGTGGAGCTGCCTTTTGTGAGGAGGGACCAGGCCAGAACAGAGCAGCCAGCCAGGCAGGGGCCAGGCTGAGACACATCTAAGAGTAGAGGCTGCCTTGCTCCACTCCTGTCCACAGGGCGGAGCACTGGCTGAGGAGGGTCAGCTGCCAGGATCACCCATGCACCAGCTGCACAAAACAGGCAGACAGGCCAGCAGGAGGCCGGGGACGTGTGGCAGCTTCCATCAAGCTTCGGGAGGCACGGCTGTGTTTCCTCTGGAGGCTGGATTAATAAGAGACATGCAGCTCTCATCTGGCTGCACAAGACACCACCACGACAGTCCTTGCCTCACAACCCAAATCACAGCCTGTGGGGTTGCCCCACACACCAAGAAAGTACAGACTGAAAGCACCAGCCCAGCCAACACTGTTAACCAAAAACACTTAAGTATGGGCAAAGCTGGTACATGGGAGAACAATGTCTCACAAATACCAAGCACCATACCCCACTAGAAAACATCTGCAACACAGACCATCTCCCCAAACACCCTCCTGCAACGCCACCAGAGCCAGCGCCTTTACCTTAAGCACCAGGTATGTTCACAGTACAACCACCATCATACTTAACACACACACAAATATCTTCACAAGGTCACAAACACTGTCACACCAAACCCCCCCACGGATTCACCACCACCACCACCCAGTCAGCAGTTACAGAAAACACAATTGTTAGTGGCTGAGTTGCATTGCCCTACAATTCATATGGTGAAGCTCTAAACCCCACTACCTCAAAATGTGACTGTATTTGGAGACAGACTCTTTAAAGAGGTAACTAAGTTAAAATTAGGTCACTATAATGGGCCCTAATTCACTATGACTGGTGTCCTTATAAGAGGAGATCAGGACACAGGCACACACAGACCGAAGACCACGTGAACTCACATGGGAAAGACGCCCATCCACAAGCCAAGGAGAGAGGCCTCAGAAGAAGCTGACTCTGCCCACCCCTTGCTTTTGGACTTCCGGCCTTCAGAATTGTGAGAAAACCCATTTCTCTGGTGTAAGTCACCCAGTCTATGGTACTTTATTACAGCAGCCCTAGCAAAGCAATACAACAGCAAACACCACAGCAACACCGTGCGGCCTCCTCAGCCAAATAAATCTATAGTGCCACACACCATGACTGGAGACTGGCTGTATCACCAGCACAAACACTGCGTCCTGAGACAGCCAGCACATCACACACACTACCGTACCCTAACCCACCATCGCCACATCACAACCATGTGTCTGCCCAACACTCTTCCAGCAGCACGTCACAACCGTCAACCCAACAAGCTCACAGCAAAAACCTTCACCACCAAAGCTACCAAAACAACCTCTGGCCCAACACCTAGCATTGCTCTGGTGGCGGCTCCTCCAAGGGTCCTGGGGCAGCCCCAACCCAGATAAGAGCAGGCCCCTCAGAGGTCCCCACCTTTGCCCAGCCTGGCATGTCTGAGTTGGAAACCTTCACTTCTCTGAGCCTGTTTCCTGCCTGTAAGTCTGGGATAATAGCAACTAATTCAGAGTTGCTTAAGGATTAAAATGAGAATGTAAAGCAGAATGCTAAAGCTTGGGGACAATGTTCAATGACATCACTTAAACAGGATGAAATGGACCATGGTGGGAATATTTACTTCCTGGACACTTGAAAATGCTACAGATCAGAGCCTCCCACCTCACCGCGCCCCCAGAATCAGTTGTTATGCATTTACCAGCACACCACTGAATGTAAGGCAGAGCAAGTGGAGTGCTGCCTGACAGGCAAACAGAAAGAACAAGGAAAATAGAAAACGGCTTGCTCTGTCTTTCTATGAAAACTGGCAGAGGAAAAGAAAATACTCTTCTTGCTATAATTTATGTAGGACACAGTAATAGATGGCTCCCGTTGCTCTATGCCTTAAATCTGGCCTCACAGGTCCAAGACGACACCCAGCTAGTTCCCCATCCTCTGCCCACCGCTGCTGTCACACCTGACCAGAGTATCTCCATAGCCCTTCAGACCTGGGCAATCAGGGCCCTGCCCTCGGCTTTGCACTTTAGGGGCAACACTCTGGCCCTCCTCCAGCTGTTCCCTCCCCACAGAGCAGGGAGTCCACTTGTGTAAGGAAACCGGCCTACCTGGGCTGCACATGCATTTGGGACCCCAATTTCCCCACCTGATTGGCCCTGAGCCCACTTCCAGGGACCTCTGCAGGTCTCTTCTTGGGCCCATCATCCTCAGGATGACTGTGCAGTGGGGGTTACACATTCCTAGACCCAAGGCGTGACCAGGCAGTGGCTGCCTGCAGAGAAAATGGTGGCTGGTGCTTAGGAATGCAGGTGCAGCATTCGCATGCATGTGCACAAGGACCCCCACATGCAGGCAGGGAGCCTCCATTTGTACTCTCACCCTGCTCTCAACAAACCAGCCATGTAGTTCCTTCAAGGTTCTAGAAATGAAGTTTGGAGACAGTAATGATGAGGGGCCTTCAAAGCCTGAGGTCCTCATCTGCAGAGTAGCTGCATCCACACAAACGACAGCAAGCCCTGACCCTGTAATAATTTTGTGTCACATTTAATCAAGTCCTATGATGGTTTTAGTGTTACTCAAGGTGTCTCATGCTATTCTAGTCAACCCTTGTGTTTCAACTATATTCTCGAATTTTTATTCCTTTTTTTTTTTTTTTTTAAGAGACTCTGTTGCCCAGGCTGGAGTGCAGTGATCATAGTTCCCTGAAGCCTCGAACTCCTGGGCTCAAGAGGTCTCCTACCTCAGCCTCCTTAAGTCTTAAGTAGCTAAGACTACACTACAGGCCATGTGCCACCACACTCAGCCAATTTTTTTTTTTTTTTTTTTGGTAGAGACAGGGTCTCACTATGCCGCCCAGGCTGGCCTTAAGCAATCCTCATGCCTTGGCTTCCTGATTTTTATTCTTAACACAACTCCTGAGGGAAAAGGAAGGTCCTACTATCTCCACTTAACAGGTAAAGAAATTGAGCCTGACAGGTTAAGTTACTTGCCCAGGATAGCGCGGCTGATAACTGCTTTGAAGTAAACATCTTGACTTTGTGTGGGCACCCACATCTTCCCCTATCTGGATCTTCAACTTTTTGGAGGAAGTGATGATGTCCTGTATGTCTTTATACTTTGAGGGGCTATGGGGCAAAAGACACATGATTCTAGGAAGGAAACAATTAGGGTGTTCTCTTATTTTTTTAAACGTGAATCCTAAGAAGTTAAATAGAATTTGACAGCCAGAGAGGAAGGCTTCCAGACTGAAGTGGTCATCTCCTGCACTCTGCCCCTGAGAAGGCCAGATCTGCCAGGAAGGCAGGGGCTCCCACAACCCTGAGGAAGGACAGAGGCTGAGGGGCAGCTGAGTGGGGACTGCTGCAGAGGTGAGGGGGCTCTGAAGATGATGAATGCACCACTACGGCAGGCAGAATAAGGTCTCCCACAGATGTCCACGTCCTGATCCCCCAAACCTGAGAAGATACTACCTTACAGGGCAAAAAAGGACTCTGCCAATGTGATTCAGAATCTGGAGATGGGACATAACCCCGGATGTCCTGGGCGGGCCTGGTGTGATCAGAGGGTCTTTATAAGAGGGAGGCAGAAGGGTCAGGGTCAGGGCCAGAGAAGGAGATATGAGCACAAAGTGAAGGGGCCACAAGCCAAGGAATGCATGCAGTCTCCAGAAGCTAGGAAGGGCCAGAAAATGGCATCTCTCCCGGAGCACCTGGGAAGGAATGCAGCCCAGTCACACCATCACTTCAGCCCTGTGAGACTCATGTTTGGCTGCTGACCTCTGAAAGGGCAAGATCTGTGTTAAGGCACTACGTGTATGGTAGTTGGTTACAGCAGCAACAGGAAATCACTACAGCCCCCATTCGAAGTGTAAGTGAGAAACGTGAAGCCCAGAGAGGAGGCGGCCATGGTGAGGCGGAGAGGGGCGTGGGGTGGTGGTCTCTCAACCCTGGGGAAAGACCAAAGGAGAAGCACTTCCCACCTGGATGAGCTTCCCAAATCAGTGGGAACGTGCCTCCTGAGGCCTGGCTCCGGCAGCTTATCACTTCGCCATCGTCATTTGTAAGGGGGAAAAGTATAAGATGTTATGCAGTGTAGACCGGGGTCCCCAGCCTTCAGGCTACGGACCGGTACCAGTCTGTGGCCTGTTAGGAACCGGGCCGTACAGCAGGAGGTGAGTGGTAGGCAAGCGAGCAAAGCTTCATCGGTATTTACAGCTGCTCCCCATTGCTCACATTACTGCCTGGGCTCCACCTCCTGTAAGATCAGCAGCGGCATTAGATTCTCATAGGAGTGCAACCCCTATTGTGAACTGCACATGCAAGAGATCTAGACTGTTTACTCCTTATGAGAATCTAATGCCTGATGATCTGAGGTAGGGCTGAGGCAGTGATGCTAGTGCTGGGGAGCGGGTGCAAATACAGAATAACATTAGCAGAGAGGTCTGACTGCACAGAGACTGTAATAAATCAATTGCTTGCAGACTCATCAAAACTCTATCAGTGGCCAGGAGTGGTGGCTCACGCCTGTAATCCCAGCACTTTGGGAGGTTCAAGGGGGCAGATTGCTTGAGCTCAGGAGTTCAAGACCGGTCTGGGCAACAAAGTGAAACCCCATCTCTACAAAAAATTACGAAAATTATGGCAGGCATGGTGGCTCATGCCTGTAATCCTAGCAAGCACTTTGGGAGGCCAAGGCGGGTGGATAACCTGAGGTCGGGAGTTTGAGACCAGCCTGGCCAACATGGTGAAACCGCCTCTCTACTGAAAATACAAAAATTAGCCAGGCATGATAGTGGGCGCCTGTAGTGTCAGCTACTTGGGAGGCTGAGGTGGCAGAATCGCTTGAACCCGAGAGGCGGAGGTTACCGGGAGCCGAGATGGCACCACTGCACTCCAGTCTGGGCAACAGAACAAGACTCCACCTCAAAAAAAAAAAAAAAATTAGCCAGGCCTGGTGGCACGTGCCTGCAGTTCCAGCTACTCAGGAGGCTGAAATGGGATGATTGCTTGAGCCTGGGAGGTGGAAGTTGCAGGGAGCCAAGATCACACCTCCAGCCTGGGTGACACAGCCAGGCCTTGTCTAAAGAAAAACCCTATCGCTGAGTGGCAAGTGCCAATTAAGCTGCATCTGGTGGCCTTAAAAATATGTTTGGGACAACTTCAAATCTCCATACGTTCTGGATTAAAGAGAATATCCAGAGACTGTCACAAAACACTGAAAAGCCTGCTTCCATTTCCAACATCCTATCCTTGTGCAGCAGGGTTTTCTGCAGTGACAGCAACCAAAACAAGATTACGGAGGAGACTGTACATAAGCAACCCACTTTGGGTGTCACTATCTCCCATCAACCCCAGATGGGACCGTCTAGTTGCAGGAAAACAAGCTCAGGGCTCCCACTGATTCTACATCATGGTGAGTTGTATAATTATTTCACTACATATTACAATGTAATAATAACAGAAATAAAGTGCACAATAATGTAATGCACTTGAATCATCTTGAAACCATCTTCCCTGCACCTGCCGCCCCCCCAACCCCATCTGTGGAAAAACTGTCTTCCATGAAACCGGTCCCTGGTGCCAAAGAGGTTGGAGACCACTGGTGTAGACAAATGCAAGAGAGTTCCAGAGGAGCAGAGTTCAGCTCAGTGATCCTGCCAGATGTCCAAAGGGAATGGGATACCCCAGTGAGAATGTTCAGTCCCTGGAGCTGAATAGATACTATATTTTCCAGGCATGTTAAGACAGGCTTTCTTCGCATGTTAAGACAGGCTTTCTTCCTTAGGAAGGAACTGAGAGGGTTCTAGATTTCTAGAGTTGTTACCTACATTGGGAATGATGCTCCAGCCTCATCTTCTAAGATCTGCCTCTGCTTACTCTGAGACCCCATGTCTGTGAGCACATCCTAATGCCATCTCTCCACGCAGCCTTTCAAAGCTTCCTGATGTCTCCATGAACTCAAAGAAAAAATCAGGAAGAAGGCTCTTCCCCTGGGAGCCCTGAATAAGCCATCAGTTCTAAACAAGTATTTATTATCAAGGAATCTTTCTAGTCTGCCTCTCCCAGACCATATCCCATAGAGTAGGGAAAAAGGCTGGAGGCACAAAGCATGCATGTGTGGGTTCTGGGACTTCCCTGCATGAACACCCACATAGGTCCCAAGGCTTACCACTGTGAACCTGACACCCCAACCCGCACCTTCCTCTCCCAGCAAAGCCAGCAAGGGAAATGGGCCGAGATGCCCAACTTTACAGAAAGAGGACTGTTGTTTTCTAGTGCAGGGAAGACTCTCTCCCCTGGCATGAGGGATATCCTTACTATGGGCCAAGGAGTTTCCTGGACAGCTCTGTACCCACTCAATGCAGGGACCTGGTCCTCATCTCTGACAGCCTCGTCAGCTGAACCAACTTGGAAAGGAACATGCTGGTTCTGTTTCCTCCTCACAGCCCTGCTACCACCCCTCTGGGCTGGTTCCAGATGCAGGTTCTGAAAGTGCAAGCAGGAAGCCTGCTTCTCTCAGAGCCATTCAGAGAAAACCTACTTTCCCCAAAGAGGCCACCTAACTGCCTTTGTAGGGGGACAGGGAGCAGTGAGGATGAGGGGACAGATAATTTAATAATCACCCCATATTTGCCTTTAGTAGAATCCAATGATGGGTGCTACTGTGTTCTGTAAAGGACACAGGCAGGACTGCAGAGTATAATCCCAGGCCCCATGGCAGAAACCAAGAACATAGCCCATGACACCCTCTAGAATCCAGGAATAGGACAGATTTTTTTGGTTGAGAGGTTACTTATTAGGAGGTTTAATCATCATCCTGCCTGGTTCACATTCCAGCTCTGCCACATGCAAGCTCTGTGTTGTCAGGCAAGTTACTCAGTTACTTCTGAGCCTCAGTTTCCCTTTTTGAAATATATGACACCAGTAATATTGATCCTGCTAAGTAGGATGGACTACAACAGATGAATGCAAAGCACTAGTCAAACTGTCTGTCCTAGAAAAATACTTTAATAAGCAATTACTTTAAATATATAGATTAATTATTAAGGCTCTGCTGGGTCTGGTACTGTTTTTAACCAGTGAAGATATTTTATTTTAGCCTGTTCTTCCTGGTTACCTTGTAATCACATAAGTTTAGATTTTCTGATTGTTTCCCTTCTTTCAGACCACCCCAATCTAGCAAAAAAAAGTCATAGTCATAATCACAAATTTAAAAACAAGACTTAAAATAAAAACACTAAACCTGCAATTTGAGTAGCTGCCACAAGGTGGCAGATTTTTGATGGCAACATCATTTGTAAGGTCCAAGCTTTGCCTGAGGGTTCAGAGGTGATAGCTCTGCTACTGTTTCACAGATAGTAATCACAACATTTCTATAGGCATTCATTAAAAAAAAAAAAAAAAAAAAAAAAACTCCTTATTAAAATAACAGCCTTAAAAAAACTGAGCAATTACCATGTGCCAGGTATTGTCAAGTACTTTAAATACACTATCTAATCCTAAAAAACAATCCCACAGATTGGGGCTTTATTATCTCCAATTTTAGAATAAGGAACTGAAGTCTCAGATGGGTGGAGTGACATAATCTGCAACAGATGAGACCTAACTGAGTTCAAAACTTGACAGGCCCTGGGCAACTTTTACAGCCATCGACCTCACAGACCAGAGGAGATATGACATTGTCCTTCCCATTTTCTCAACTAGGAGTAAACCTAGATTTGACCCGTCTCACATCTTTGGACTTCAGGTCAGGGATGGTTCTGATCCAGAGATGGTTCTGCTCCAGAAGTGGCTGGGCCCAGTGGCTCACACCTGTAATCCCAGCACTTTGGAAGTGCTGGGCCTGTAATTCCAGCTACCTGGGAGGCTGAGGTGGGAGGATCGCTTGAGCCCAGGAGGCAGAAGTGGCGGTCAGCCCTGCACTCCAGCCCAGGACAGAGACTCCGTCTCAAAAAAAAAAAAAGGCAGAAAAATGGCTTAAGCCCAAGAGTTTGAGACCAGCCTAAGCAACATAGTGAGACCTTATCTCAATGAAAAATTTAAAAGTCAGTCAAGTGCAGTGGCACGCACCTATAGCCCCAGCTACTCAGGAGGCTAAGATGGGAGAATTGCTTGAGCCTGGAAGGCAGAGGTTGCAGTGAGCTGTTATCACACCACTGCACTCCAGCCTGGGTGACAGAGTGAGAACTTCTCTGAGAAAAAAAAAAAAAAAAAAAAAAAAAGCCCCAGGAGTGAATGGCCTCTGAAGGTCCTTCTGGCTTTCATGCTCTTGAACCCTTAGGACCTACACATTCCACTCAGCCACAGCCAGGACAGAGCTCACAGGGGCCTCAACGAGAGACTCCAAACACCTCCCCCTGCCCCTGAACTCCACCATGACCAACAGCCCCTGACGAAAAGAAAAGAAAAACACACCAAGCATTTAACGTCTTTCATTCCACTTAAGATCCAAGGTTGGCTGTAACTTTAATAGGAAGAATAAAGAAAGGCTCAAGAGTCATGCAAGAACCTGGGGCCACGGTGAAGCTCCCCTGAGGAATCCAGAATGGGACCTGCAGGACCAGGGCCAAAGGCCAGAGGGAGCAAGCAAGGCTGCAGTGCTAGAGTGGGGAAGGAAGTTGCAGGGGATGGCAGGTCACCTCTCTCAAGGCACCTGAAGGTGCTCAAGGGGCCCTGGTGAGCCAGGCACAGTGGCTCATGCCTGTAATGCTAATACTTTGGGAAGTTGAGGCAGGAGGATTGCTGGAGCCCAGGAGTTAGAGAACAGTCTGGGCAACATGTTGAGACCCCCATCTCTACAAAAAAATTTAAAATGTGCCGGGTGTAGTGGTGCGCACCTATAGTTCCAGCTACTTGGGAGGCTCAGGTGGGAAAATCACTTGAGCCCAGGAAGTTGAGGCTGCAGTGAGCCCTGATCGCACCATTGCACTCCAGACTGGGCAACAGAGCAAGACCCCATCTCTTTAAAAAAAGGAGGTGAGGGAGAACCTTGGCGCCATGAGGGAGATCTAGAGGATGGAAGTGAGATTCAGCTCAATACCCAAATTGCCAAGGCTGCCTCCATAACAGTGAGCACCTTGTCCTTCCACACATGCAAGCGTTAGGCAGAAACAGTCCAAACCCTACCCGGGGGTGCTATTTAGATAACACGCCCTCTAAAATCCCTTCCATTCTTGAGAGCCTTGGAATTCTCCCTCAGGACAAGATAGATTCACTGAGAGGCCCCATGGGTGGGTCAGGCTGCCAGAGTCAGCAGAGAGGTACCTGAGGGCTCTGCAGGCAGACAGGAAAAGATCTGCGGGGCCTGGCACAGTGGTTCATGCCTGTAATCCCAGCACTTTGGGAGGCCAAGGTCAGGAGGATCACTTGAGGTCAGGAGTTCAAGACCAGCCTGGTCTACGTGGTAAAACCTCATTTCTACTAAAAATACAAAAAACTTAGCCAGGCATGGTGGCGCCTGTAATCCCAGCTACTTGGGAGGCTGAGGTAGGAGGATCGCTTGAGCCCAGGAGGCGGAGGTTGTGGTGAGCCGAGATTGCACCCCTGCACTCCAGTATGGGCTACAGAGACTCCGTCTCAAAAAAAAAAAAAAAGTTCCGCAGGATTTTTGACCCAAGTCACCCACCTACCCCCCCTGCTTGTCACTGCCCTTGCATTTATCCCATCATCTCACATAGGTCCCCAGGAGAACCCAAGAAGAACCAGGATCTGGCCAGAGAAGAGGATGACAGTTTCCCTGAGGGAACAGCAAAGAATAGGCAGATATCCAAATCCCAAGAGCAAAAACTTGAGCGCTCATGGTGACAGGCACTGTGTCAGCTCTTTAAACACATATTATCTTATTTTACCCTCACAATACCACAATCAGGTTGGCACTATTGTTATCCACATATCCACAGGATAACACGGCACTCCCCTGGTACGGATGAGGAGGCTGATGAGAGCAGAACCTATCGCCTGTCAAGTTAATAAGTCCCAGTCTTCTCTACATTCTACAAGAGTAACATCATGCAGCATTTGTCTTTCTGCATCTGGCTCATTTCACTTGGCATAATGTCCTCCAGGTTCATCCATGCTACACAAATGACAGAATTCCCTTCCTTTTTTAAGGTTGCATAATATTCTATTATAAGTACATACCACATTTTCTTTATCCATTCATCTGTCAACAAACACTTAGGTTGTTTCCATATCTTGGCTGTTGTAAATAATGCTGCAATGAACGTGAGAGTGTAGATCTCTCTGAGATCCTGATTTCATTTCCTTTGGCTACATACCCAGAAGTGGGAAAAGCAGAAGGTAGAATGCTGGTGACCAGGGGCTGAGGGACAGAGGAAATGGGGAGGTGTTTGTCAGAGAGTACAAAGTTTCAGTCATACAGGATGAATAAACTCTGGAGATCTACACGACAGCAATGTGACTAAACACGATATTGTATACTTGAAATTGACTAAGAGAGTAGATCTTAAACATTCTCACCACACACACATATGCATATGCACATACACACACAGACACAAAGATAACTGTGTGAGGTGTTGGATATGTTAATTACCTTGATTGTAGTCATCTTTTCACAATATATACATACATCAAATCATCACATTATGTACGTTAAATAACACACAGTTTTTATTTGTCAAGTATACCTCAATAAAGCTGGAAAAAGAAAAGAAAAAAGCCACAGCAGCAGGATTAGACCCCAAGCAGCCTGCACTGTGGAGTGTGGGAAGGGGCCGGACGCCTGCCAGCATCACTGAACAAATCCGCCCAGATGCCCTGAGCTGCTTTAATAACTAGAGCAGCAGGAAATATGCCTAGGTTCCAGAAATCTCCCCGTTAATCCCCATCCCCCAGTTCAGGGCATCAGGAGCCTTTTCTTCAAGCTGAGCAAGCTCTCCTTAAATGCCCAACAGGACTGGGTGTACACTGTGGGACCAAGTCAAAAGGGACCTGCTACACCTTGGGGCAAATTCCAGAAATAACTCCTCTCCTCCTCTCTCAAGGGGCAGCCATGCACAGCAGGCTACAATTCCTTTCTTATTTGTGCAGCAGGCACATGACGTCATTACTAGGACAATGTGTGTCACATAAGCATAGCATTTGGGCTTCACTTATGTTTCACTCTATAACGTACAATGTCAACCCCAAGCGTGTCCCTGGCTTCTCTACACTTGCTGCCACCCCCGATGACAATAATCACAGGGCTGCTGGAGATACATTCAAGTCCCTTTATTCTCATTTAATTCTCATACTCACTCTGTGAGGCAGATAAATAGTATCCCATTTAAACAAGAAAAAAGCTCAGAAAAACCAAGCAATGTGCCCAAGGTCACACGGCATGTTACGTAGCAGAATCCTCAGATCCAGTCGAGTTGGTCAAAAGCCCTTCCCATAGCTACCATTCAATGCCAAGACTGTGCCCCTGGTTTCAGGAGCACTGCAGCTAGGGTAGCCCAACCGTAAGTCCCACCGCCAACAATTCTTCCCAGGAACTGCTGCCCAGAGCCCTCTGCTGCCCACAGTGCTCTCTGCCTGCCTCGATCTGCTGGCAGTTTGCTGTCCGCTAGCCCTCTGTGGTCTGCTTGTTCACAGCTATGTCCCCGGTGCTGAGCACACAGCCTAGCACAGTGTATGCATAAGGAATGAACCAGGTAAGTGTCCCTAGGGCATCCTTGGCTCTTGCAGCATCTCCTGTATTATGTGTGTGCCATTTCAGCACGGACCACACCTTCTTCATGTCTGGAGCACCCTGTGGGCGCTCTGGGGTTCCTTGCACATGAGTGTTCCAACTCACAGGTGAATGAGTCTAACACGGAAGATGCAGTGGAAAAGACTTGGGTTCAAATCTCAGCTCTGCCACTTACAAGCTACCTGACTTAGGCAAATAGCACTGCCTCTCTGAGCCTCAATATCTAGGGTGGGTGTGGGTGGCCCCTGGCCCAAGGGGCTCTTGGCAGCCAGGCCCTTCACCAACTCCCAAGCAGCAATCTTGCAGCTGCCCCATGCTGCTGCTGGCAGCACGCCCGATGAAGGATGTGGGTCATTCTCAACCAAATGCATTTCCTCTGGTTTGTGAGGATGAGGGAAGGAGCCGGAGGAGCTCCATCTTTGCAGTGAACCAACCCACCCCAGCCCAGGGCTCAGGTTAACGCTCATTTGTATGCTGTCCAAGTTCAACTTGAGTCAACAGCTGCTGAAGACAGGTGACTTAACCCTCAGTCTCTGGCTTCTGGGCACCAAATGGGAAACGGTAGTACCCCTCCTGCTCCATGGTGGCCACTATTGCTACAGCTTTCACCAGTGCTAGGCCCCTCTGCTTGTTCACCCCTCGCATCCACTCTAAGAGAAGTGCAGTTATTTTCCTCCTGTACAAATAAATAAAGAGGCAAACAAGTCAATTACTTGCCTGAGGTCATGAGTAAAACATAACTGGCTCTCAAGAAGACAGAGAAGTGCAAACCACAAAACAGAATCTCAAGCTATATCCATGAGGAGTCCTACTGTCAACAAATGAGGAGGTAAACAAATTTAAGGCCACAGAAAAGACTTCTTTAAACCTTAATGAAGACCTAGAAGGCCTTAATAGATTCTTCAATATAATGCTAAATGAAAAAGTCATAAAGACAATATGATCTTTTTTAAAGGAAAAATAAATATGTGAAAAAAGAAATAATAGTCACTTTTAAATAATTATGGGTGGTTTTTATTTCCTTTGAAAGGGTATATCTGCATCTTTAATTTTCTTCAACAAAGATTTAATTCTTTTATAATAAAGTTTTAAAACTAGCCTTTCATTTTATAGTTAAAAAACAAAGCAGGAAAAGATATGATTATATCAACCACAGTTATTGGGAATGTATGAAACTAATGGCCAAGTCTTTAATTACATCTTCTTTACAACTAGAAGCAAAATATTAAAATTTTACAATTATTAAATGTTTGTTGAATTAAAAACAAAAAACAAACAAAAAGAATACAACCCCTAGTAGAGATACAAGACACCATGGAGCCTGGAAGGCAGGCTGAAGACCACAGGTGGGGCTGGCCTCAGCCCTCTTGGAATCTGCGTGGTGATGAGTTCCTGGGGGCATGTGTTGTAACTGTCCACACCCTGCTCCCAAAAGATGGCACCTGCTGGGGCACGTGACCACACAGGCGATTCCATGTGGATTCTGATCCCCCAGCCAGGTCCCGTACTTGTTCACTAAGGTATGTCTCAAACAGGAACTGCTATGTACAGCGCCAGTGAAACACACAATCACAGTAACAAGTGTACAATGCACAGGTCTGCCTCTTCTCTTCCCCGTCGACTCTAAGAGAATGGAGATGATCTGCTCCTAGCATCCAACAGAGCCTAGCATGATGACGACTCAGTAAGCATTTGTTAAACAAATGAACAGACAAGAGGATGTATGATTGATTAGGTGAATAAAAAACAAGTGAGTGAATGAATAAATGAATGACTTCTCGTCTAGAACAAGGGGAATGGTGGGACTTGCCCAAAGGGCAGGGTTACCCAGCAGACAGAGTACACCGACAAGTTGGCCAAATGACCTTTAATTTAGCCTTACCACCATGAGCTGTGCCCTCACATGGCCAGACCCAGCCCCAGTTCCAGCTAGTGCTAACCACAGACGGTGCTTTGTGTGGGTTTGGAGGGGGGCAGGGGTTATGGAATAAGGGCGAGAGGGAGAAAAGGTAGCCATTACTCACACTGTTACTAGGAGAGATTAATCCAAGCCAAAGAATGCCCCAAGCTGCCCACCTGGCCTTTTTCTAGAACTTAAACTCTTAGAGCTACAAGAACTGCCTCCCAGGGGAATGGGGTCCACGGGAGTCCAAGGCCTCCACATGGGTCTGTGTGGCTCCAGCCCTGTGACAGTGGCCCCCTTCCTCCTCCCAGCTGAGCCCCGTGAGCTAGCCATCCTAGTTTATCTGCATGATGACCCTGCCGGGGACCCAGCCTTTCCAATTCTGGAAACCTCCCTCTTTTATTAAGCAAACCAGTTAGCCCCACTGACCTCCACTCTCTGCAGCTCTCTGAGCAGCTAGGTGTTAAATCGCAGATCCAAGAGTGGAAATTGACTTGTGTCGATGGTGGCTGCGGACGCTGACACTATTAGTTGGAGAGCCAACGAGGAAGCACTCATCCGTCAGGACAGCCTGGCAGGGCTGAATTCAGGAAGGCCTTGGTTCTGCCACTTATCGAGGCCTTGTGGATTTTACTCATTTCAAATAAATACTGTAGCTCAAGCGATGGCCCCAAATGCACTTATCTACTCACCTTACCCAGGCTGACTTGGCCATCCCCTCAGGCAGGGCGCATACTGATTTATAACTAGCATATCACCTGCTCTGGAAAAAAAAAATGCTCAAACACACCAGGTTTCTTGATGTAGTTCCCGTTGGATCCCATTTTCACAAGTCGTTTGTGTATTTTATGACGAATGCAAGCTCAGCCACTCAAGGCCTCTGCTCTTGGCTTTTCTTACTGCCTGGAATACTTTCTCCCCAGAAGGTTGCTTCCTTTTTGATTCTCCAGCTTCAGCATGAATACCATCTCAGAGAGGCGTCTGGACCACACTTTCTAGTGTAACCCGCCTACCCCCATCACATGTCCTTGTTTTATCGTCTTCAAAGGGCTTATCACTAGCTGAAATCCTCCTGTGTATTTTCTGCCTCTCTGTGTGAGCTCCTGGAGGACCACGCTGGGGCCTCACTGCTGTATCCCCAGGACCAAGCACAGTGGTTACTGAACAGGGTTTGGATGAGACGGAAACTTCCCTTAGCAAAAACAATTAATGAGCCAAGGAGATTCAGTCCTAGGGGTCCAGAACCAGATTCCATCTCAGGGGGACAGTGAACAAGACACATACCACACCCCTAGTCAAGGAACATCAGATCACTTCTGCTCGAGGGCCAGTCAGGTAAGGCCCTACCCCTTGTTGGGGGAGGAGAGACATGTGGAGTCCAGTCTCCTAGGGTTACTCAAAAAGAGAATCTCACTTTGAAAGTGATCTGCAGAGTCTACAGGGGCAGGAAAAACCCTCACATTTCCTCAGGGAAGCTCTGTGTCCCACAGCTTCTAGGAGAGGACAACAGAATTGACATTTGGACCTGATGCTGGTCCCCAAGGCCAAGGATGTTGCTTCCTTTCTGCTAAAGCCCCAACATCTGGACCAGTGCCGGGACATAACAGGCACTTCAGTAAGAATTTTGTTTCTTTGCTTGTTGTTTTTTTTTTGTTTGTTTTTTGTTTTTCTTTTTGAGATAGAGTCTTGCCCTGTTGCCCAGGCTAGAGTGCATTACCTTAGAGGGGTGAAGTCATATGCCCAAGGTCACACAACCAGCAAACGAGGGCAGAGCAAGGTCTTGAACCCTGAGTGCTGCTACTATGCCTCCTGCAAAGCCAAGCAGCAACAATGACGCCAGCGGCCGGGCGCGGAGGCTCACGCCTGTAATCCCAGCACTTCGGGAGGCCAAGGCAAGTGGATCACCTGAGGTCAGGAGTTCAAAACCAGCCTGCCCAACATGGTGAAACCCTGTCTCTATTAAAAATTCAAAAATTAGCCGGGCATGGTGGTGGGCACCGATAATCCCAGCAACTTGGGAGGCTGAAGAGAATCGCTTAAACCCGGGAGGCAGAGGTTGCAGTGAGCCGAGATCGCGCCACTGCACTCCAGCCTGGGCAAGAAGAGCGAAATTCCATCTCAGTAATAATAATAATAATAACAACAACAACAGACAAGCAGGACTCCAGCACTGTTTCAGCTATCTTCTGCAACCATGGCCCAAAAAGGCTAAGCCCCCAGTCTAGGGTCTACATCTAACAGCTAGTAAAACTGAGATTCCAACATAGACATCTTTCAGCTCTGAAGTATTGGCTCTTAGGGGTTCACCCATGAAAGAGCTGGCACTTAAAAAATCAAAGACAGGTGTGATGGTGCATGCCTGTAATCCCAGCTACACCAGAAGTGAAGGTGAGAGGAATGATTGAGCCCAGGGGTTCAAGGCTGCAGTGAGCTGTTTGCACCACTGCACTCCATCCTGGGCAACAAAGTAAAGCTCCGTTTCTTAAAAAAAAAACTTTTTAAAAAAAATCAGAATGCTCTAGGCCAGGCACAGTGGGTCACGCCTATAATCCCAGCGCTTTGGGAGGCCAAGGTGGACGGACCACTTCAGGTTAGGAGCTTGAGACCAGCCTGCCCAACATAATGAAACCATTTCTCTATTAAAAGAAAATATATATATATATATATATATATGTGTGTGTGTGTATATATGTATGTAGTGTATATGTATATATGTAGTACTATATATGCATATATATGTAGTCTATATGTGCATATATTGTGTGTGTGTATATATATACACAAAAATTAGTCAGGTGTGGTGGCAGCATGTGCCTGTAGTCCCAGTTACTTTGGAGGCTGAGACAGGAGAGTTGCTTGAACCCGGGAGACAGAGGTTTCAGTGAGCTGAGATCGCACCACTGCACTCCAGCCTGGGTGACAGAGGAAGACTCTGTCTAAAAAAAAAAAAAATCAGGACGCTCTGGAAGAAACTGCACGTTGCCCATGGCTCCTACTATATATAGCAAGACAAATCAGGACCTGGTTACCTGTCAGACCCAGCCTCTGACACCTGACTCTGACAGGCCCATTCTCCTCGGAGCCTCACTCTGCCTACGTGTTGAACCAGATGACTTGACTGTAAAGTTTTAGGTAAGTAAAATCTTATCACTCATTTGAAACCAAGTAAATATTAATGTGATATTATATTTTGACAGCTTTCTACAGTTTTTAAAACACATTTCTACTTATTATCTGATCTATCCAACAGCTCTGCTGTTGAACTAATATCCTCACTTCACAGAGCAGAAAACAGTGACTCAGAGAGTTTAGGTGACTTAGTCAAGCTCATCCAGAGGCTCAGAGACTTTAAGTGACTTAGTCAAGCTCACCCAGAGGGGAGGCAGTCAGATCTGGACCCCGACCCAAGCCCAGGAGGCATCCTCCTCCAAACCGAGCTGCCAGGGGAGGGGGGCAAGCAAAAAGGACCCGGGGCCATGTGAGGGAATGGGGATGAAACAAGCTCAACACACAAATCAGAAAGAAGAAAACTGACAACTGATAGGAGTTCACAGGAAAGGAAACACAGGTGAGTCTTACCATCCAAAAAGGACTACGAATTAAAACTTCAGAGACTCCAGACTAGCAAAGATCAATGAAGTCTAATAACATGCTGTGTGGGTGAAGGTGTGAAGAAACAAACACTTCTTATTCATTTCTACAGAAACATAAACATGGAGAGGAACGTGACAATATATATCAAAATGTTAAATACACACACTGGCCGAATGAGGTGGCTCACGCCTGTAATCCCAGCACTTTGGGAGGCCAAGATGGGCGGATCACCTGAGGTCAGGAGTTCAAGACTAGCCTGGGCAACATGGCGAAATCCCGTCTCTACCAAAAATACAAAAATTATCTGGGCGTGGTGGCAGGCACCTGTAATCCCAGCTACTCAGGAGGCTGAGGCAGAAGAATTGCTTGTTTTTGGGAGGCAAAGGTTGGAGTGAGCCGATATCACACCACTGCACTCCAGCCTGGGCAACAGAGCAAGACTCCACCTCAAAAAAAAAAAAACCAAAAAAGTAAATAAAAACACACACCTTTTAACTAAGCAATTCCCCTCTGAGGCATTTATCCTATGCATATGGTCACATGTGTGTAAAATGACACTGCAGACTAGCAGTAGCAGTCAATTAGAAATAACCTATTTCTGTATAACAGGTAGGTTAAAAAAATATTTTTTAATTAAAAATAAATAAATAGGCCAGGCACAGTGGCTTACGCCTCTAATTCCAGCATTTTGGGAGGCTGACGTGGGAGGATCACTTGAGGTCAGGAGTTTGAGACCAACCTGGCCAACATGGTGAAACCCTGTCTCTACCAAAAACATAAAAAATTAGCTGGGTGTGGTGGCACATGCCTGTAATCACAGCTACTCAGGAGGCTGAGGCAGGAGAATTGCTTGAACCCGGGAGGCAGAGGTTGCTGTGAGCCGAGATCATGCCACTGCACTCCAGCCTGGGCAACAGAGTGAGGCTCTGTCTCAACGAAATAAAATAAAATAAAATAGCAATCACCTAAATGTCCAACTAGTTAAAGAAACTATGATCAATCCAAACAGTGAAGTAGATCTCTGCATATGGATAGGAAATGATCTTTAAGAAATAGTAAGTGGAAAAAAAAAAAAGTTGCACAACAATGTCCTTAGTTTGCTACTATTTGTGCAAAAATAAAAAATAAATAAAATAAAAAATAAAAACACAGGAAGCGGCAAGTTAGACCCCATATATGTGATGTTTGTATGGTTTACCTCCGGAAGAACACATCAGAAATTAGTAGAGCATTGCTCTGGGGATGGAAACACACGAATGTGAGTGCAGGGGACGACTGCCATTTGTAACATGCATAATGTTTTTGTTTGTTTGTTTATGTTTTACCTTGACTGCTGATTTCAAGTGATCAAGATAGAGTCTGGCTCTGTCACCCAGGCTGGAGTGCAATGGTACAACCTCGGCTCACTGCAACCTCCGCCTCCCAGGTTCAAGTGATTCTCCTGCCCAGCCACCCGAGTAGCTGGGATTACAGGCACCTGCCACCACGTCCGGCTAATTTTTGTATTTTTAGTGGAGACAGGGTTTCACCATGTTAGCTAGGCTGGTCTCAAACTCCTGACTTCAGGTGACCCACCTGCCTCGGCCTCCCAAAGTGCTGGGATTACAGGAGTGAGCTGCCACGCCCAGCCTGTAACATAATTTTTTAAACCAGGGTCTGTGTTACATTTGCAAAATAAATACAAAAGCAAGTTCATTGTCTCTTTCGCATTGAACCACGGTGTATGCTGAAACTAGTAGGAAAATGAGCTTGCCAGGCAGCTGGGTCTTCCTGGGGCCTGCTCTGCGTGAGCCCCACCAATCTCTTCCCCTTGTTTCTGTTCCAATTGCAGTCTGAATCACAAGGTGGATCAGTTAACACTTCAAACAGCCCGACTGACTAATAGATTCTAAATCAGGAAGCCTGAGTTTAAATGCCTTCCCCACCAGCAAGGGTATTTATCTTGTTTTATACATATTAACGGACACATAGAGGGATGCAGTACGTAGTATGTAGACTAAAAGCCAAACCTCGGGAGTGATTAAAGCCTGAGAAGTACTTGGAGGTGATCAGCTATTGTCCAAACCTGGTATTATCTGAGTTAAAACAGGCAGCAATATCAGTAGCTGTAGTAGGCACAGGCACAGGGAAGTAGCAACACAGCCTTACATCTGTTTATGACTCTACAACTTGCAATTTGCTTTCACATTCATTATACATGCATTCTCACAGCAATGCAGGGATTGCTGTTCCCATTTTATAAAGGAGGAGATAGTTAAACTATGACTACCGTCTAGGTTCTTCCCCTCTCAAGGTTATGGGTAGGAATCTGCCCATAAAAGGTGGCTGAGAGGTGAGAAAAGTGTGGTCAAGGAGAGAAGCTTAGGGAGAAGTGAAACCTACAACGTTACCTTTATTTTCTTAAGCACTGCCTATGACTGGTTATTTCTGGGTGCTGGGATTAGTTTTCTTTTCTTTACTTTTTTTTTTTGGACAGAGTCTTGCTCTATCGCCCAGGCAGGAGTGCAGTGGCGCAATCTTGGCTCACTGCAACCTCCACCTCCCAGGTTCAGGCAATTCTCCTCCCTCAGCTTCCCAAGTAGCTGGGATTACAGGCATGTGCCACCACGCCTGGCTAATTTTTGTATTTTTAGTAGAGACAGGGTTTCACCATATCGGCCAGGCTGGTCTTGAACTCCTGACCTCAGGTAATCCGCTCGCCTCAGCCTCCCAAAGTGCTAGGATTACAGGTGTGAGCCACCGCGTCCGGCTGGGATTAGTTTTCTTTACTTTCTTTTACCTATTTGTACTCTCCTGTTTCAATAAATTAACGCGTATCATTTTTGTAACAAGAAAAAATACAATTTATATAAACCTAAAAGATCAGCACCATAGAAAAGGTAAAAAATAATAATAATAAAGAAATAAAATAAAAGAGATAATACCATATTTAGTTGAAAGGCGTTTAAACCTGCTAAACTGCTAAGAGTGGCAGGGTGGGGATAACCTTACTTTCTCTGACAAATTAGTCCCTAATACTGAAAATCTTCAAATATTAATTTCCAAAAAATCCATATTACATTTGTGAAACAAAACAACCAAAATATAAAAGTAAAAGGAATCTAAGGTTATTTCTTCAAAACACTTTGGTATTAACGATAAATTACAGTGCAATTAAACAAATGCCCGTGTTATAGCAATATAAAACATTTAAGTTTTAAATTTCATAATTATTAGCTTCTTTTTTACTCTACAAAATTGCTTTTACATTAACTTGTTCTGTAAAGCTCAGAGCACAGCTTTCCCTGGATGTACACAGATGCTGTCTTCCAGACTGAAGCCTGGCCAGGCTGCCTGCACGGGCACCCATCGTGCGTACTTGGACCTGCTGGTCAGTCCCATGGTTACCTAATGCACCCGGCTGCAAAATCCAGCAGCTGGTGTGGGCCAGAGGTAATCGGATGGCTTTGGTATTGAATTGCCCATTGGCCATATGGTACATTAGGTGTGGTTCACTCTTTTTCCACTTGATGTGAGCTTTCTTTAAATAATTCCAGACCTCATGGTTGAGCCAGCAGCGGCTCTGTAAGCAGCTCTGTGTGAAAGACACCAGGGGCTGGGGCCCAAGAATGGCCATTCTGAGCCTCAAAGAGCATCCACATACAAGTCTGCAGACCCCTGGGGTATCTGATATTCACTGACACCTTCCTTCCCCTATTAACATATATATTTTTTTCACTAAAACAGAGAAGAGAGCTAAAAGGAAGTTTGTTTTACAGATTTTAAAAAATGATTTAAGGTGGTTAAAATAATGCTGTAGAAAAGGGGAAGAAATTATTGTAGATATCATCCGTCAATAGAGGATTTTGAATGACTTGCTCCTTTAAAAAAAAAAATCTGGTCTGAAGTTCTCAATTCTCGCCCAATCTTTCCACCCCCATGAATGACTTATCCAATGTTCCGTGATTCACTGGGGAGGTTGGAAATCAGGGATTCTCTTGCCTGGAGTTCCTCCTCCGCCTTCTCCTCCTTCCAAACCCACTCGTTTAAGGCACATGATCCCATGACAAATTTCTTCCAACTTACAGTTCAAAGAGAAGTCAGCATTGCACCTGTCACCAGGAAAGGGGCCACAGAACCTGGGGAGTTAAGAACCTACACTGACATTACCCACTGGGTGCAGGGAAAGTACATTATCCATCTGGGATGAGACTGTTTCCTAGCTCCATCTGTCCATCTGTCTCCAGGAACTAGTCTCCCTCTCTATCCAGTACCTGGTGGTTCAGCTCCACACAGAATTTACCAAAACAAAACAGCCCCCACGATTCACAATCCCAGACTTGTGACACTTTAAAACAGCTCACGTTTAGAAAGATAATGAGTCACAGGATGGCAGAGATTAGGAAACTCAGGGCCAGAGAGGGGGCAAGACCTGTGTAAGGTCACACAGCAAAGAGGAACAACCCAGGCCTCCCTCCAGACTCCAGGTACAATATTCTCATCGTGACACTCTTCTTTCCAGCACAGATGCAAAATTCTAGAAACAATATTTTTCTCTTCCCTAACTAAATTACATAGAGATCAATGGAGATTACAGTTTTCTGGGGGCGTTTCACAGTTGCAACTGTTGCAAAATCATACAATGGTGGGATGTGGCAACTCCGAAAAGACTGGGGATCATTGCTCCAAAAAGAATTCAAGATAAAGCAGGGAACTCAGACACGAGTAGCTGAGGGGCTCCTTTCAAAAAACATCTCTCTTCTCAACCAGACGGATCTGAAGGGCCACAAGTCTCACATTCCCATCCAGTTCCTACAACAGTGACCTCAGTGGGTAAGTCACTTCACATCCCTGGGCTTTGGGTTCTTCGCCGGCAAAACAGAAATGAAAATCCTTACAAGGATGTGAACTGTGGATGTGAAAATGCTGTGTTGAATTTCGCAGTGATATGCTAACAGGTATAACGGTAAATAGGAGTAATAATCATTATGATGGCACTAAGTATCATCTGCATCATTACATTTATTGAAGGCTGTACCTGGTGGTTCTATGGTGCCTGGCCCCACCGATTCCTGCTGTATTGGGCCAGGGACTTGAGTCAGGACTACAGCTGAGAAGTTGTGCTCCAGCCTTTGTGTCAATCCTTGCACAAATCCCTGCATGTTCCCCACTCACTCCTAGGGCCTGGGGATGAGTGGTGCAGGCCACAGGGTGATACCACTCATTCCATGCTGCCTGTGAAGCCCGGGGAAGAACTAGTCACTCTCAAAGTCACTCTCCTTCTGAAATCTTCCCAAGGCCTTTCCCCTTCTCCGGAGCAGCCTCCAGCTAGTTCCTCGGACGGGAATCTTGGTGTTCCTTCTTTTGATTCTTCCAGACATTTCGTTCATGCTCTCTGTTCCTTGCCTCCATGGGGTGTCCTCCAGTTAGCTCAGAGCGTCCCCACAAGCCTCCCACCTAGCCACGCATTGCTCAGTCATCAGCCACATGATATGCTAGCCTTCATGACAGCCTGGTCCCTGGCTAGGAGGCCCCTCCCATCAAATTGGCCAGCTCCTGCTCATCCTTCAATACCCTTTCTGCTACAAAAGTTGTCTTGACACTCTGCCCTGGGCACCCTCCATGGCCATCTGCAGATCTGTTCATCCAGGGCAGGGAGCAAGGCTTGCTCAAATCTGCAATCGGTTTCCCGTGCACAGGGAGTGACTGCTGCATGGCTTCCTCCACTAAGATGTCCCCAAACCATCTGGTCACTAGTAATCATCATTATTATTGATCATAACACCCAGACACTGCACGAAGCTCTTCAGACATTGTACCTTCTCATCTTTTCAACTCAACTACCCACTGAGATTATATATATATATATATATCTCTTCACCCCATTTCACAGGTGAGGAAACTAAGGTCCAGGCAGAATAAGTAGCATGCCCTAAGTCAGCAGCCAACTGATAGACTCTGGACTCAGGCCCTGACGCAGAGCTCTGTTCTTCACTGTTCTCGGGTGCCTCCCGCTGGCCCTCAGACCCTGGGCTGTGCTCATCACCTGGAACTGGCTGGTACTGCCCCTCCTCTGGTTGTTTTGCAACCAGATCATTGAAAATCTTCTGGCAGGCCAGCTGAGCAAAGGACGGCTCTCTTCTCCTTCTAGGGTGGATTCTAAACCTCCACCTCCCTCTCCCACTTGGCTCCTCACCCACTCCTCAACCCCACCCTGCTCTCCCTGGGACCTGATCCACCAACCTGGGCCTGCTCTAGCCTCTCAGGAGATGGGCCTCTGGCAAAGCAGCTTCCACCCAAGACACCATCACTGTCCTCTGGTTTTGCCGGCTATGGTGCCTGCCCATGGTCCACCCCCACCCCATCAGGGAGGTGTGGATGCAGGCACAGAGGGAGGAGATTGCCACATTCCTGTTGGGGTTGGACCAAAAAGTACAAGCCAGGCTGCCACTCCTTCAGCCACTGGGACAAAGAGCAGTGCTGCAGTAGGCTGGAGGCCCCAGGCGCTGCTGGGTAGGTACCTGGTGTCCACACCCACAGGACAGGGAGGAGCTGTTGCCCAACCCCAAGGAGAAAGTGGCATGAGGTCACTGGGGCACTGGGGCATGATATTGTGGGGTGGGGCCCTAGTCATGCCTGCCTGCTGGGCCCTGGGGACCTCTGTGTGGCTTGGTCAGCAAAGGAGCTATGTCCCCAGGCCCCACACTCACCCGCTGAGCATCAGGCTCACGTGAAGACTGGCACTAAAAGTATTTTTCTCCTGACACTGTTGGGAGGGTTAGGTGAGCGCAGCAGCCTGTACAGCTTAAGGACTTAGCCAATTACTCACTCATTCAAGACACATTCAGTGATGCAAAGGAATAAAGTTGGACTGTTACCTTACACCATATATAAACACTAACTCCAAATGGATCAAAGATATAAATGAAAGAGCTCAAACTCTAAAACTCTTAGAAGAAAACAAAGCAGGCAAACGCTTCCTGACATTGGATTTGGCAATGATTTCTTAGGTATGACACCAAAGGGAGAGGCAACAAAAAAATAGACAAATTAGACTACATGAAAATTATTTAATTTTGTGAAATAAAAGACACTATCAATAGAATAAAAAGGCAACTCATAGAATGGGAGAAAATATTTGCAAATCATATCTGATGAGATTAGTATCTCAAATATAAAAAGAACTAAATGTCAACAACAACAAAAAACAAACAACCCAATTTTAAAAATACAGGCAAATGACTTGAAAAGACATTTATCTAAAGAAGATATGCAAATGGCCAATAAACACATTAAAAAATGCTCAATTATTAGGGAAATGCAAATCTAAACTAACCACCTCACACCCATTAGGATGGCTACTATTTAAAAAAACAAACAGAAAACAGGAAGTGTTAGAGAGAATGTGGAGAAATTGGGACCTTGTGGTCTATTCGCAGGAATGTTAGATGGCACAGCCACCATGGAAAACAGTATGGTGGTTCCTCAAAAAAATTCACAATAGAACTACCACATAATCCAGCAATTCCACCTCTGGGCACATACCCAAATGGGTTGAAACCAGGGTCTCCAAGAGATATTTGTGCACCCATGTTCATAGCACCATCACTCACAATAGCTAAAATGTGAAAGCAATCCAGGTGTTCATTAACAAATGAATGGATAAGCCAAATGTGGCATATTCAGTGAAATATTATTCTACTTGAAAAAGGAAATTCTGACATTCGCCCCAATAGGGATGAGCCTTGATGACACTATGCTTATGCTAAGTGAAATAAGCCAGCCACAAAAAGACAAATACTGTGATTCCACTTGTATGAGAAACCATGTCACAACCAAAATCATAGAGACAGAAAGTAGAATGGTGGTCATTTGAGGAGATGACACCTGACAGGACTGGAAGGAGGTGAGGAAGCGGCAAACCATGGCAGTGCCTGGGAATAACATTCCTGGCTGAGGGAACAGCAAGTGCAAAGGCCTCACTACACTAGCTAGAAGACCAATTCTACTATCAGTGGAGCCACACCCTGACCACACTGTGGAAGCAGCACATAGAGCTGGGATGGCAGTGAATCAGGCATCAGAAATAGATTCTAGTCCTGCTGCTACCCCTAAGCGACTGCACAGTCTGGGACCAAGACCAGCACCCCTCTGATCTTTAAGGGGCCTCATAAATCAAACTGTCACTGGTCTGGGGGTGTGCAGGTGACTTGTGTTCTCTCAGGCTGCCTTCTTCCTCCTCTCTTCCAACCCACTCACCTCATAAAGTAATCCTAATCCCCCCACCTCCTATGAGCTGTCCCATACGTAGGTGTGGGACTGAGGATCAAGGAGGACAAACACAGGGACCAAGACAAATATTTGAAAACTGATTACTGTCAAGATCCTACCAAGTCACTCTTGGACCTCTATTTCCCCATCTGTAAAACGGGAATACTCCTTTTGCCTATGATATAAGATTGATGTGAAGATCAAATGGAAATGCCTGATAAAGAAGTTGCCCTGATCTACACAGGCATTATTATAAAGCGGCTTTCGATCTGTTCCCTGGTCATTCACATCCTAAATGCTAGCCTGTGCCCCACACTGAGTCAGGAAAGAGGGAGGGGAGGGAACTGGCACAGTTCATGACACTCTATGAATAGTACCTGATTTTTAGTACCAAAGCAGGGGTGTCATCAGAGGGAGCTTTTTAAAGACAGAGAAGCTTAAGGGTCTACTCTCAAAGATTCTCACTCAATAGTTCTAGGACAGCCCCAGATGTGTAATTATGATTTTTTTTTAACTACAGAGTTGATTCTGATGTGTACTCATGGCTAAGAACCACTGATTAGTTCTACCAAGCCTGGCAGGTAAGTCCTATTATCATTCCCATTTGGGAGCTGGCTAACTAGAGCACAGAGCAGCTATCTAACTCCTTAGATCACACAACTAAAAAATCACAAAGCTGGCCCGGCACAGTGGCTCCCACCTGTAATCTTAGCACTTTGGGAGGCTGAGGCAATAGAATCGCTTGAGCCTAGGAGTTCAAGACCAGCCTGGGCAATATAGCAAGACTCTATCTCTACAAAAAGTAAAAAATTACCCAGGTGTGGATGCACATGCCTTTACTCCTAGCTACTGGGGAGGCTGAGGTAGGAGGATCCCTTGAGCCCAAGAGTTCGAGACTGCAGTGAGCCTTGATCACACCAGCTTGGGCAACAGAGCAAGACTCTGTCTCAAAAAAAAAAAAGTCACAAAGCTAAAATTTGAACCAGACTCTAAAGCCCAAGCTCTGATGAATCAGTAAGCGCAGTGCCACTGTTTCTTGAGGCCAATCAGCATTTATCTAATACCGAGCTACATACTCTTTGTACTACCCTAAGCAGCCTTGGAAACATAAAAGACAATACCTTATTTTCAGAGATTGCATTAACTTTCAAAGAAAGCTTTAAGGCTAGACTAACTCATGCATCTGGCATCATCAAGGAATTATGTATGCTCACAATATGCAAAGTTTATAAATAACTTGGAATGCCAAAACTTTTGCCTGCTTTTGATAGACTTCCTATTTTTGATGGTAATACCAAAATGTACTTCACACTTTCTTGCTTTCTCAGAGAACACTGAACAGAATGTACCTTTTCTCAAAGACGATACACTGTCTTCATCACCAATGAGCTTTGCGCTTTCACACAGTAATGTATTCAGGAACAAGATAGGTGTGCAGGAGCCCTCAGCCCCCTCACTAATTGGCCCCAGGTTGGCTTTGGTGCTGCAGTCCACGTGTCTGCCTCTGGTAGATCCTCACCTCTCACCCCATGCCTACATAGGCACACGCTAACAGAACCAATGTGCTGCTTCTCATGTCATGAGGCCTTGCCTGACATGACTGCCAAGCTTGTAAGAACTGTGTGCAAACTAAGAGCAAATTGGCCCCAAGTAGGAAACTGTGTGCAAACTAAGAGCAAATTGGCCCTAAGTAGGAAAGGTGCTGGGTGCAACATATGAGGAGATTCTAAGCAAGGGAAGATCCACGCAGCATGGAGTTCATCTTCTTGGGCTGGGCACTATGGTCACTGGTCCCCAAGTCCTCTCTTGCCCCTTCACCTCCCTGGATTTCTCTTCCTTCCTCATGAGTGCAGGCAGCCTGCCTGGTCACTCTGGAGTAAGTAGGTGGGTCATGGGCATGAGGCCTAGTGTAAAGTGCTGGTTTCAATACCCTAGGAAGATGTGGAAACATTTGACCAGACACCTCCCTGCAGATACTAAGACTCTTGAAACTCTGAGCCCCTCCCCAGTTGAGGCAGAGCCATGCCCTGGAACAGACTGGATTCCTACCAGTGGTTTATCATTCCACAAAGATCCGTGCGCTGGAGGTGTATTCTGATAGTGGATTCTGGAGGCTCCATGAAGTGTTTGCCTTTGATCCTTTGTGTGCAAGGCTTATCTTGGTGACAAGGGCAGGTGACTCCTTGTGGGGACTGGTACAATGCTGCCACATTCACCTCACCCACATATCCTAGCATGTCTCCAGGCACAAAGAAGGACCTCTGGGGTCAGGCAAACGTCAGGCAAATGTCGTGAAAGATCGAAGAGCATTTGTTCATCATTCAGTCATCCAACAACTATTTATTGGGGGCCTACAGTGTGCCAGGGACTGTTAAGTCACTAGGGGATTTGATGGAAAACCAGCTCAATGAGCTCCAGTCCCAACTGAGTAGAGAAGAGGGAACAGTAAAGAATAAATATGGCCGGGCATGGTGGCTCACCCCTGGAATCTCAGCACTTTGGGAGGCCAAAGCAGGCAGATCACCTGCGGTTGCAAGTTCGAGACCAGCCTGGCCAACATAAGAAATTCCATCTCTACTAAAAATACAAAAATTAGCCCGGCGTGGTGGTGGGCACCTGTAATCCCAGCTACTCAGAAGGCTGAGGCAGGAGAATCATTTGAACCCGGGAGACAGAGGTTGCAGTGAGCCGAGATTATACCACCGCACATTCCAGCCTGGGCGACAGAGCGAGAATCTGCCTCAAAAAAAAAAAAAAAGAAGAAGAAGAAACACATAAACAAAGGTTATAAAGGGCTGAGGCTACAGTTTACATTTAACCAGGCTCCAGGGAAGGCCAGAGTAGGGAACAGACCTGGCACACAGTGGGCCTTGAATAGATGGATGTTCTCCCCATATAAATCCTCTTCTGTACCCCCATCTTGGCTATGAGGGCACCACTCTGAGCCCTCTGCCCTCTTACCTATATCTAGTGATTTCCACTGAGCCCCACAGCTGAGGCAGGGTACAGGCCCTACCACCCACCCCAGCCATACCACAGATGCCTCCTGTTACCCTATTCCAGTCCTTTCTATGTGCTCAGCCAAATTAGCCACAACTGCAATGGTTAGGACCATGTGCTCTGAAGTCAGACAAACCTAGATTCAAATCCCAGCCTTGCTACTTCCTAGCTAGGCGATTTGGGAAAAGTCGCTGACCTTCTCCGAGTCTCAATTTTCTCACATGCCATACGGCCAACCTCACCGGTAGTTGATTAAACAAGATAAAGCACCTAACAGCCCTAAGCTTAGTACCTGGCACATATCAACAAGTCTCTAAGTGTTGGCTCTTTTATATTATTACTGTTATGAATAATAATAATAAAACTCTTTGCCAACTCCCCACTGCCTGCCAAGTCCAAACTCCTCAGCATAGTCAAAGCTCTCCTCCTTAGGCAGTTTGCCCTTCTGTTTTGTTTTGGGATGGCTGGAGGGCAGAAATAAACTCACCAGAGTGGCAGAGTATTAAGGGAAGGCAGGGAACACAAAGTGTCTGTAGCAGACTGTGGGGATCGCAGAGCAAAACGGGCCAGTTCTGACAGGGGGAATTACAGGAGGCATCACTTGAGCTGAGCCTTGCAGTGTGCAGGTGGGAGAGGGACACAGAGAGGGGACAGACACTTCATGGTGGGGCCCCCATGGCTGCCTGGTATAGGGGAGAGGCTGCAGAGCAGCACCAGCACCACAAACTCTGGGTTGACCTAGGTCTACCCAGTTGTAAAATGGGGATAGCAGTGGGATTGCTTCATGGGGTTCCTCTGAGATTAAATGTGATTACACGTGTGAAGGATGTGGCACAGGGCCTGATCTCTTGAAGGGGATATAGTAGCTGTTAACTGTTGTCACCACCACCACCATCATCATCATCATCCTTGAAGGACATGGTTGAAGATGATGCCTGCCTAGGAACTCTTAACACCAGGGTTCATGTTAAGAATATTATGTGGCTATGCCAGGCATGGTGGCTCACGCTTATAATCCCAGCACTTTGGCAGGCCGAGAGGGTTGAATTACTGAGGTCAGGAGTTCAAGACCAGCCTGGCCAACATGGTGAAATCCCATCTCTACGAAAAATACAAAAAAATTAGGCAGGCATGGTGGCAGACGCCTGTAATCCCAGCTACTCGTGAAGGTGAGGCAGGAGAATCACTTGAACCCAGGAGGAGGGGGTTGCAGTGAGCCGAGATCACGCCACTGCACTCCAGCCTGGGCAACAGGGCAAGACTCTGTCTCACAAAAAAA
>NC_045437.1:140887995-140916865 GCF_002776525.5 Piliocolobus tephrosceles
TGCACTCCAGCCTGGGCAACAGGGCAAGACTCTGTCTCACAAAAAAAAAAAAGAATATTATGTGGCTGTGCTCTTGCAGTGGTGGGAACAGTATGGCATTGCCAAACGCAGTATTTGACAAATAGATGGATAGTCAGATAAATGGGCATTTGAGGCTTCAAATCCCATACCCAGTAGTCTGCTTCTGCAAATGCAGTGTGGGTCTGCAGGTGTTTTAAGGAGGGGCTGCTATGGCCTGGGACTGCAAGCAGCATAAAGGCCAGGTTGCCCTCGGTGCCAAGGATCCAGGGCAGGGCCCTCCCCAGTGTTCTGGGTACCACACTTCCTTGCAAAGAGCCTGAGACCAGAAATAAAGGCGTGAGCAGCCACGTTGCCAAGGCTGTTTGCCATGGCAACATCAGGGAGCGACTCGTGGGCCGGCTGCTGCAACTGCTCAGGGCCTGGTTGGTTTCTAACATCTCCTCGCTTTCCCTCTATTAAATGACTATGTTCTGCCAGGCAATCACAGGGAAAAAATACGGCTGCAGAGCTGTCGGGGAGCATCCATCTCTCAGCCAAGCAGGACTCACCCGGCTGAGTTCCCAGACAGTGGGTCCCAGACAGTTGAGTCCCAGCTACTCAGAGCCAGCCCTGACCAAGCAGACAGCAGCTGAGGGCCCTGTCTTGCCTCTGCTGAGTGACCTGAAGGCATCCTCTGATCTGTTTCTAGTCTGTTTCCTTCCTTCAAGGTAAGGGCATTAAGCAAGATCGTCTCTAAAGCACTCCCAACTCCCAGAAAGCTCAAATTGACATTTGTGTTTCATATTTTCACATCATTATCATTGTCATCATCCTAGTGACTACCATTTATTGAGCGCTTACTATATGTCAGGTGAAGCTGCAAGCCTTAATTATCTGCAGCTATCTTAAGTTATCCTACAAAGAGCACACTATTATTATCTCCAATTTGGGGGATCATATATGAAGAAACTGAGGTCAGAGAAGTTAAGATACTTGCTCAAGGTCACATAGCTAGTAAGTGGTAGAGCACTGATTTAAACCACAGGCAGTTAAAACTCCAAAGCCTAGAGCTCTTAACCACTACTGGATATTTCTTCTCCCTTCAAGTGGCATCTCACTAGATGTGGCTTCCTCAGTCAGTACTGCAACACTTGCTAGGGCTGGATGGGATCCCTTGTCACCTGCCCCAGAAGTAGACAGGAAAAAACACTCTGCAAGAGGAACCTCAGGGCCTTGACTAGATCAAGGACCTGGATTGGAGCTCAGGGGGAAGACAAATGGCAGAGTCTGCATACATGTGTCTCTTTTTCATAATAACAACGGTTACTATTCATTGAGCATTTCTGAACACTTTACAGACATTGCCTCAAGTATTCCTCACTAAAAGCCTTCAGAGTATATGCTACTATCAGTCCCATTTCCTAGATAGAAAAAGAAGGCCCAAAGAAATTCTCTGCCAAGCTCCCAGGGCTTTGCCCCAAGCAGAACCCAATCCTAGCATTCACAGCCACTAAAACAAACAATTAGGGCAAATGTTTGTTTTCTTACCTAAAACACTAAACAGTCATCACAGGCCTTTGGGGACAGTTAATCAATGACTTTATCCCACCATTTGTGAAAGTGTCTCAGGTCTCATCTCTGTTCTCCCACTCTAGACCTGGGTGGCAATTCGGTCTCTGCCCTGAGGAAAGAACAGGGTGGGAGCCCACGGATCCAGATGCCACCAAGAGCCTGTCAACCCTGTGCCCAGCTGGGTGACCTCAGGCCAGGCCCCTCTTCACTGAGCTCTGTGAACCCAGCTGCTGACCCCTTGGCTCTCGCTCCCTCACTGGGTAGTCCTAAGCATCTCATGAGAGAACTCGTGGTCAACTGCAAGGGGGACCTTTGGGATTTAGGAATGACAAGAGTAGGAAGAAAATGCAGTCTGTCCACGGGTGGTGGTAGACCTTGCCCCACAGTACCACAGCCACCCAAAGTCCAGCCACTCAGGGCAATGGTGTCTCTCAGAGGACTACCCACCCTGGCCCTCCCCAAGAGCTAAGGCCCACTGCACCTCACAAAACCTGACACTGGAAATGAACTTGCCATGGAGTCAGGGGCCTGGGCCTCCTCCAGCCAAGCAGCTGGGCCTCAGTGTCCTCTCTTCTGGAAATGGCAAGGTGTACCTGATATCTCCAAGGGCCCCCTGCCCCAAGCCCAGAAGGAGAGGGAGATGCTCACGGTGAAGGTTCAAATCCCAGGTAAGCCGCTCACTAGCTTCAAGACCCTGAGCAACTGATGTAATCTCCCTGCACCCCTCAGTTTCATCACCTACAAAATGGGGAAAGCCAGTCTCAGTTATTGGGAGAAATCCATGCAATAGCACTCAGAAGTCTCTTCACAGATACACAGTGAAATAGTCACAGATGAAGTGACGGCTTGTACATAGAGATGGAATAAGAGTGGCTGCAAGTCTTCAACAGTGGACGCTGGGTGATGGAGGAATGGGGATTCACCATACTGTTCTCTCTACTGTCTACTTCTGTATGAGTTGACATTTTCCATAGTCAAGTATTTAAAATACAAAGTTCTTTTCAGAGAACCTGACATTGAAACATATAAAACACTCTTCTAGGCAACCACAGTGCTAGTCCAGGATAAAAATAATTTCTTGTCCTCCCAGAGCTTTCAATCCAGTTGTAAGAATAAAAGCAAACACAGATACCATGGGATAGTAAGTGGCACAAGCCACGTGGGTGGTGGAAGCAGAAGAAGTTAGCTTCAAAGGCTTTCCAGAGGCTGGACGCGGTGGTTCACGCCTGCAATCCCAGCATTTTGGGAGGCCAAGGCAAGCGGATCACGAGGTCAGGAGTTCAAGACCAGCCTGGCCAATATGGTGAAACCCCGTCTCTACTAAAAATGTAAAAATGACCCGGGCATGGTGGCACATGCCTGTAGTCCCAGCTACTCGGGAGGCTGAGGCAGAAGAATTGCTTGAACCCGGGAGATGAAGGTTGCAGTGAGCCGAGATCACACCACTGCACTCCAACCTGGGCGACAAAGTGAGATACCATCTTTAAAAAAAAAAGCTTTCCAGGGAGTGCAGGCTTTCAAGAGGGGGCTTAAAGTTCAGGTAGGCTATGAATACATTAAAATGGCAGGGATGGTGGTGGGGAGAGGACATTCCAGTTCATTCCACCAGACTTGGATTAGTCCATCCCTTCTCAGGAACACTCGGACTGAAGATATAAAACAAGAAGCAGCGTCTGCCCTGAAGAGGCTCATAGTCTAGCATATTCATTCACTCAATGAGGACTGATTAAGTATCTGTTATGTTCCAGGCACTCATCTATTCACCATGGTGATAAAAAAAGGTGGATGAAATGAACGAAAATCCCTGCCTTTGTGGAGCTTAACGTCCAGGAGTGATTTCCTAATCACTCAGTGAGGACTGATTAAATGTCTGCTATATTCCAGGCACTGATCTATTCATTGTGGTGAAAAACAAGGTAGATGAAATAAACGAAAATTCTTGCCTTGGTGGAGCTTAACATCCAGGAGTGATTTCCTAACACTTAGTGTGATCTATAGATGAAGAGATATATCTATTATTTGGTGCTTATTCTGTGCCAGGCACGTGTTACACGCTTTAAATCCATGTTGTCATTTGATTTTCACTGACTCTTCACAACAATCTTTTTTTTTTTGAGACGGAGTCTCACTCTGTCACCCAAGCTGCAGTGTAGTAGCATGATCCTGGCTCACTGCAACCTTCACCTCCCCGGTTCAAGTGATTCTCCTGCCCCAGCCTCCCAAGTAGCTGAGAATAGAGGCATGCGCCACCATGCCCAGTTAACTTTTGCATTTTTAGTAGAGATGGGGTTTCATCATGTTGGCCACGCTGGTCTCGAACTTCTGACCTCAGGCGATCCACCCACCTCAGCCTCCCAAAGCACTGGGATTACAGGTGTAAGCCACCACGCCTGGCCTCTTCACAACAATCTTAATCATCATATCTTCCCACTTGAGGAAACAGAAGCTCAGAGAGGTTATGTGACCTGCCAAAGGCCACAAAGCTGGCAAATCGCAGAACCAAGACTCAAACCCAATAAGGGGATTCCAAGATCAGTGCTCTGCTGGCCCTGCATACTGCCACACAGAAGATGGAACAGCTGGCTTGAAGGTGAGGGAGAAGGCATTGCCAAAACAATGGCTGGTGAGCGGGGGCTCGCAGGATGAATCATGGAAATGGAGACGGAGGACACAGAAAAGGGCAGCCCGAGTCTAAGCCTCCAGGAGGAAAAATCAGGGTTTTCCTGGGGAAATACAGGATCCCAAAGTAAAAGCAGACAGCTCAAGACAAAGTCAAGGGCCTAACTCTCCAACTTAAGTACCTGAAGGCCCTTGGAAATCAAGTTTAAGTTTAGACTTTAATTTTAAAATACTGGAGAGCTGAGCTATCAAGCTATGAAAGTCATGGAGGAACCTTAAATTCCCATTAGCAAGTGACAAAAAAGCCAATCTGAAAACACTACATAGTGCATGATTCCAACTATATGACATTCTGGAAAAGGCAAAACTGTAGAAACAGTAAAAAGATCAGTGGTTGTCAGGAGTTGGGGGACAGAAGAAATGAAAAGGTAGAGCAGATTTCTAGGGCAGTGAAATTATTCTGTGTGATGTTACGTAACCATGGTGGATACCTGTCACTATACATTTGTCCAAACCCACAGAGTGAACCCTAATGTAAACTACAGACTCTGGGGTGACAATGATGTGTCAATGTAGGTTCATCAATTAGAACAAACCTACAACTCTAGTGGGGAATGTTAATAATGGAGGAGGCTATGCATGTTGGGGGCAAGGGTATATGGCAAATCTCTGTACCTTCTTTTCAATGTTGCTGTGAACCTGAAATTGCTCTAAAAAAATAAAGTCTTAAAAGAAAAAAAAATGTACTGAGAGATACACTCTAAGAGGACTGATCTGCCATCAGGGCTAAAGACAAATGGAAGAAGACAAAGTCTGGTGCGGCAAAGATCTGTTTGGTAGTAACTGCAGGAATCTAGTTACAAACAGACAAAAACCTAGATCAGAAGGGGAGAAGAACAGAAAGATCAATCCAATCAATTCTGCATCAGCTGAGTATCAATGGGATGGATATGAGGCACTCTGACTACCTTGTAGGAGGACAGATAGAAACTGACCCTGATCATTTTCTTCCAAATGACTTTATTTGGGTACCCTTGACTCTCTAGTAAGAATTACGCTTCTCTTTTTTATGCAAAAAAAGATTGCATGTATGAAAATTAGTTCCATACTTAATCCTGTCCTTCTAAAGTGTTTCAAAGAGAGAATTATTCCAAGTTTCATGAGCAGCAGATTAATGCTCATTTTAGATACACTGTATTATTTCACTACCAACCCTGAGAGTTAGGGCCTATTATCCCCATTTCAAGGATTGAGAAACAGGCCTAGAGAAGCAGAGGGACTTGTTCTGCATTCTTTCTTTCTTTCTTTTTTTTTTTTTTTTTAAGAAGGAGTCTCACTTTGTCTCCTAAGCAAGCTGGAGTGCAGTGGCGTAATCTCAGCTCACTGCAACCTCTGCCTCCCAGGTTCAAGCGATTATCCTGCCTCAGCCTCCTGAGTAGCTGGGATTACAGGCGCACAATACCACGCCCAGCTAATTTTTGTATTTTTAGTAGAAACGGGGTTTCACCACATTGGTGAGGCTGGTCTCAAACTCCTGACCTCATGATCAGCCCGCCTCAGCCTCTCAAAGTGCTGGGATTACAGGCATGAGCCACCGCTCCCGGCCTCTGCATTCTCTCTATACAATCAATGTGGCTTCATTTGCTCAAGGTGCTAGAAAAACAACGATGAACAAAAACTAAGAGTAGTCCCTGTCTTCAAGGAGCTTGGAGTCAAGTAGTCTGGGAACACTGCCCACTAATGCTGGCTCTTCTACTTACTCAAAGGTAATTAGTCTTCCACAAGTCAGTGAGTTCTCTGAAACTGTAAGATCTGTATAACTGTGCAACAGCACCTACATTTTGCACAATCTCTATGAGCATGAAATGTAGCAGTGCAAACAGAAGGCTCAGTAAACTGCATGGGGTCTAGGGGATACTGAGTAAACATCACTGATGATGACAATGATGAAGGAGAAGGCAAGGATCAACACTGCAATGTTCCTGTAATGCATTTCAAGCCTGAGGCCCCTTTGCAAGGCTGCTTCTCACTCGAGCCAGTCTTTCTTCTATTTCAAAGGAAGAAGGAAGAGAGTGACTCACGTGGCATAGTGGAACTTCTGCCTGGCCTGCACTAGCTGCTAAGAGCAGGGCCCCAAGGTAAAGAGGAAATATGAGCCCCTAGGGCCCAGCTGCTGGGCCATTGCCCTTCCTGGGTTTCACAGGCATCCTGACCATTAGCACCAGCCAGGGAATCCCAACGAAAGTAGAGCCCAGGTCTCTGGTGAACATGACCCCTTCTGGCTCAGGTGAAGAAGTTACTCTCCCTAAGTCTCATACAGATGAAGAATGGGCAAATGCACCCAGTGAAGGCTACACTTCAACCTTCTCCCACACACTATACACTTGTCCAAACCCACAAACTGATTTGAAAAAGAAGCTGGCCTTGGCTTCAAGGGGTGTGTGGAGCCATTTTCCCAGTTCTCCATGTGGCAGGGGCCCCTTCTGGGTGCTCAGTCCCAGCTTTAGAACAACGAGGAGACAAGATACCAATTGCAAAATGGGCCAAGTTCAGAAACTCAGAACCACAAATCACCCATGATCATATGGGGAAGAAGTTCAGCATTACAAGTAATCAAATAAATGCACATTCAAACAATAAGGGTAACAGAATTTATTGATGAACAGACCGGTAAAAATGAAAAACAATGAAAATATCAACAGTTATCTGGGTATAGGAAACCAGGTGTTCCCAGACCATGCTGGTGCGCAAATAAGTACAATCTTTCTAGAAGAGAATCCAGGAATGGGTTTGATGGAGTAATTTCACTTCTAGGAATGTAAAGGAAGGAACAAAGACATACACAAAAAGATATTCATTTTAGCATTGCTTACAACAGCAAAATAAAATTAAACAACTTAAATGAGTAATGATAAAGGATTAATTAAATACATTTCGGTTCAATCTTCAATGAAACATTATATAATCATTAAGATACTAAGTAGAATATTTACTGATGTGGAAAGATGTTCACAGCATATTGTTTGGAGGAGAAAAAAACAAGTTACAAAACAGTGCGATTCCAAGTTACAAATCAGTATATTCAGGATAACTCCTTTTTTTTTTTTTTGAGACCGAGTTTTGCTCTTTTGCCCAGGCTGGAGTGAAGTGGCATGATCTCGGCTCACTGCAACCTCTGCCTCCCGGGTTCAAGCGATTCTCCTGCCTCAGCCTCCCAAGTAGCTGGGATTACAGGCGTGTGCCACCATGCCCAGCTAATTTTTGTATTTTTAGTAGAGACGGGATTTCACCATGTTGGCCAGGCTGGACCCGAACTCCTGACCTCAGGTGATTCACCCGCCTTGGCCTCCCAAAGTGCTAGGATTACAGGCGTGAGCCACCATGCCCGGCGACTCCATTTTTTAAAAATAAGATGTGATCTATATGAACAGGAAAGAAACAGTCTGGAAATATACATGACAATTAACAGTGGTTATCTTTGGGTCATGTTACATATTTCTCATTTTTTTCTTTATGCTTGGCAGTATTTTCTAACAATTCTATAATTAAATATTTTTAAATAAGATGTTAGAACAGATGATTTCTAAAATTCCCGCCGCCAACTCTGACATTTTGTGCATCTATGACTGATGCCCTAAGCAACTCCAAATAGCCCATATTTAGTGTGGGCTTGCTGTGTGGCCTTTGGGGCCGAAGCCTTTGCCCACAGCTGTAGCCCTCTGCATTCCTCTCTCCCACACTCACTGCCCAGCTGTCTCCCCTGCCAGCCTGGGAGCTTCTGCTTGGCAGGACCCAGCTGCGACCCTGTCTGTAATCCATGTGCCTAGCCAAGAGCTAAGCAAAGGAACACGGCTCAGCATACTGACAGGTGCCTTGCGGGCACAATGATAAAAGGCACAACCCTAGTGCTAGAATCTTACTGGACACCAGACTCACACAAAGCGCTTGGTTGTATAACACAGATGCAGAAAACCAGAGGACAGAAAGCATGGCGAGCTGGGCTGGGAGAGCCTACTAGAGGAGAAGGCCATGCAGGACTGGTGGGTGAGGGCACTCTGGGCCAGGGGCACAGCCTGAACAAAGGTGAAGCCACCCACAGTCCTTTGGGATTCATGCCTCAAACCTTTCCAAGAAACTTTCGCAATCCTTGTTCTGCTAAATTTCCGTACTTTGGCCCCAATGGATAAAAGTTAAGTCTTCTAAACAGAAGTCCTCCCTCTAATCTAACCCTGGATTAGCCACCAAAGACAACAACAATCTTTTGGGACAAAGACAATGAATTACCATTTAATCCACTTTCCCCAAAGCTCCCAAAGGGAGATGGAGGAGGGGAGGGTCAGGGAAAGTTTGGGGGAGGAGAGGGGGTTGCAGGAACAACCAGAACATCTCACATGCAAAACAATGCTCACCCCCACCACTGGGCCATTGGATTCTCTTGCGTCACCACCAGCCCCATTTGACAGATGGAGGAAATGAGGCTCGGAGAGTTCAAATGGCTTGCTCCGGGGTCACCCAGCCAGAGAGTGGGGAAGGTGACTCCACTCAGGCCTTCTGACTCCAAGTCCAGTGCTATTTCGAGGTAACACACAGGACCTGGAGTCAGGAGCCCTGGGTGGCTCTGTCACCCTCTGGCTGCATGGTCCCATACAAGCCGCTCACCCCTCGCAGCCTCTTTCTCCAACTGTAAAATGAGGAGGCGCACACTGGGCCCGCCCAGGTCCTGTTCCGGCTGGGCTCTCCGAGCCTTCTAGGGGCGGCTCAAAGCTCATCCTATCAATTACATTTCCCAAGTTGGGCCGGCAAAGATCACCAGAAGAGCCTCCGCCTGTCACGTGGTTAAATTAAAAAAAAAAGCAAATGTCCCAGATTAACTTTCACTGCACTGCTCCTGCTAACACCTGATTATTCAATTTTCTAGTTTCCTTGGGTGAAATATTTCTGCTAGCTAGTCTCGCTGGGCAGCTAAAGGGCAAAATAATTATTGCTGAGCTAAACACTGAAGATCCAGTTAAAATCCAAAGCGGACAGTTCTTGACATGGGTCCCTGAACGAGTCTCTGGCTATTTCAGGCCTCCCTCATCCGCATTTCAGCCAAGAGATTCGGAGACGCCCCCGGGCAATTTCGAGATCTGGGGACACAATCTTCCCAGGAGCGACTCTGCCCCTCCTCCCGCACTCAGTGCCCACTAGCCCCAAGCTGTCGGCTCTGGGGGTACTGAGGCTGGGACCCGCCTTCGGCGCAGACACCGGCGCGGGGCGTGTGACGGAGCCCGGCGACGACGGCGGGAGCTCCACCGCAGTTTCGTCAGAGGTAAAGGTACGCGCCCGGCGCGCGCGGCGTGTGCACACACACACACACACACACGCACACGCGCGCGCAACCTGCTCAGCACACATTCCCTCCGACCTCGAGAAGCGTAATCACACGCCACTAGCCCCTCCGGCCTCAGCCGCGAACCCACCCGAGCGCGCCCGCCACCGACCACGCGGCCCCGCGGCTCCCCTACGCAGCGGCGTCTGCAGCGGGCCAGAGCCGGCCTGCCTCCCGCGTGGCGGGATTCCTCTCGGCGACACCCTGCCACGCCACGCCGTCCCAGCCGCCAGCCCAAAGTCGCCACCCGGAGTCCGCCCGGAGCTGAACGTCTCGGCTGCGGCGTCCCCTCCAAGTCGCGTTTCACCGCAAGGAGTCAGCTTGCAAGCCTCTCCCCGCCCACCCGGTCCCATGACAGCTGCTGCCGCCCAAAGACAGGCAGATTATAACAAGAAGCAAAGTTTCCCTCTCTCTCCTCCCACCTCCCTCCCCCCATCTCCGCCTTCCCCCTCCCTTCCACTGTTATGCAAAACGGGCCGGCACCGGCGCTCCCACTCCAGGTACCAAATCGGCCCCCGCGAGCCGCGCCCGGTTCCGCCCGGCCGCCCCTCTCCGTGCCCAGGCGTGTGCCAGCACCCGGGGACTCCTCCGAGGTTCCGCCGCATCCCCAGCTTCCCGATGACCCGCAGCCGGGCGCCCAGAGAAAAAGCCCTAACTCTGGAGCCAAACTTTATGCTTGCAACAGGCATTGGGTGGGGAAAATGGGGGAAGGGGTGGGGGGCGCGCACGCCTCGTGCTGACATTTTTGGTGGCTGCTTGTCCCAGCAGCACCCCTCTCCCAGTCTCCAAGCCACCAGCTTCCTCGCTCCCCCGCGCCCCGGCACACCAGAGCACCCTCTCCTGTCACGCGCGTGTTGCCAGTGGGGCTCCCGGGCTCAGCCAGAGCCTGGGACTCCGCCTCGCCTTCCCTTCCCCCAGCATCGTGGAGCGCGCACCGGGGCCGCGCACCGCAGGGGGACCCAGGCGCCCCCAGACAGTCCCTCCGCCGCCATCCAGCCTGGCTTTTCCCCCCAGGGGGCTCCGCCCGATAGCGAAACCAGGAAGACGCTGTCTCCGCCCGCATGTCCACGTGCCCCGCAGACCCCTATGCCTTTAGCCGGCAACTGGCAGGAAACTCCGCGCTGCGGGCGCGGGTAGAAAACCTAGGGGGGCCAGCAACAGCACTCGGGTGACTAGAGCCTGGAGGACTAGGGTACTCCGGAGACCGGAGCAAGCACCCGTGCCGGGGCCACAAGTCCACGTGAAAGTACGGCAGCAAGTGCCGGAGCTGCCGGGAGCTGACGGCGCGCCTCCAGCACCCAGCGCCAGCCTGAGGGTACCTCACACCGTGGCGCGCCTACACCTCCCAAAGGAAGCGCGGTATCCCCCAGGTCTGCCCGCGGGGGGGCAGACTCCAAGCGGCCAAAGCTAGACCCTCCCCAGCGGCAGTAGCGCCCCCAGCGCTCCAGCACGCGCCGGGAAACCTCCAGCTCCCTGCCCCGGTAACGAAGCGCATCGCAGGGCGCCTGGAAGGGGGGCTCTGCAGCCTGGAGCCCCCAGTTACCCCAGGGCGCCCACCGCTGCCTCCTGGCCTCCGCGGCTGCGGCTGCGGCCCCCGCAGCTCAGCACCCCTGGCCCTGGGCCTGCAGCCCCGGCCGGCCGTACCTGCGTGTCAGCGAGATAGTTGAGGAAGAAGGAGGAGAGCTCTTCGTCCAGCAGCGCGCCGCAGTCGTTCCCCGCCATCTTCCAGCCGCGGCTGCAGCGTGCGGCGGAGTCAACGCCGAGCCGGCCCGAGGGGAGGGAGCCAGCGAGCGAGCAAGGGAGGAGGGAGGAGGGAGTGAGGCCGGCGGGAGGCGGAGGGCGGAGCTCGAGCCCCCGGCTGCAGCAGGGCCGCTGGCTGCGGGGGCGGGGCCGCGCGGCGCCCGCGGGAGCCGGGGGTCGCTCACCCACTTTCCTGCGCCGCGTCTGGCGCCGCGACCGGCTCCCGCAGCCCTCAGCAGGGGGTAAAGCACAGGCAGCCGGGTGGCGGTGCCCCAGCCAGCAGCCCAATGCCTGCGCAGCAATGCGGGCAGCCCCCGGCTCCTGCCAGAACGAATCACGTTGCGTTAGCGCTGGGCGGACCCTGCGAAACAACCTGCTTCTTCTGCACAGCTGGGGAAACTGAGGCTCAAGAAGGCATAGGACCTCGTTTGAAGCTACAGCGCACATCAGTTGCAGGAAGGGAAAGCTCAGGTCTTACTCCCCTGGAGGATTGAGTTTCTCTACCCAGGCTACAAGGCCAGAGAAGGAGGGAGAAATACCATAGATCAAAAGAAAAGAAATCAAGAAAGTCTCCTTGGAGGAGGAGGCATTTTTATCTTTTACTTGAAGGGTGCGTTTGCCTATATTCTCTGCTAAACCTGATCATATATGTCTCTCTCCCATCGTCCCCAACACCCTTCCCCAAAAAAACTCCAATGAGTTCTCTTCCCAATGCCCACAAGGCATGAAGGGGCTGGGCTCCTGCCAGCCTCCGGAGGCAGGCGCACTCACAATGGGCTTGTACACCCAGCAGCTATTCACCTAGTAATCTCCTCAGGGCATCTTTCCCTATTATCCCTCGGACTGTCAAGCCATTTCCTCTCCTTCCACTCCCACCATCATGGGCTCCCTTAGCTCCATCAGCAGGCCTTTTTTCTCTAAAAGCTGGTCACAGTTGCCATTTTACATTTGTTGCAGTGAAGACTTAATCTTTGTATCTGTCTTACAAGACGCTAACATCATGAAAGCAGGGCCTAAATCTGCTTTTGCACTTGCTGTATCTGCAATTCCTGGCACACAGTAGGCACTTAATAGGTGATGTGTTAACTGAAAAGGCTGGAGAATTTTGATTCTCTGGCGCCACCACCACGCATTATACAGATAAGGAAACTGACTGTCAGTGTGTACATGGAGTGACTGCCTGAGCCAGAACCAGAACTCAGACCTCCTGACTCCAACGTTGAACTCTCATCATCATGCCCTGTTGTTTGCCAGACAGGAGATGAGGGCACTGCCTGGATGAAGACAAGAAGGCGGGAAGCTTTAGGTTTGTTTTATTGGGCACACCAGTCTCCTGCCCTCCTCCCACCCGACACTCATAAGGGCTGCCCCACCCTGCCCACCTAGCAAGGGCTCCCTTCCAGCAGGAGAAGGAAACAGAGGGAGAGTCCCCAGCACACCTGCTGAGACTTGAACACCAGGGCAAAAGCTTCCTTCTCCAGTCTGAGGTTCCCAGAACCGCAGGGACGTGATTTCACTCTTTGGGCTTAAGGCCAGTGTGCTTTTAAGGAACAATGCATTCCAACAGAGAGCCTGCCTCTAGCCTCAGAGCCCTAGACTAGGAGTCAGGAGTCCTGGGTTCTGTTTCAAACCCTGCATCTGGATACTGGAACATCTGGTTCCAGTATCCAGCAATTCAAGGGGGGAAGAGCATGGGCCCTGGAGTCACACTGCTTGATTTGGAACCACAGCAAGTCATTTAGTCTCGGGCCTCGGTTTCCTCATCTACACAAATGGGGACCAAAAAACTACCTACTTCATAGGGATGTTTTGATGATTGAGGAGATAATATATGTAAAGTGCTTGGCCCAGTGCCTGACCTCATGGAGAATATGCTAAGCGCTCTGTTCTGTTTCCCTTCTGTTAAAATGGGAATAAGAAATATATATCCCTTGAAGGCACTAGCCAATGTTACTTGCCTTTTTTCCAGCACTTACAGGCTGCTGACTTACTTTGGACTCCAATACATTCAGATTTGAATCCTGGTGCAAACTAGCTATGTGCCCTTGACCAAGGGCACATAACCTCTTTGAGCCTCAGTTTCCTCATCTGTAAAGTGGGGATAGCAATGGTACTGCTTGCTCCACATAGGGATCTTATGAGGATGGATTGAATGAAACAATGCAATTCATGTAAAGTCAGTTGCCTGGCCCTGAATCTTGCAGGCAGGAAATGCCCATCATCACTATAGTCATCACCAACATCACCAATGTCATCGCCATTAGCGCTAAGGACTTGAACTCTCCCAAGACCCCATTTTTTTGCTACTCTCCTGAGCACCAGAGTCAGAGTCCTGTGGGATGGTTTCCGGAGATGTCCCTTCCAGGCCCAGCCTGGCCCCTGACTGGTGGTGTGTCCTTTACAGCCCAGAGGCCAAACTTTGGATGACCAAACTTTGAAGTGTTCCCAAAGCCAGCCATCTCTAGCCTTGGTCCTTGCAGAGCTGCCATTCATTGCCTTGCCAGGGAAGGCCTGACAGCACTTTCTCAGAGGCTTGTTTGTTTTTAAAACTCTCATGTTGGTAGAAAAGCCACACATTGCCCAACGTCAAGGACTTTCTCGCCAATCACTATATCCTCACAACAGTCTTCTGGCTGGCAAGAAACTTAGGTGAGAAAGGGCCTCACCTGAGATATCTAGCCTCCTTTTCAAAAGCATATTGTCCCAGAAATTCCTTCATCACAGGTCGCTCACAGAGTCTCAGCCTCATGGAGGAATTTGAAGTTCCTCTGGCCCATGGAAAAATGTGAAGTTCTTAACTGAGATTAAAAGTCCTGGCCTGGGTGTGGTGGCTCATGCCTGTAATCCCAGCACTAGAAGGCTGAGGCCAGAGGATCACTTGAGTCTAGGAGTTTGAGAACAGCCTGGGCAACATAGGGAGATCCCATCTTTACAAAAAATACCAAAAAAAAAAAAAAAAAAAAAATTAGCCAGGGGTTATGGTGAACACTCATGGTCCCAGCTACGTTGGAGGCTAAGATGGGAGCATCACTTGAGCCCAGGAGGTTGAGGCTGTAGTGAGCTGTGATCATCACTGCCCTCCAGCCTGAGACCCCATCTCAAAAAAAAAAAAAAAAAAAAAAAGCCCTCAAAAAGCCTGAGGTGCTAGATGATCTTGTGCCATTTGCTTCTCTTCTCTGAAGCTATTTTCTTATCTATAAACTGAAGGAGCGGCCTGGCCTGGTGGCTCACACCTGTAATCCCAGCACTTTGGGAGGCCAAGGCAGGTGGATCACCTGAGGTCAGGAGTTCGAGAGCAGCCTGGCCAACATAGTGAAACCCCATCTCTACTGAAAATACACAAATTAGCCAGGCATGGTAGCAGGTGCCTGTAATCCCAGCTTCTCGGGAGACTGAGGCAGGAGAATCGCTTGAACCCAGGAGGCGGAGGTTGCAGTGAGCCTGAGGACAAGAGAGAAACTTCATCTCAAAAAAAATAATAAATAAATGAAGGAGTGGTCGGTTGGGTGAACTCTAGCCTGGGGACAAGAGCGAGCCTTCTTCTCAAAGGAAAAAAAAAAAAAAGAAGGAGCAGACCAAGCGCAGTGGCTCACGCCTGTAATCTCAGCACTTTGGGAGGCTGAGGCAGGCTGATCACGAAGTCAGGAGATCTAGACCATCCTGACTAACAGGGTGAAACCCCATCTCTACTAAAACTTTAAAAAAATTAGCTGGGTGTGGTGGTACCTGCCTATAATCCCAGCTACTAGGGAGGCTGAGGCAGGAGAATTGCTTGAACCCAGGAGGCAGAGGTTGCAGTGAGCTAAGACTGTGCCATTGCACTCTAGCCTGGGCAACAGAGCAAGACTCTGGCTCAAAAAAAAGAAAAAAGAAGGAGCTAGCCTAGATGAACCTCTGCAGAGTCCTGCATCCCAAATGTTATGGCAGTTTATAGACATCAATCAAAACTTAGAGCTTTTCTGTTCTGAGCATGTGCCCAGCGCCTGAGTTTATAACATCTCTAATCCTTCCAGCAACCCTCCGTAGGGTAAATCATGATGTCCATTTTATGACTGAAGAAACAAAAGTTTAAAGGGGGTTAAAGTGATTGGCCCCGGACTACATAGAGACAACAGCTCAGATTTGAACCCAGGTGTGTACACAGTCCAAGCTACAGACACTGGAAAGGGAGGGTGAAAAATCTCATAGCATCTAACCTCCCCATGAAAGCTAGAAGGGCAGCACATTTCCTGTTTGATAACTTCCAAGTGAAGGGCAATAATAATGCCAAGCTTCGACATTGTGTGGCATGACTCCTATCTTCTCTGCCTTTTTTTATCAGCCTCGCCTCCCTCAAGATTAGTGAAAGTGAGCCTTGTGCATACCTAGTGCAAAGCGCAGAGATCGCCAGGCTCCATGGAAATGGCTACAGCAAAATGAACCTATTTGACATGAATATTTTAGTCACTACCGACAAATGCTCAAAAGTTGAAACATCAGCATTTTCTCCTTTCTGATAGCAAGATAATGCTTTATTCAGACACTACACACAGCTGTGGTTCTCAAACTCTGGAGGGCATGACAGTCACTTGGGCTGTATCGCCAGAGATTCCAATTCAGGAGGTCTGGGGTGGGCCCAGGAATCTGTGCTTAATAGGCTCCCTTAGGTGACTCTACTATAGGAGATGAGACACCATTCAGCAGATATGTAGTGAGCAGCTATGTGCCACCCACTGCGCTAGATGCCATGGATAAATTGGTGAACACAACAGCCGCCATCTCTGCCCACATTCTGTTCAACGCAACTGCTTAGTAAATTTGTGTTGAATGAGGGAGGGAGGTAGGACATGGGTCTTTATAAACACAGAGGCTTCCTGCCAGCCACCCACGATTCTGTGATTCTGTGACCCAGGCCAGGGAGCCAGATGCTCATCTATTTCCCAGCTTCTGTCCAGGAGGCAGGGACTCAGGCCAAGAGGAACTAAAAAGCTGCCTGCTTTGTATTGTTGATGCTGAAAACCATCTCCACCTCCCATTGAATGATAGAACTTTAGAACTGTGGAGGGGCAGTGGAAAGGTGTTTTCCACCAACTTCACTGGATAGGTAGAGGAATGTGGCTGAGGTCACACGGCTCTTTAGTGGCAGAGCCAGAACTGGAAGCCAGGGCTTCAGATGGTATGTGGAGTGCAGGTGGCTTCCGTAGGATGAACTTCTCCTCAGGGCTGATCCTTTAGAACAACATCAGCTAGATGGTAGCATCTGAGGGTCTCAGAGTCAATGATTGGGGCCTTTGACACTTGAAAGCCCATGAAGCAAGGCTCTTCTTTGTGTTTAGCAATGCTCTCTTCTTCCTGTAGGGTTAACCTATGAACTTACCAGTGCATTTGGGGGAAATAGCTAGCAGATCACTTTCTGTTTCATAGGCTACAAGTGATTAAAGCGCTTTCAAATCAGCAGGTAAGGGGCATTAGCAGCTATAATGTCAGCTATTACTGTTTCCCAGTTTTGCAAGAGCCCCATAAATCCTCCTCCTTCATCCTCCTCAGCCCCATAAATGACTGCACAGAGCATGGGAGCGACAAAATCAAATAGGGATAGAAAAGTGTGCTTTTTCCTTATCTACTCACGGAGCAAAAGATCCTAGACAGGACCCTCCTTATGCCCATTTAATAGATGGATAAACAAAGGCCCAGAGATGAGAGTTCTTTCTTTTCTAGAGAGATACAAATTCTATCAGGTTATTATTTAAATATATATATACACATTTTACATATACACACACACACACACACATTAGAATGATGTATATTTGTGTCAGAACAGCAACATTTAAAGAGACAGTCACCTGACATTAAAGGGCAACATAGTTTATATTTAGTTATTTCTAAACTAAATGTAGGGCACCTATGAAATAAGACAAGCAGATGGAAAGAATACCTGAGTACCTGTTGTTCTTTATACTTTGTCTCTTACTGGCTTTGGGATCTTGGGAAAACCACTTCTTGGTAAGGGTTATCCTATCTGTTGTACCTGACCTAGAGTTTTTTCAATTATACATTTTTATTATATATATTATATATAATATTTTATATTTTTATTATATGTTTTTATTTAGAGACAAGGTTTCATTCTGTCACACAGACTGAAGTGCGGTGATGTGATCACAGCTCACCACAGCTTCAAGTTCCTGTGCTTAAGTGATCCTCCCTGCTTAGCCTCCCAAGTAGTAAGGATAATAGACATACCACCTTGTCCAGCTAACTTATTTATGTTTTTGTAGAGACAGGGTCTCATTCTGTTGCCCAGGCTGGTCTCAACTGACCTAAAGTTTTGTGTGGATCAAATTCAGTTTACACAGGACTGTGAACTTTACATTCATTATCCTAAGTCATCAATAATGCTCCTTTGGCGAATTTATCCTGAGTGATCCAAAAGATAGGAAAACGACAGCATGACGTTTATTCATCCTTTGATCAACAGATATTTTTAGATTCTATTGGGTACCAGGTACCATGCTACAGGTCCACAAATGGTGACTACGATGCAATCTTACTGTCATGTAACTCACAGCTCTGATCTCTACAATGTGCATGGGAGCACTGCATGTCACCATGCAACTTGGTAGTGTGTAATGAGTCCTTCAGTGAAGAAAGTTGGGACTGGAGACTGGAGGGGTTGAGGGACAAGTTAGGAGGTGGAAAAGGAGTCTAGGGGAGCGGGGGTTCCCGAACCAAGATAACAGAAGTAGCAGGAAGGAAATGGAGGAAGGATGGGTTAAAGCCTTATTTTAGAGTGGGAATCCATTGGCTTTGGCAATAGGTTAGAAGTGGTGAGGGAATAAAAGGAAAGGGTCAGGACACACAGTTTCTGACTGTGTGGATGGTGATCTTAGAAGAAAGGTAGCTCAGAGGAAAGTCTCCCAAGGGAAACTTTTCAGATGACTTAGGAACATCCAAAGGAAAACACCCCGGGGGAGCACATTGGTGCCAAGCAAAAACTTGGAAATAACTTCAACATCCAGCAAAGCAGAACAGTTCAATTCCACACCTAGTGACAGACAGACAGAAACTCACATACATGCACGGAGAACCGTTCACCTCAGTACTGTTAATTATGATAAAAATATAGGGTACCGGAAAAATGAACTGCGGTGAGATCTCACAATGGAATATTAGATGATGGTGAAAATAAATAACATCTCCATGATTGCACACAGATACCTCTCAAAAAGAGTGAGTAAGACAAACAAGCAGCCTAGGGATACATACAGTATAATGCCATTTATGCAATATTTTAAAACACGTAACAATACTCCATAATATTGGTCAATACATGTATACAAAGTAAAAGCATAAACGTGGGACAATGAAGACACAGATCAATGTTAGGAAAGTGAGAGGAGATGGGGAACTAGGGCTGGCTGCCCAGGTGTGTCACCTGTACAGTAGCATTGAGATCTGTACTAGGAAGGGCTCTATGCTTGGTTTAATGCTCTGCTGTTGCTGTCTTTAAATTAATAATGATTTTTGAATAATGCATTTTCATTTTGCACTGGGCCCTGAAAATTATATAGTCCATCCTGGGGTGGACTTAAGTACATCATACAGAAGAAAGCTCTAACTGTACCTGTAAATATATCTTTATTTTTTTTAAGAGACAGGGTCTCGCTATGTTGCCCAGAATGGAAAGTCATAGCTATTCACAGATGCCATTCCTCAACTAATCAGCACGGGAATTTTGACCTGCTCCATTTCCAGCCTGGGCTGGTTCACCCCACATTAGGCAACCTGGTGGTCCCCTGCTCCCAGGAGGTCATCATATTGATCCCAAACTTAGTGCAGATACCTAACCAGCATAGCACACCACAGCCTAAAATTCCTGGGCTCAAGCGATCCTCCCGCCTCAGCCTCCCAAGTGAGTAGCTGGAACTATAGGCACACACCACTATGCCAAGCTTAGACATATTTTTTAAATATCAATATTTGTTAAATATGTGTGGTATATTGTTCCTTGAGATTTTCTGTATGATTAAAATATTTCATGATACAAAAACTATGAAGGTGTAGTGGTTTACTTACTTGATGAAATACTCTGCAGAAGGTAGAAAGCTATATAAAAGAAATGTGTAACATTGTCTTCTGAATTCAGCTCCTTAAAAATAGAAAAAAATAACATTGAGTGAAAAAAGATGATAAAATGTATATAAAAAGGTTACAGCTGTATGCATAAATGTACACATAAAGTGTGTATGTTAGAATGACATTAAGCAATGTGAACAAATGAGACATGATTAGGGTGGCAGAAAGAATTTCTTTTATTAATAATATTTTCATTTGTGCTGTTACAATTTTATTTTTATAATAAATAAAATATAACTTACTAGCTTCGTTCTAAGTAAAAACCAACCCCTCTGATAGCTATGTTGCAAATGTGTTATTTAAGTAACAGATATATATGGGAACAGGGACATTTTGGAGACCCAAGCAAGGGGTAACTACGATGGTGGAACTTCAGGACTCCGCACCAAAATGAGCTCTGAACTGGGAGTCAGGGTGGAGTTCCACTCTGGCTGGCACTGAACCCACAGTTGGATGGATCTTCTGTCCACTCTGAGGCTCAAAATCCCACTCTGCACAGTGATGGACTTGAACTGGATCATTTGTCCCAAATCTGTTGCAGATGGGCATCTCCCCAGGGCCTCTGCTCTGACTATGAAAAGCTCTGATTCCCTCTCCCATTTGTGGGAGGAGTCACCTGGGCCATGTGTAGTTTGGCAGCAGAGGTGGTTGGCGTCAGGATGTTGAGAGGAGAATCCAGGTCAGTAGGCCACCCCAGGAGCATTTTACATGGGGTAGAATCTCCTTGGCTTCTAGAGCAGCCAGGAGGACTGCAGAATCCCAGGGAGCAGGCATGGCATCACAGGCATGGAAAGGTACAGAGAGCATGACATGGCATCATGGGCACAGCATCATGGATGCAGCAGAGCATCATGGGCACAGATCTTAGGTATAGCAGAATATCACAGTCACAGCCCTGGTTTCCTCAGCTTCCCCAAGAATCCTGACAGACACCTGAGGGGGAAAAACATAAAAGGAATATTTTCCCTTCTGTCAGAGTTGTTTTATTATTTCATTTTAAAATTAGAAATTATTTTAAATTACACAAGTAACACAACTATTTTATCCTTGTATAAAAATTGGAAACAACAGAGAAAGGACAAGGTTCTGTGACCATTCCCTTGCTAAAGGTACCCACTATGAGTGTTTCATGAGTGGACTTCTAGAACTTTTTATTGATTTACACTCATTTATGTTCATAGAGAAACTCAAGGTTTTGTTTGGGAGATTTTGTTTTTATGAGAACAGCATCTTTTTTTTTTTTGAGATGGAGTTTCACTCTTGTTGCCCAGGCTGGAGTGCAATGGCACAATCTGGGCTCACTGCAACCTCTGCCTCCTGGGTTCAAGCCATTCTCCTGCCTCAGCCTCCCTAGTAGCTGGGATTACAGGCACCCGCCACCACGCCCAACTAACTTTTTATATTTTTATAGAGATGGGGTTTCACTATGTTGGCCAGGCTGGTCTCGAACTCCTGACCTCAGGCAATCCACCCACCTCGGCCTCCCAAAGTGCTGGGATTACAGGCATGAGCCACCACGCTCAGCCAAGAATGGCATCTTAATGTGATTACTATTTTGTAATTTCCTTCTTAGAGTGTTTTGGAAGTCTTCCCATATCAGTACATATAGATCTACCTTCTTCCTTTACATTGCTGTGTGGTTTTCCCCGTGAGTGTGCCACAAACTTGATTTGTAACTATTATTAGTCCATCGTGATTCTAGACTTGCATTCTCCATTTGGTTGTGTGGTCCTGATTGGATCATTAAAGAATATGCAAAGCTAGGGATAGTTTGTTAATCAAATGATGACAATGGATGAGTTCTTTCATTCATTTAAACAATAAAAGCCTATGGAATGCTTACTTTGAGTCTTCATCTTTTAATACACAATTGAGCCAGATCTACCTATATGAGTTCAGTGAATAACATTAATCATATTGCTACATTGTTTGAAATTCATTCATCATTCCTTCATGGGCAACCTACTTTGGGGCAGGCATTCTGCCAAGCTTTCTGGGACTATACTAGTTGTGACTCCTTTGGTTGCAACGAACAGAAAACCCTACTCAAACCGGCTTTAACAGATAATATATGGGCTTACATAATTAACACACTAAAGGGAGGGATGTTGTCAGAAAGATGTGGATGTTCATTTCTCAGCTCTGCTTTCCTCTGTGTCGGTTTGATTCTGAGTCAGGTTCTTTCCTGGTGACAGCGAGGTGACATGTTGCAGGCTAAACCCAAACCTCTTAGCAAGCCCTGCAGAAGAAATTCTCCCAGAAGAAATTCTCCCAGTTGTCCAGCAAAAGTCCTGGATTAATTCTGTTTTCTTTTTCTTTCTTTCTTTCTTTCTTTTTTTTTTTTTTTTTTTTTTTTTTGAGATGGAATCTTGCTCTGTCGCCAGGCTGGAGTGCAGTGGTACGATCTTGGCTCACTGCAACCTCTGCCTCCTGTGTTCAAGCTATTCTCCTGCCTCAGCCTACAAAGTAGCTGGGACTACAGGCGCATGCTACCATACCCAGCTAATTTATGTGTTTTTAGTAGAGACAGGGTTTTATCATGTTGGCCAGGATGGTCTCAATCTCTTGAGTTCGTGATTCTCCTGCCTTGGTCTCCCAAAGTGCTGGGATTAAAGGCATGAGCCACCATGCCAGGCCCAATTCTGATTTCATCCATTTGATTCAAAACTCTTATCCAATTCCTGCTCTGATTGACCAGTATTGGGTTACATGGCTACCTCTGAATCCAGGAGTCAAGCAGTTTGATATAAACCCCCCAAACCAGGGCTTCTTAGTAAGGAACCATTAATTTGGGTGAGAGAAAAAAAAAAAACTCTCTTTTCACTAATCTCTAACTGAAATTTAGCTTTTTTTTTTTTTTCCCTGTTATAAATGTAGCCAACGAATCATGGTAGTATTAAAATTACCAGCCTGGCAACATAGTAAGACTTCATCTCTACAGAAAAAATAAATTGGCCAGGCATAGAAGTCCCAGCTATGCAGGAGGCTGTGGTGGGAGAATGGCTTGCGCCCAGGAGGTCGAGGCTCCAGTGAGCCACAATCACACCTGCACTCCAGCCTGGGCAACAGAGCAATAGTTTGTGTAAAAATAATTACCTATAACTTTATCACTAATAGGGATCACAGATATTTCATATCACATCACAATTGTCACAGGTATCTTAAAACATCACTTATGTTCAGCACTAGTTAGAAACTATTCTAGTTATTAGGCCAAGTAGTGCTTGTTTTTTATTGTGCTAATCAAGAAGTACAACTATCTCTATGTGAAAAATCTGTTTTCCTAATAATTTCATAACTATTTCAATATAATTGGCTTCCTTTAGACCATATGTAGTATATGTCATACCGTTTAAAAAATCAATCTGAAGCCGGGCATGGTGGCTCACACCTGTAATCCCAGCACTTTGGGAGGCCGAGGCAGGCAGATCACCTGAGGTCAGTAATTCAAGACCAGCCTGAGCAACATGGTGAAACCCTGTCTCTACTAAAAATACAAAACTTAGCTGGGCATGGTAGCGCACGCCTGTAGTCCCAGCTACTTGGGAGGCTGAGGCAGGAGAATCACTGGAACCTGGGAGATGGAGACTGCAGTGAGCCAAGATCACACCACTGCACTCCAGCCTAGGTGACAGAGTGAGACCCTGTCTCAAAAAAAATTAAAATAAAATAAAATAAAAATAAGATATCAATCTGAGGAGGGATCCATGGTCTTCTGTGGGCTGCCAGAGGGGTCCCTGGCACAAAAAAAGTTTGAATAGAAGGTAAGGAATGGATGTCTCCCCAAAGGGAAAGCAGGTGCCTTACCAAAGGGAAAGGAGAGTGCTGAGCAGGCAGAAACAACAGATGTCCAATCCAAAGGGACACAGAGATGAGTCTGACATGAGCCTGTCCCCCAAGCTAGTTTGACTAGGAGACCCCTGGAGATGCTGTGGTCAGCCTCTTCACTTTACAGACAGACAACAACTAAGACTCAAGAGCGGCAGGGACTCACCAGAGGTCACTTACTGAGTGGCAGTGTCAGGACCAGGCCAAGCCTCTCTGACTCTAGGCCTGATTATTTTACTCCAGCCTCTTCAGGGTGAGTGGGGAGGGGACAATGAGACCCTATAGTCCAAAAGTTAAACATTGGTATACATGACAGAGGGAAATTTAGAATGTAAATGCCTATATTAAAAAAGAAGAAAGATCTAGAATCAGTAATCTAACCCTCTACCCAGACACTGGAAAAAGCAAGCAGAAAAGAAGAAATAATAAAAATTTGAACAGAAACCAACAAAATAGAGACTAGAAAAACAATAGAGAAAAATCAACAAAACCAATAATTGGTCCTTTGAAAGATCAACAAAATAAATTAAGAGAACTTTAGTTAGATTGACCAAGAAAAAAAGAGAGATGACTCATATTACTAAAATAAGAAATAACGCCGGGCGTGGTGGCTCATGCCTATAATCCTAACACTTTGGGAGGCTGATGCAGGCCAATCACCTGAGGTCAGGAGTTTGAGACCAGCCTGACCAACATGGTGAAACCCTGTCTCTACCAAAAATACAAAAATTAGGTAGGTGTGGTGGTGGACGCCTATAGTCTCAGCTACTCGGGAGGCTGGGGCAGGAGAATTGCTTCAACCCAGGAGGCAGAGGTTGCAGTGAGCTGACATTGTGCCACTGCACTCCAGCCTGGGTGACAGAGCAAGACTACACCTCCAAAAAAAAAAAAGAAATAAAAAAATAAAAGAGGGGTCACTTACAGAAATAAAAGGGATTGTGAGAGAAATTATGAACAACTGAATGGCAATAAATTAGAAAACGCAAATAAAATGAACAAACTCCTAGAAAGGTGCAAACTATTAAAACTGATTCAAGAAGAAATAGAAGTAAAGAGATAGAATTAGAAGTAAAAAATTATCCACAAAGAAAAGACCCAGATGTCTCCACTGGTGAATTCTATCAAATATTTGAAGAAGGACTAACACAATTCTTACAACATCTTCCAAAAAAACAGAAGAGGAGGGAACACTTCCCACCTCAGTCTGTGAGGCCAGTACTACTTTGATACTAAAACCAGACAAAGTCATCACAAGAAAACTACAGATCAATATCTTTTATGAATATAGATGCAAAAGCAGTACACATGATTACTTAACTACCGAATTAAATATCACAATGGGAAGACGTGCCTAAAGATGTCTCTGATTTCTGAAAGATTCCTATCATCAAAAGCAATAAAAAATCATGGAGATACATAAGATTAAATTTAAGCATAGAAATATAGTGGGTCCATTTTGGAAAAATATGCAAAGATAACTCATAAGGATTTTTTGTTCTGTAAAGCAGGATTAATAATACATCTTTGGCCAGGCGCAGTGGCTCACGCCTGTAATCCCAGCGCTTTAGGAGGCTGAGACAGGTAGATCACTAGGTCAGGAGTTCGAGACCAGCCTAACCAACATGGTGAATCCTTGTCTCTACTAAAAATATGAAAATTAGCTGGGCATGGTGGCATGCAACTGTAACCCCAGCTACTCGGGAGGCTGAGGCAGGAGAATCGCTTGAACCTGGGAGGTGGAGGTTACAGCGTGAGATCTCGCCACTGTACTCCAGCCTGGGAGACCAAGTGAGACTCATTCTCAAAAAATAATAATAACAATAATAATAATAATACATCTTTGAGTCAGGCACTGTGGCTCATGCATGTAATTCCAGCACTTAGGGAGGCTGAGGAAAGAGGATAGCTTGAGCTTAGGAATTCAAGACTAGCCTGGGTAACACAGCAAAACCTCGTCTCTAATTAGAGTTTTAAAATTAAAATTAGGCTGGGTACAGTGGCTCACACTTGTAATCTCAACACTTTGGGAGGCCAAGGCAGGTGGATTACCTGAGGTCAGGAGTTCTAGACCAGTCTGGCCAACATGGTGGAACCCCGTCTCTACTAAGAATACAAAAATTAGCCAGGCGTGGCCAGGTGTCGTGGCTCAAGCCTGTAATCTAAGCACTTTGGGAGGCTGAGGTGGGTGGATCACCTGAGGTCAGGAGTTCAAGACCAGCCTGGCCAACATAGTGAAATCCCATCTCCACTAAAAATACAAAAAATTAGCTGGACATGGTGGCAGGTGCCTGCAATCCCAGCTACTAGGGAGGCTGAGGCAGGAGAATCGCTTGAACTCAGGAGGCAGAGGTTGCAGTGAGCCGAGATTGCGCCACTGCACTCCAGCCTGGTGATAGAGTGAGGCTCCATCTCAAACAACAACAAAAAAATTAGTTGGGTGTGGTGGTGCACACCTGTGGTGCCAGCTACTCAGGAGGCTGAGGCTCAAGAATTGCTTGAACCTGGGAGGCGGAGGTTGCAGTGAGCAGAGATTGTGCCACTACACTCCAGCCTGGGCGACAGAGCAAGACTCCATCTAAAAAAAAAAAAATTAAAATTAAAAGAAAAAAAAAAAACTCTGCCCTGCCTTTTGGAGTTATTTTGAGGATCATTTCAGATAAAGGATGGGAGAGTATTTTAAAACCCTCTAGGAGGAAAATAACTGCTGGGGCTCTTCGCAGTTTATAGAACATGACCTGCACCTGAGCTCCATTCTGTTCCCTCTGGCCAGTTATCTCTTTCCCCATGGCCTTTGCACTGCTGTTCCCTTAACCTAGCATGTTCTTCCCTCAGCTCCGTTTGTGGCCCGCTCTCACTCCTCATCCCTTATCTCAAATTCCACCTCCTCAGAGAGGCCCTTCCTGACTTCCTGATATAAATCAAATTTCTGAAATTATCTTGCTTATTTACTAGGAGAGCAGGAACCTCATTTTGTTATCCCCTGGATCCTCCAGAGTCCAAGACAGTTTCTGCCGCATGGAAGGATGCTATTAAGTGAAAAGTGATCCACATTTCTGTGAAATAGGTAGCCAGGCCCACTGTACAGATGAGGAAACTGAGACTCAGAGAGGAGAAATGTCTTGCCCCAGCTCCTGCGGCAGGTAGGGTGATCATATAATCTATTGTCCAAATTGGAAAACTTTTGCCCTGAACAAATACTGAACTGGACAGGACACGTGACAACAGGCGTAAACTGAGACAGCAAACAAAGACGCACACGGTTACTCTTCAGAAGGAGAGCTAAACTCGGGCAAGTCTAAGCCATGTTCTTTTCATGACATCCCAAGTTCTGTGAAACTCAAGGTCAGCCAGTGAGTTTCCCCGCATGCCCCGATCCACAGGGAACACCATCCTGCATGGCTCAGGAGCAGGCGAATGTCATGGCTCTTTGCTGACTTTGTTGTTGCCTGGAAGTCCTGAGGAGCTTCTCCATAGCAGGAAACAAGATTTCCTCCGTCAAAGTAGGTGAAACAATAGAATGAACAAAATTAAACCTGGATCTCCTTTGTGAAGAAAAAGGAGGTGGGGGAAAAAAGTTTTTAGTCACATACTTAACGAGAAGCTCATGAGATGACTTTGTTATGCAAAAGTTGATTTATCTCAGCATAGAGCTCAACATTGTCTGCCCTTTGACCAAATCTCCCTGTCCTTGGGAATTTACCCTAAAAATGAGTGAAAGGAAGAGAAAAAGCTAGCTGGACAAAAACATTCACTGAAGGGGTATGGGGGCGGGAGCTGAGTTTGGAGCCTGGAGGAAGACAGGCCTGTGTTTGAAGCCCTGCTCTGTCACTGTAAAGATGATGGCTAACAGTCCAGCCCATCCCCATGCACACTATGCCTCCAAGCATGAAGGGTAGGGTCTGTTTCCCTCTCCTTGACTTTGGGCTGGCCTTGTGACTTGTTTTGACCAAGAGAATGTAACAGAAATGACACTGTGCCATTTCTGGGGCTAGTTCTTAAGACACCTGGGAGCTTCTGTTTTTGCCCTCTAGGAAGCCAGCCATCATGGAAAGAAGCCTAGCTAATCTGCTGGACAGACCATGTGGAGAGAAAGAAAGAGCCCCTGGAAGATGAGAGACCACAAAGGGAGAGAAACCCAACCAGCCCCCAGCTATTTCAGCCTCCTCAGCTGAGACACCAGGCGCCTGAATGAACTCATCTTGGATCCTCCAGTCCCATTGAAACCACTCTTGTCAGTACCACGTGGACCAAAGATGAACCAGCCCCACCAAGCCCTGCCTAAATTGCAGAATTAAGAACAAATAAATGGATGTTGTTGCTTTAAGCCACTACATCTTGAGGCAATTTGTTATAGGAACACTAGACATTAGCTGCATGAATTTTAGCAACTTATTAAAATAACCTGAGCCTCAGTTTCCTGATCTGTAAAATGGAATTGGTTAGTGCTTACAGGATTGTGACGATGCTCAAAGGCTACATAGTAAACATTTAGTGATTTTGTGGAATATATAAGATGACATGATAATATAACATAATTTCCTGCAGGAGTTGAGTTTCCATGTTACTGGCTAGATTCCACTGAGTAGAATTATAAGGAACCATAAGAAATCATAAGCATAAGGTTTACATATGAACTTAATTCATTAAATAATCTAAAATAAAATTAAATAAAGAAAAAAGTTTTTTAAAGAATGACACAAAGAGAACCATTCTGATTCCAACAATATAAAAAAAATCTCTGGATAAATGTTGGAAAGAAATGTGGACAATTAAAACTGTTAGTACATTTGAGTGGTGGACTTAATATAAAAATTTGCTTTTGGGTTTTCCTTAATATTGGTGTCAGATTCTTAATAATAAATCATTTTAGTTCAATTTCCAAATGGGGATAAAGTTTTGAAAAAATCTGGAGAGATAAAAACAGTGTCTTTGAATTTAGATTTGAGTAAAAATGTTCTCTATTCAAATTTCCTTTAATTTGATCTTCATAAAAAATAATTTTAGTGCAATTATTAAATAGAAAAGCTGGTCATTGTGTAATTTATCGAGTGCTATTATAGGCCCAGCAGGGAGCTAAGTGTTTGCATTCCTTTACCTATTCAAAATCCAGAGCTCAAGGGGAGGGCTTCCTGCACATTTCTTCTTTGATACCTTCCAGCAGCTTTAAGATGTCAGTGCTGTTATTAGCCCCATTTCACAGGCCAGGAAGCTGAGACTCAGAAAAGTTAAGCTGAGGCTGGATGTGGTGGCTCATGCCTGTAATCCTAGCACTTTGGGAGGCTGAAGCGGACAGATACTTGAACCCAGGAGTTCGAGACCACCATCCTGGGCAATATGGCGAAACCCCATCTCCACAAAAAAATACAAAAATTAGCCCGGTGTGGTGGCATGTGCCTGTGGTACCAGCTATTTGACAGGCTGAGACGGGAGGATTGCTTGAGCCTCGAAGGTGGAGGTTGCAGTGAGCTGAGATTGCACCACTGCACTCCAGCCTGGGCAACACAGTGAGACCCGGTGAAAAAAAAAGAAAGAGAGAAAGAAAGAAAGAGGAAGGAAGGAAGGAAAGAAGGAAGGAAGGAAGGAAGGAAGGAAGGAAGGAAGGAAGGAAGGAAGGAAGGAAGG
>NC_045437.1:140916875-140942829 GCF_002776525.5 Piliocolobus tephrosceles
AGGAAGGAAGGAAGGAAGGAAGGAAGGAAGGAAGGAAGGAAGGAAGGGAGGGAGGGAGGGAGGGAGGGAAGGAGGGAAAGAGAGAAAGAGAGAAAGAAAGGAAAGAAAAAAAGTTAAGTTACTTGCCCAATCATTCAGCTTGAGACCAGCAGAGCTGAGATGAGAACCCGGGTCTATGTAGTGTCTCTTCCCACCGTTCCTCACTTTTTTGCCTACAGCAGCACATCTGCTCCAAATGCCTGTGGACTAAATAAACAGGAGTGATCATGCAAGTTAGCACTGAGAGGTAGCACTCTCACAAGGCAACAGCATGGAGTCAGGAGGCCTGGACTTGGATTGTGACTCTATGTGGCTATTCCCACTGGACCCCCGTATCCTCACAGGCTAAATGGGGGATTTGGATAGATATTTGGAAAGTAACACAAACCATAATCCCTTGGACCTTAATTTTAATTAGTAATTTTACAGTTAGTACTTGAGTCCTCAAATTGTACTAAAAATATTCCAATGGTACAGATATTATTCAAAGTAGCATTTGAACTTAAAGTCCCAAGATTTCATTTCAAAGACTGGTTCTACTTTTGAGTGACTTTGGCCCAGTATTTTTAGCTCTCTAACTCTCAGTTTCAGACAGTAGCAATCCTAACCTCTCTCATTGATCATGTAGACCCAGTGAGATAACCCACGTGAAGGAGCTGAGCACTGAATAAATACCTATGTCTTAAATAAAAGACATTATAATGAATCATCCCTGTAAAATTATCCAACATACAATTAGCATAAATCTGTTTTTGTGTTTTCTAATCACTTAGCAATTCTTTGATAGGTAGTATATATATCTATGTAGTTAGATAAGTAGTTTTTTTTTTAATATAAATTTCCACAAGGAAAGGAAATGAACTTTTGTTCTCACTTCGTAAGATCCTTGAGACAGGGACAATGTCTGTCTGGTTTATAGCCATCCTCCCCAGGCCAGCACAGCATCTGGTCCACGTTAGGTGCTCACTGAGTATGTGATGAATGAATGACAACATGTCCGTGCCTCTGTGATGCCACAGTTCAGAGCCAGGGTGGACGTTCCCATGAACATTCCTCACACCCTACCACCTGCCAGTACCGTTGACTAGGTAGAGTACTCTTCCTCATTTTTTCCCTGCATCCTGGGCTTACCTCTATGAATATACTAACACCTTTAAAGAGAAATGTTTCTCTTTTAAGTATGTTTCCCCCCATGAGACTCTAAACAAATCAAGATCAAGGATGGATCTTAATCGTCTTGAGCTCATCAGACCTCATAGTAAATGACATAGAGTAAGTCATCTGTAAATATTTGTTAAACTGAATTGAATCAATAGACAGAGTTTGGAGATTTCTAACAGCAGAAAGTATGCCCTTGAAGTTACACCTATTTTATAGGAATAGCAAATAAGCACATGGAAAATGCTCTATATCATTAGTCGTTGAGGGAATATATGAGAAAATCACAATATGAAAGCACTACACATTCCCTATGGTGACTAAAATGTTAAAACTGACAATACCAGGTATTTGCAACATTGTGGAACAACTGGAACTCTCATACCATATTGCCAGGAATGCAAACTGGTATAACCACTTTGGAAAATAGTTGGGTAGTTTTTTCCTAATAAAATTAAACATATATCTTCTGTATTGCCCAGAAATCCTATCCTAGGTATTTATATAAGATAAATGAAAAAAAAATATGTCCACTCAAGGATGTATATGTGAATTTTCACAGTAGCTCAGTTAACAATAGCCAAAACTGGAAACCACACAAATGTCCTTCAACTGGTGAATGAATAAGCAAATTGTGATATGTCCATTTATTGGAATACTACTCAGCAATAAAAAGGAACAAACTACTGATACAACAGTGTAGATGAATCTCAAATACATTATACTGAGTAAACTATTCCCAATTCAAGACCACATAGTACAAGATTCCATTCAAATGAAGTTTTAGAAAACGCAAAATTACAAGGACGGAAAGTAGAGACCAGGAGTCAGGAGAAGAGACAAACTGCAAGGGAATACAAACAAACTTTGTGGCACAATGGAAATGTTAGACAGGGTCTTGCTCTGTTGCCCAGGCTGGAGGGCAGTGACAAAATCATAGCTCACTGTAGCCTCTGACTCCTGGGTCCAAGCAGTCCTCAGCCTCCTGAGTAGCTGAGATTACAGGTGCAAACTATCATGCTCAGCTCTATGATGGAAATACGCTAAAATGGCATAGTGGTGGTGGTTACAGGACTGTATATGTTTGTCAAACTCATTGAACTTTATAGTTAAATGGGTGTATGTAAGTTATACTTCAATAAAGCTGATTTTTAAAATATATGTTTACTCATTTGTTTAAATGACTTTTTGAGGTAGTGAATATTCTGTACCTGGAGAATTTCGAAGACAAGCTGAATGGGTTTCTATCAAGCATGTTGTAGAGGGCATTCCTGAGTTGGGCGCAAGCCCAGAATAGATGGCCTTTAGAGGTTATGGAATTTAGAGTTTTGGAATTTAGGCTTAAAATCAGTATTATGCACAGTAGAAAGAACAATGGTCCAGGAGTCAAGAGTCATTCATTCATTTACTTGTTCATTGTTTACTAAACACCTACCGTGTGCCTGACACAGCTCAATGATGTTGAGTTAAGTTGATTTGAGATGGGTTTCTTTTTTCTTTTCTTTTTCTTTTTTTGAGACGGAGTCTTGCTCTGTCGCCCAGGCTGGAGTGCAGTGGCGATCTCGGCTCACTGCAAGCTCCGCCTCCCGGGTTTACGCCATTCTCCTGCCTCAGCCTCCCGAGTAGCTGGGACAACAGGCGCCCGCCACCTCGCCTGGCTAGTTTTTTGTTTTTTTGGTTTTTTGCTTTTTTTGTATTTTTTAATAGAGACGGGGTTTCACTGTGTTAGCCAGGATGGTCTTGATCTCCTGACCTCGTGATCCGCCTGTCTCGGCCTCCCAAAGAGCTGGGATTACAGGCTTGAGCCACCACGCCCGGCCGAGATGGGTTTCTATGCAATCACATCTAAAAAATCCTAACCAATATAAGCCCAGAACTAGGTATTAAATTGCGGGATACTGACTATAAGCACCAAAAGAGGAGGTCAATGAGAGGCTTGAGGAGTCAGGGAGACTACCCACTTACCTCCACTGCCACAGTCTTGGTCCAGGCTGTCGCCTCCTCTCACCTGGACAGTTACAGCAGCCTTCTCACTGCTCTCCCTGAGTCTACTTAACTGCCTTGGGTGCATTCTATACACAGAAACCAGAGGATTTCAGTGGCCACCTGAAATCCAGATATGACCCCATTGCCTTCCTGCCTAAAAATTTTTCCATGGTGTCTCACTGCCCCAGATTTAAGTCCAGATTCCTCAACATAGGTGAAAGAACCTTTAGTGACATAGCTCTGGATTGAAAGGAGATCAGCTAGGGAAGTGCTGTGGCATCCCTGCAGGCCAGAGTGGGGAGAAGGAGTGGGAAAGGATGAAATGGAGAGATGTTTAGGAAGTAAAACCATCTCATTCTGGCCCTGGCTGTACAACCCAAGCCTGTTTCCCAGATCATCCAGTCACGAGTTAGGTGATGTCAAAGGTCTCTTTCAGTTCCACGTTATACATTTATGCTTTTTGGTATGTTACCTGGGCTGCCCCTCTGTCTCTTGTCTCTCTGTGTGTTCCCATCACTCAACAAACACCTTTAAGAAAATTACTATCTGCAGATATGAGTCACAGATTATAACTGGCTTAATTTGCAGGAGGCTTCACAGCCCATCCTGCTAGCATGATCCTCTGCCCAGAGGATCCCAAGGTTCATGTTACTGACCTGACGTACAAAAGAAAACCTAGTGAGTGTCCTTTGAAATGGAGAAGAGGGAATATACTTATAACCATTGATAGTCTCCTGAACAATGATCGTCCTCTGGAATCTAGCAAAATGGAGGCAGCGGAAGAAGGAATGGCTCAGTCTTTCAGATCTTTCAGATGCTGGGGGTCCAAGGCACTGAAAACACTACTTGTTTCCTTCTAATCAAGTAGAAAGGTCACTGAACTGGCCATACATTGATGGGCCACTCAGTCTTGGCTTGACCTTAACAATGCCACTTGACCTCTAGCTCGATTTATTTACCAATCAGTCAAATGCAATAAGGACAGCTCAAGCTCATTCAACAGTTCACATTATTTTCAAGTTCACAGGTGGTACATATTGATTAAAGAAAAGTATACAGCGTGAATACACAAAAAGGAAAAAATATTTCTTCATCTCACCATCCAGACATGAGCAGATGTTTTTCTATTTTAACCAAAATGGGATGCAATTACACATCCCCTTCTGTACCCAATTATTTTCTTTAACAATATATTGTGAGCATCTTTCCACGTCATTAAACTTTCTTCTACATTATCATACTCAGATGTGACTGGATGCCCATGGTATTCTCCAATTGAGGCCAGTCTTCTGTATTTCATTTCACCCCCTAAAACACACATGCAATTCCAAAAACACTGCCAGACACTGTATATTTTACTGAAGACTTTGTGGGCCATGGAGGAGAGAGTCATATGGCCCAGCATCCAACAAACACCCTCAAACGTCCTACTTGACAGCTCTTGATAGTTTAACTTTCTTGCTCTCTCGTTAGTCTCTCAACCCTAGCTCTTCTAGTCTACTTTTCTACCCCATGCACCAAAACAACAGCCAGGTGGATGCCTCTTGGTGGTTGATTTTTCTTGGCTCATTCATTTGTTTCTTTGATAAATACTGAGCACCTACCATATGATGAGCATTGTTTTGGGTGCTGAGGGGTTCATCATTCAACAAAAGGAGAAAACCTTGGCTTTCATGGACCTAATTCTTCACTGCTTGTGATTCCACTGAAGGAAGTTTCATAATTTATTTAATAGTCTCCTATTTTTGGATGTCTATCTATACTTTTTCCATTTCCCTACATCTCCACGATAAACAATACTGAGGTGAACATCTTTGTGGCTTAGGCTTGCAAGTCACAATTTTCAAATATATTTTCCCTTGACTGATCTTGCTTTTTATTGTTTTTGAGACTGAGTCTCACTCTGTTGCCCAGGCTGGAGTGCAGTGGTGCAATCTCGACTCACTATAACCTCTGCCTCCTGGGTTCAAGCAATCCTCGTGTCTCAGACTCCCAAGTAACTGGGACTACAGGTGTGGGACAGCACACCCAGTTAATTTTTGTATTTTTAGTAGAGATGGGGTTTCACAATGTTGGCCAGGCTGGTCTAGACCTCCTGACCTCAGGTGATCCACCTGCCTTGGCCTCCCAAAGTGCTGGGATTACAGGCATAAGCCACCGTGCCCAGCCAGAGCTTGCTTTTCTCATGATGATCTTGAGAGATTTTACTGAAAAAAAAAAAAAAGGCAAGGGCTGAGAAAAAACAAGTAATTTCCCCAAGATTACATATTTGGTAGCAGATAAAAAGCACCTTTTCAGGAGGAAAACATGAATCCATACCACCTGGAGCCAGATGACCTTTGAGCTCCTTTCTCATGAACAGTGGCAGCTGGCATTGACAGAGCATTCACTGTGTGCCACCAACCCCAACCTGTACCATCCCATTTAATACTCTTACACTGTCATCCCCATTCCACAGATGAGCACATGGACAGCAAGTGACAGCAGGGCTTGGAGCCAGGTGGGTCTGATACCAAAATCCACACTCTGAAGTACTCCTCTACCCTGCCTCACTACTCTCTGAATGTCTAATTCCACCCACAGCACATTTGTCTTACAGTCTTAAAAACTGCATAGGAATTTGTTAATGCTTCTAACAAATACCTTTTCTATGCAGGCCAGTTGTTATTACTTTAAGTGGTTTTTACCATAAGTCTCAACAATAAATGTCACTCCCTCTCTGTGACATTTTTACATTTTATAATCTCATGTGCCATTACATTTGATTCTCACATAAATGCTCATACTTCAAAGCTCAACCAAACACCTGTTTCTCCAAGAAAACCTCTCCAACTGCCCCCTGGAAGTTCCTATTCCTCAGCCTTAGAGGCCATCATACTGCAGTTTTTCCAGGCTGTACTGTTATTCTCTGTCCCTGGGAGTAGTAACTAGACCTTACTCATTCCCAATGCGAGGAATTCTGTCTGGCTCACAACGGGTATTTTATAAAAGTCTGCCAGTGAAGCAGCACCATTAGGCACTTTGTAGATTCCTGGAAGGAAAATGAGAACTAGAAATCAGGGGCCTTCACCCCAGCACCACCACCACATCTACTTTGAGCTCAGCTATTTCAGGTAGCTTGAGTCCTGTCTGGTGCTTTATTACTAAAAATGGATGGATGACTGGATAGATGGGAGGAAGGGAGGAGGAGTGGAAAGAAATGAAGGAAGGCAGTGAGAGAAGACAGGAGGTAAGGGAAGGTGAACAGATAGACGGAAGTAAAGAAGGACAGATGGATGAAAGGATGGAGAATAGGATGAATAATTGAATAAAAAAAGGAAGGAGGAAAAGAAGGAAGTAAGAAGGGAAGAAAGGAAAGAAGGAAGGAAGAAGGAAAGGACAAGTGAATGGATATGAAGGAAGAAAAGTATAAATAAATGATTGGATGGAAAAAAGATAGTAAAAGTATGGGAAGGAGGGAAGAAGAGAGAAGAAAGAAGGAGGAAACAAGGAGAAACGGAGAGAAGGAAGAAAACATCAGCTTGGTTGAGCAGGAGACTCAGGGCTGATTTATCTAGAACCACACTTCGAGAATCACCTGCTCCTAAGAGGATCAGGTAAGAAAGTCCTTCTTCACCAAGATTTTACATTCCAAGCCTTAACCAATATTTCATATGTTAGAGTCACCCAGAGCTCAGAAAAGTACAGAGTTTGTTCTCTTTTTTTTTTTTTTTTGAGACGGAGTCTCGCTCTGCCGCCCAGGCTGGAGTGCAGTGGCCGGATCTCAGCTCACTGCAAGCTCCGCCTCCCGGGTTCCCGCCATTCTCCTGCCTCAGCCTCCCGAGTAGCTGGGACCACAGGCGCCGCCACCTCGCCCGGCTAATTTTTTGTATTTTTTAGTAGAGACGGGGTTTCACCGTGTTAGCCAGGATGGTCTCGATCTCCTGACCTCGTGATCCGCCCGTCTCGGCCTCCCAAAGTGCTGGGATTACAGGCTTGAGCCACCGCGCCCGGCCTAGAGTTTGTTCTTACAAGAAAGATTAAATTTGTCTAGATAGTCAAACTTGATAGTTAGGACTCCAAAACTAAACCTCTAAGGAACAAGAAAATTAATCTGTAAAGATACATTGGCTGGGCACAGTGGCTCACACTTGTAATCCCAGCATTTGGGGAGGCCCAGAGAGGTGGATCACTTTGAGCCCAGGCATTTGAGACCAGCCTGGGCAACATAGTGATACCCCTCAATCTTTATAAAAATAAATAAACAAACAAGAAAGGAACATTTATTTTCTAATGCATTGAAGAGACAAAATTATGAGGCACAGAAGATCAACAAGGAAACAGAAGTTCTGAACACCACTATAAACCTGCTAGACCTCAAAATCATCTACAGACCACTTCAATCAACAAAAGTATAGTATACATTCTCATTTAATGTACATGAAACATTCTCTAGGATAGACCATATACCAGGTCATAAAACAAATTTGAATAAATTTAAAAGGATTGAAATCATATATAGTATGTTCTCTGATAACAATGGTATGAAATTAGAAATCAATGACAGAATTAAATTTGGGAAATTCACAAATATATGGAAATTTAAAAACACACTCCTAAAAAACCATTGCATTAAAAAAATTCCAAGGCAAATTAGGAAAATCTTTTCAATAATAAAAATGAAGACAAAATATATCAAAACACTTGGGATACAGCCAAATCAGTGCTTAGAGGGAAATTTACACCTACACTACAAAAAAAAAGAAGAAAGATATCTAATCAATAATCTTAAGACTAGAAAAAAAGCAGAGTAACCTAAACCTAGAGCAAGCAGAAGAAATGAAATAATAAAATGTAGAGCCAAAATTAATGAAATAGATGATAGAAAAATATCAAGGAAATCAAGGAAATTAAAAGTTGGTTCTTCAACAAGATTAACAAAATTGACAAACCTTAATCTAGATGGATCAAAAAAAAAAGAAGATTCAAATTGTTAAAACCAGGAATGAAAAAGGGGGCATTATTACAGATCATATATAAATAAAATGGATTATAAAGGATTACTATGAACTACTGTATGCCAACAAGTTAGATAATTTACATGAAATGGACAAATTCCTGGAAAGCCTTAAAATAGCAAAACTGTTTCGGGAAGAAATAGAACATCTGACTAGACTTGAAACAAGTAAAAAGATGGAATTACTAATCAAAAAACTACCCACAGAGAAAAGCCCAGGACCAGAATTCACTAGTACATTCTACCAAATTTTGGAAGACTTCTTCACAAACTTCCAAAAAATAGAAGAGGAAGAAACACTTTCCACCTCATCCTATGAAAGCTAGTATTACTATGATACAAAAATCAGGCCAAAACATCACACAAAAACCACAGACCAATATCGTTTATGAATGTAGAACAGAAAAATCTCAACAAAATACTAGTAAGCAGAACACAGCAATTTATCAGAAGAATTAGACACCATGACCAACTGGTAAGTGTCCAGGAATGCAAGATTAACATCTGAAATGTCAATTAATGTAATACCTTTGTCAATACAATAAAGGACAAAAACCACATGATCATTTCAATAGATGCAGAAAAAGCATTTGACAAAATTCAACACTTCTTCATAATAATAATAATAATAAAACTCAACAAAATAGGAATAGAAGGGAATATCCTTAACCTAATAGAGGGCATCTATAAAAAACCCACAGCTAAATCACACTCAGTGGTGAAAGACCAACTGCTTCCCCCAAGACCAGGAACAAGATGAGGATACCTATTCCCCCTATTTATATTCAACATTGTACTTGAGGCTCCTGCCAGGGCAATTAGGCAAGAAAACAAAATAAAAGGCACCCAGAATGGAAAGGAAGAGATAAAGCTATCTCTACTTAATTCACGTTTCTGACCAATATCTCCTTGTCATGGTGGACACGAATTAATTCATTACAGCACACTTACTAATTGCCTTAAGAGATGCCAAGTTTTGCACTGTGGACATAGAGATGAACCAACCAGTTGCGTGGCCTGCCCTTAAGCAGCTTCTAGACAGTTTGGGGAGATGAGACCAGCCAACATCTGTAAAATAAGGTGGAAAGTGACCAGAGTTACGTGCGGGCACAGATGAAGAGAGTCTGTTGGAGCTCAGAGGAAAGTTGAGGGGGTCACTTCTAGCTGGGGCTAGATCAAGGGAGCCTTCTAGAGTTGGAGCATCAGGGCTGGGCTTTAAATGTTGGAGAGGATTTCATTAAGTTAACAGCATAACAAGAGCAAGGTTGCTCTTCCTAAAGGCCTACAGCATATTCAAGCACCAGGAACCCCAGAGTAGCTCCAGTGGGTAGTGAGTGAGGGAGAGCTGGGAGATGGTCTGTACAAGTGAACTGAAACCTAGAATACCACACTAAGAGCTGAGTCTTCAGGCTGAACTGAGGAAGCTTTGGATGGTGTTTGAGCACAGAGGAGACCTGGGCAGACACCATTGGGATAGGCAGAGTCCTATGCTTCCTTCAAAAACCTGCTAGATGATAACATCTTCTGGAAAGCTTGATAAAATGGAGATCCCAGGCTCGGGTATAGGAAATGTCTATTGAGTCATTCTGGGAAGTGGTGTTGAGTGGCTGGGTGAGGATAGCAGAGGGACAAGTCTGGTTTTGATCTGCGTTTCTCATATCAGGGCTGACCAAGCCTCACCTCATTCAGTCTAAGTCCTCTGTCTACTACGCGTGAAAACTTACGTCCTTCTGCTGTGTCAGGGGAGGGGTGGGAGATAAACAGAGCACGGGGATATTTCTGTGGTGTGATGCATGGGAGGGTCAATGGGGAAATGGCTCCTACCCTTGGTGACCCTAACCCCAGCGAACCCAGCCCAACATTCATGAGACTGTGGCCATTCCCTCTCTCCCTCAAGCCTTGTGGGTGCTGGAAAGAGGTGGCCTGGCCAACTGGGATGAACTTTGGCTTAGTGTTATCACTTTTCCTGAGAAACCCAAAGTGGCCAAGTAATTCAAAGGTCTTTTACGACCAGGAGAACAAAAGTCAGTCCCAGCCATTAGCTACTGATTACTCTTTGCCACACCTTGAGCAAGATCTTTGACCAGATTTTACAGACAGTGAAACTGAGGTCTTGGGGTTATTCCAACAGGCAGCTGTATGATGCCAAGATGTCTTATCAAACTTTTAGATGGGTGTGTTCTGAGAGAGAAGCCATCAGAATTCACATCCACTAAAGTTGTGTGTGCTGGAGTCAGGGAGAGAGACTCAGTGTCCTGTACTCAGAAGACAGAGTTACACTTAACACCAGGAGTCTTCCTCTCCTGGCAGAAGTGTCGATGACAATCTATATTAAGAACTTTAGAAAGGCCTGGGACCAGTAGCCATGGCTCTCATCTGTAATCCCAGCACTTTGGGAGGGCAAGGTGTGGGGACCACTAGAGACCACCCTGGAGAGCTTAGTGAGACCATCTGTCTACAAAAAAATAACATAAAAATAAAAAAGGCCAGGTGTGGTGGCTCATGCCTATAATCCCAGCACTTTGGGGGGCTGAGGTAGGCAGATCACTTGAGGTCAGGAGTTCGGGACCAGCCTGGCCAACATGGTGAAACCCCACCTCTACTAAAAATACAAAATCAGTTGGGTGCCGTGGCAGGTGCCTGTAGTCCCAGCTACTCAGGAGGCTGAGGCAGGAGAATCTCTTGAACCCAGGAGGCAGAGGCTGTAGTGAGCCGAGATCGCACCATTGCACTCTAGCCTAGGTGACAGAGGAAGACTGTCTCGAAAGAAAGAAAGAAAGAAAGAAAGAAAGAAAGAAAGAAAGAAAGAAAGAAAGAAAGAAAGAAAAAGAAAAAAAGATCTATACCCTTTAGTTCGGCAACTCCATGTCCAGGAATCTCTGAAAAGAAATTAATCCTCTCTGTGGATGAGGTTCTAGATACAGAGGTGTTCAATGTAGGATTATTCACCCCAGCTGAAAAGCAAAATTCAACTTCGTCCACGCTAGCAATAGATGAATTGCTAATATTTGTTGAATCTGGCTGTTGGCAAAGCATTTTCCCTGCACTATCTCATTAAATCCTTACAGGAGCTCAGTAGGATAGATACTGGTATTGTCCTCATTTTGCAGATAAGAAAACTGGGGCACAGAGAGATTAACACACCCCAAATTACAGAGCTAGTAGCACATCAGAGCCAGCACTTAATAGCAGCATTAAAAAAAAAAAGCTTATAGTTGGGCATGGTGGCTCACACCTGTAATCCCAGCACTTTGGGAGGCTGAAGTGGGCAGATCACTTGAGGTCAGGAGTTCGAGACCAGTCTGAGCAACATGGCAAAACCCTGTCTCTACAAAAAAGTACAAAAATTCGCTGAGTGTGGTGGCATGCACCTGTGGTCCCAGCTACTCAGGAGGCTGAGGTGGGAGGATCACCTAAGCCTGGGAGGAAGAGGTTGCAGTGAGCAGAAATCGTGCAATCCAGCCTGGGCAATGGAAGTAAAATCCTGTCTCAGAAAAAAAAAAAAAAAAAAGCTTCTGCTGATGATATTAAGCAATAATAACAAAAATGACTCTGATATTTATTTTTAAAGACTTCAAAGAAATACTCCAAACTACTAGAGATCCTCTCAAGGTACGAGGTATATGAGAGTTTTGTGACATTTTTGGTAGCAGAGAAGGAGGGTTTGTTTCTACTTTTTGCTACTTTTCACAGTGATAAATTTTCATAATTTAGGGGAGAAAATGAACTTATGGTGTTTATAAAAACACAAATTAAAAATAAGATGGTTCTTAAACGGTTATATTTCAGGTAATAGGGTAGCTATTGGGGACAGTAAGAACCTTGGTGGAACTTCCCCGCAGACCTTGGAAATGTTTCTGACAGGCCCACTTTAATCGGACTTAGCATCACCTCAGACGTGTGCGGGGACAGCACAGCAGAGAAGCCAGGACAGGGAAAGGCTCAGAAAACGAGTCCCAGGAGAAAAGCTCCAAACCCTTAGTCCTACATCATGTAGTGGCCCCGGGGGGGAGGGGGGTTTCCAATGGCATATCTGGGCCCAAGGCAGATGGGAGAGCCTGTGTCTCCCTCTTTCCTCTGCAGAGCGGAGATGGGCAGATGAACATCAACATCCCTCCAATGATGGCCACACCAGTGGGGACAGGGAGGGTAGTCCAGGGGCTGGCCCACTTCTCAATTTCCATCAGGTTCCCCGAGCACCTGCTGCCCACTTCTTGAAAATGGACAAGTAAAGTTTGTTCAATCTAACATAAAAGCATGAAGAAAAAATTCTTTTAAAACTTTATTTGTCTACCATATGCTATCAAAGTTTGCTTATAGGGCAAACATAGCTTCAAAACAGCCCCCATGCCCCTCCTGGAAAAATATCCAGAAACATCCTGCCCCCCCGTCCCGTCCTAGTTCTCCACAGGGAATCCTGTGGGTCAGTGGCTTGGCAGGCTGTGCAGGCCACGTGAGGACAGCAGGACTGGCAGGGCCTAGGGTCTGGGCCAAGGAGGCTGCAGAGATCAGGGCCAGAGGCGAAGGGTCCAGGGCTCTACGGAGGTCAAGGTCAGGCCAACACTGCTTCACCAGCTGCCTAAAACCCATGGCTTTATATTTAAAGACTCAGCTAATTACAGACCTTTTCCAACATGAAATAATAGATAGCATTGTAGAAAATTTAGGAGAAAAGAAACCAACGGAGAAGTTTTTCTTAAAAAAGACCATTTTTCTGATACCTTTACTTCATTTAAAAATACATTTAATTATAAATGTATTTTCCTTTTGAAAGCAAACTGGAAGGGGAATGTTCTGTTTTTGCTTTAAACATTTCTGTCTTACTTAAATGTGTTAGGTAATATCTGCCTTTTGTACCATGTTAAATTATGTCTGTTGTTATAAAAATTTGGTAAATACAAAAATAGGGCAGAAACCAAAAAAAGTATTATATTTTACCTAAATATCTTTATGTTTTGGAAATTTTGTTTTTGTGACATAAAGAAAGTGCTCAGGGGCAAAAAAAATGTCCATCTTTGAAAGTATATACATACAACTGGGCACAGCAGCTCACGCCTGTAATACCAGCACTTTGGGAGGCTGAAGTGGGCAGATTGCTTGAGCTCAGGAGTTAGAGACCAGCCTGGGCAACATGGTGAAACTCTATCTTCACTAAAAATACAAAAATTAGCTTGGTGTGGTGGCATGCACCTGTAATCCCATCTACTCTGGAGGCTGAGGCAGGAGATTTGCTTGAACCTGGGAGGTGGAGGTTGTAGTGAGCCAAGATTGTGCCACTGCGCTCCAGCCTGGGCAACAGAGGCGACTCCATCTTAAAAAAAAAAAGTATATACATACTACCAAATACAAAAGATACAGAGATTGGGTATATACAGTGAAATGTCTGTTTCCTTCCCTTTCTCTCCTGTCTAATCACCCAGTTGCCCTCCCTGGGGAAAACGATTCTTGTTATTTTTCAGCCATTTTTGGTAGAGGGTATCTTTACATTTGCAAATGTATATGCATACACACTTTTTGGGAGGGAGAGACAGGATCCTGTTCTATCACCCAGGCTGGAGTGCAGTGGCATGATCATGGCTTACTGCAGCCTAGACCTCCTGGGTTCAAATGATCCTCCTGCCCCTTCCCCACAAGTAGCTAGGACTACAGGTATGCACCACCACACTCTGCTAGTTTTATATTTTTATTTTTTGTAGAGGCAGAGTCTTGCTATGTAGCCCAGGTTAGTTGAGAACTCCTAGCCTCAAGCAATCCTCTTTCCTTGACCTCTCAAAGTGTTAAGATTACAGGCGTGAGCCACCAAGCCTGGCCAGCATGCACTCTTTAGTAATTATGACTGTATGTGCAGGAGCATGTGTGTGTGAATGTGCTTGAGTGTATCATTACACTAATTGTCACACTCTGTCCTAAATCTTGCTCTTTATACAATATATCTTAGGGATCTTCCCATAGGATATGTAAAGAGTTCTGTTGGTTGCCGACCTCGATCCTATTAACCTAAAAGGTCCTTCTTGGTGTCTAACCAGAAACCCATACAACCCCCAGCCTGACACTAGCAAGGCCTGCACCTCCAAAGTAGTGAGAGAGATGAGGGAGTTGGGGGGGTGGGTTCAAGGACTCCCTGTTTTTCTTCCTTCTGCTCCCTCCTTCCCTTCCCTTCCTTCCTTCCCCTTCCTTCCTTCCCCTCCCTCCCTCCCTCTTTCCTTCCTTTCTTCCTTCTTTCCTTCCTTCCTTCCTTCCTTCCTTCCTTCCGTCTTCTCTTCCTCCCTTCCCTCTTGCTTCTTGCCTTCTGAAATGAAAACAGTTCCCTATGGTTTTTATTCACTCTGATTACTAATGCAAAACATGCTTCTCATAAAGTATTCAAATCGTATAAAAAGAAAAATAGGAGAGTGAAAGTCACTCCTACTGTTACCCAGAAATAATCACTGTTGACATTTTATTGTTCATCCTTTCAATTGTTTTTCTGGAATACCCACACCAATTTTTCACCATTTTAACCATTCTGAAGTATACAGTTCAGTGGCATTTAGTGCATTCTCAATGCTGAACAACCATCAGCACTATACAATTTCAGAATAATTTCATCACCCCAGAAGGAAATCCCATATCCACGGAAGAGTCACTCTCCATTCCCCTCTCCCGACAGCCCCTGGCAACCATGAACCTGCTTTCTAGCTCCGTGGATCTGCATATGCTGGATATTTCACATCAGTGGAACTATACAATATGTGATCTTTTGTGTCTCACTTCTTTCACTCAGCATAATTTTTTTTTGTTTTTTGTTTTTCATGGAGACAGAGTCTCGCTCTGTTGCCCAGGCTGGAGTGCAGTGGCGTGATCTAGGCTCACTGCAACCCCCACCTCCCGGGTTCAAATGAATTCTCCTGCCTCAGCCTCCTGAGTAGCTGGGACTACAGGCATGTGCCACCAAGCCCGGCTAATTTTTGTATTTTTAGTAGAGGTGGGGTTTCACCATGTCGGCGAGGCTGGTCTCCAACTCCTGGCCTCAAGCGATCCTCCCACCTTGGCCTCCCAAAGTGCTGGGATTATAGGCATGAGCCAATGTGCTCAGCCAGGCATAATGTTTTCAAGGTTTTTAAAAATGTTTTTTCCTTTTCTCTTTTTTATTTTAGAGACAGGGTCTCTCTTTGTCACTCAGGCTGGAGTACAGTGAAATGATCATACATCACTGCAGCCTCAACCTCTTTGGCTTAGGTGATCCTCCCACCTCAGCCTCCAAAATATCTGGGACTACAGGTATAAACCCACCTAATTAAAAAAAATTGTAATGACAGAGTCTCACTATGTTGCCCAGGTTGGTCTTGAACTCTTGGCCTCAAGTGATTCACCCCCCTCAGCCTCCCAAAGTGTTGGGATTATACGTGTGAGCCACCAGGTCCAGTCTGTTTTCAAGGTTCATCCATGCTGTAGCATGCATCAGTACTTCATTCCTTTTCATAGCCAAGTAATATTCCATTGCATGGATATGCTATATATTGTTTATCTATTCACCAGTTGAGGGACATTTGGGCTATTTCCACCTTTGTCTGTTGTGAATAGTGCTGCTATGAACATGTAAGTTTTTATTTGAATACCTGTTTTCAGTTCTTTTGACTATATACTTGAGAGTGGGACTACTACATCCAAGGGTCATTCTTTCTTTAACTTATTGAAGAAATACCAAAGCGATTTCCACAGTGGCTACATTTCCACCAGCAATGTATGAGGGTTCCAATTTCTCTACATACATACCCAAACCTCTCATTTTCCTTCTGTTTGTTTTGTTTTGTTTTATTATAATCAACCTAGTGGGTATGGAATGCTATCTCACACCTACATTTTTGTGGTTTTGAATTGCATTTCCCTAATGACTAATGATGTTAAATATCTTTTCACGTGCTTGTTGACCATTTGTATATCTTCCTTGGAGAGATATCTTTTCAAGGCCTTTGCCTTTTTTTTTTACACTTGGGGGTACATGTGCAGGTTTGTTACATGGGTATATTGCGTGATGCTGAAGTTTGGGTTTCTATTGATCCCATCAACCAAATAGTGAACACAGTACCCAATAGGTAGTTTTTTAACCCTTGCTCTCCCACCCCTCCTCCCCGCTTTTGGAGCCCCCAGTGTCTATTGTTCCCATCTTTGTGTCCGTGCGTACCCCATGTTTAGCTTACAAGTGAGAACATGCGACATTTGGTTTTCTGTTTCTGTGTTAATTTACTTAGGATAATGGCCTTCAGCTGCATCCATGTTGCTGCAAAGGACATAATTTTGTTCTTTTTTATGTCTTTGTCCATTTTAAAAATTGAGTAGTTTGTGTTTTTCTTGTTGAGTTGTACAAGTTCCTTCTATATTCTGGATATAAGATTCTTATCAGATATGTGATTTGCAAATATATTCTTCCATTCCGTGGGTTTTCTTTTGCATTCTTGGTAACATTCTTTCATGCACAAAAGTTTTTTATTTTGATGAAGTCTAACTTATCTATTTTTCATTTGTTCCTTTTGTTTTTGGTCTAAGAAACTGTTGCCAAACCCAAGGTTATAAAGCTGTTCTTTTCTTAGACTTTTATAGCTTTAGCTCTTATATTTAGGATTTTATTCATTTTGAGTTAATTTTTGTACATGGTGTGTGGTAAGGTCCAACTTCATTCTTTTGCATGTGGATATTCAGTTGGCCTAGCACCATTTGTTGAAGAAACCCTTCTTTTCCCTCATTGAATGGTCTTGGCACCCTTGTTGAAAATCAATTGACCATAGTTACATAGGTTTATTTATTAACTATGTGACCATAGTTACATAGTTACATAGGATTGTCAATTCTATTCCATTGATCTATACACATGACTATCCTTATGCCGGTAGCATATGATTTTGATTACTGTAGCTTTGTAGTAAGTTTTGAAATTAGAAAATGTGAGTCTTAACACCTTGTTCTTCTTTTTGCAAGATTGTTTTGACTATTTGGGATCCCTTGCAATTCTATATACATTTCAGAGTCAGTTTTTCTACTTCAGCAAAATGGAATTTGTGGGATTTGGGGACTTTGATAGGGATTACATTGAATCTGCATATTGCTTTGGGGAATATTGTTGTCTTAACAAAATCAAGTCTTCTAAGACTCTACTTTCAGGGCTCATTTCTATCATTCAATACTAGAGAAGTTTCTCTGAATGTTTAGAGCACTGGAAACCAAACGGAGGAGGCAAGCATTCTTTCCTGAGCGTGTAGCCAGCTCATAGTGTTGTTTTGTTGCAGCTGCCACTTGCCATTGATGATCCTTCTTCTCTTCCTTAAGGGGAGTAAGAAGGAGAGGACTCAGTCTTAGTGATTCCCATAAAAATAAATACATTAATCACAGAAATTAAAATTGAATTTAAAAAGTGAGTCTTCTAACCCATAAGCAAAGAATGTCTGTATATTTAGGTCTTCTTTCATCTCTTTTAGCAGTGTTTTAAAGTTTCCGTAAACAAGTCTTGCTCCTTCTTGGGTAAATTTATTCTTACATACTCTGCTTTTTTTGGTACTGTCCCACACAATTTTTTGAACCAATTGTTTTTAACTTATCATATCATGAACATCTTTCCAGGTTAATGCTATAAAAGGCAAAAATTATTTTATGGCACTTTATAGATATACTGCAATTTTTTGTTTTTTATTTGAGACAGGGTCTTACTATGTTGCCCAGGCTGAACTCCAATTCCTGGGCTCAAGAGATCTTTCTGCCATATCTGGGATTATAGACATGTGCTACCAGTCCAGCTAAATTACAATTTGCTTCAACAATTCCTTATTATTGACTATCTCGGTTATTTCAAATTTTTAATTGTTATAAATAAGGATTCAGTGAGTTTCTTTACAATGTACGTCTTTGTACACTTATCCAATTATTTCCTTTGGATAAGCTCCCAGAAATGAACATATTAGGTCAAAGGAGAGGAATACTTGCAAAGCTTTGATGAATGTTGCCAAATTTTCCTCCAAAAATATCAGACCAACACCCACTCTGAATAGCACTGGATGGGGCTCTCTTCCTCACTCAGGATCCAAGTTGCTTTTACCCAATGTCACTTCCAGAAGGAGAAAACAGGAGCCCTGACATGCTCTTTCACTGGGCAGAAACTTTGAACAAGACGGTGACCGTCCCAATCAATAGAGATGTCTTCCTCTTAGGCCTAAAAGGGCCCTTTATTGGAATTTTTATTGCAAAGACAAATTGTCTGGATTTTTTTTTTTTTTTTTTTTTTGGTCTTTATTTGTCTTTTTCTCCCTCTAGTCTGCAAGCTGCATGTGGCCAAAGACTGTATCTGGCTTGTTCACTGTGTATGTCGAATGTCTTGTAAAGTGCCTGGCATAAGAAAGTTCTCAGAAGATGTAAGTTATCTTTAAGCTGAGGCACAAGACAGCTTACAAGCTAAAATTCCATGGGGGAAGAAATAGCATCTATCCTTCCCTTTTGCGTCTCCAGTGCTAGGACAGTCTCTGGCACACAGTAGACTCAGTAAGTATTCGTTGAATGAATAAATGAAAGTGACTGACTCCAGAAAGTCAATAGTGGTAGCAGATCTGAAGACTCCTAGTTCAGTGCTCTTTCTGCCTACTGCACACTCTTTCTCACTTTTATTCTAATGTTTGCACTGCATTTCTGTGCTTATGGTCCCTTGGTTTCTCTGCTTCAGCAAAACAGCCACATATATGCGGCCAAACAGAGACGCACAGGAGATTACCTGGCAGCAGCTCCAAGACCCGGCTAACACCCTCAAGCGATTTTCCAATGGCGAGGACCAGGAGGGGAATTTCCCCATGCATGCCCAGCTCTGGCGCATCTGTGCCCCCTTGACTTGGATGCTATTTTGTGGGCTGGAGTCAGCATGAAAGCTATTTTTGACTAAGTGGCTACCTAATCTTACATAACCCTGAGCGATTCAGGCCAAGGTCATTCAGCTTAGTGCATGAAAGACACTTCAGAGACCAGTGATTCCCCTTCCCCAGAGTCCCTCCAGAGAAGCAGAGCTGGGAAAGTTGTTTCCATGATCGTGGCTCTGGGCCTCCACAGCAAAGCCCAGCTAGGACTTTGTGAGCACGGCCCTGCCTCTGCAACTTCTAAAAGAATTCCCCGAGTGTCTCATTCCCCAATATCCCTGAAACACAGGTAGAATATGAACCCAGGAAGCAGGGAGTGTGGATACCTACCTCTGCCACACACACACACACAGTCCTGCTTCCTTCTTTAATGTGGAGATGCAGGAGCTGAAGATACTTGAGAGGGCCCATGCATGAAGAAGACATGTGTCTCTCCTATGAAAGAAGTGATAAGCCCACATTTTCATCTCAATTTTGTTTTATTGGAAAGGAGATAGAATAGCATTCAAGGCCCTCTGGACTCTAATCTCAAATGCCCTTCCTATTTCATCAGCAGGCCCTTAGTCAAAAGCCTGACGTGCTAGATGTTCACTACCTGCTCAGTGAAAGAAATTCATTGCCTGCTCCCTCATAACTCCTACTACACCTGACCACCAACTCCAGGTCCTACTGGTGAGCTCTCTGCACTTTTGCACGTGCTGTCTTCCCCATATGATAAGCCTTCACAGCATGCTGTACATTTGCAGCCCAACTCAAAGTCCAATGCCCCAAGACCACCTTTACAGATCCGTCTAAACAGAACCAGTTGTCCTCTGGTCTATATTTCTCTAGCACATTGCTCACACTTCTGTTTTGAGCTTCTTGTAACGTAACTGGTTATGTACTCATCACAATCTATGTTCCACCAGACTGTGAGCTCCTTGGAGGCAGGGTCTAGCCCTTAGTGGTCATTGTATCTCCAGCACATTTTGCTGCCTGGCACTTACTGGGGCCCCTGTCAACTTCCATTTGTTGGATGGATGGATGCCTGGAGACACTAATGAGATCTGCAGTTCACAAAATCACCTGCATTTCAAATCCAGCGTGGGCTGGCTGAAGGAGACAGATGTGAGGAGAACCACTTGAGTGGTTGTTCCACATACTCATGGAGTCAATATAGCTTTTCTCTCTTAACAGATTTTTGGGCCAGGCATGGTGGCTCATGCCTGCAACCTAGCACTTTGGGAGGCCAAGGCGGCTGAATCACCTGAGGTCAGGACCAGCCTGACCAATGTGGCAAAACCCCATCTCTACTAAAAATATAAAAATTAGCTGGGTGTGGTAGCGGGCACCTGTAATCCCAGCTACTAGGGAGGATGAGGCAGGAGAATCACTTGAACCGGAGGCAGAGGTTGCAGTGAGCCGAGATCGCACCATTGCACTCCAGCCTGGGCAACAAGAGCTAAAATCCGTCTCAAAAAAAAAAAAAAATTGTTTTGATCTCACAAATAGTTGGTGTTCATTGTAGAAACACAGCACAGCTGCAAGAAAACAACTCTGAACATTTTAGAATGTCTTTTCAGACTTTATTTCCTCTATGCACTGCCCTTCCTCCATTTCTTTACAGAAATGAGAGCTCACCTCGGATGAGTAGGGTGGGGCTCAGCCTGTTCAGGGAATGCAGAAGCCCTCCTGAGCTGAGGCTTGAAGGATGCATAATGGTAAGTACAATGAAGAGTGAACAATATTTCAGTAACAAAACTGGTATGTCATTTTGTTAACCATCTCACTCAAAAATAGGTGGAGGATAACCCAGATTATCAGCCCTGTACCCTTTCCCAGAATTGCTCTTCCCTCCTTCCCTATTTAGTTCAAGAACTCCCACGTTAGGTCAAAGAGACCCCGCCCCCTGGTCTTAGTTGTTTGGTCCAGAGGCAGATCTTGATTCAAACTGGGCCAATCACAGTGCGTGGCTACCCTGTCTACAGTTGACAGGTTCAGATTTGGGTAATTGAACTAAGGTGGCCAATCTATTCCTTGCTTGGGAGTTCTGGATTGAGGGCTAAAGACAGCTTCAGGTATATGCTTTCATATGTCTCAAAACTTATTCCCCACTATCTGGTCTGCAATGAGAAAATGAGGCTGACACACAGGGAGAGGCAAACACAGCAGGTGGAGAGAAGGTCCTGGAGCTGCCTGAGCCCCAGACCCCAGGTGTTCTTTGGGCCTGGCCACACTGTGGTCCTTCCAAACTGTGTTGTCCAACTCTCCTCTAGATTACATGAACTAACAACAAATCCTCCCTTGTGCTTTTCCCATTTTGAGGTGGATTTCTATCACTTGCCACTGAACAGCTTCTAACAGTGTCATGGGGGTGACTCTATGTCGATAAAATACATACACAACATCACGTTTAATGGCGGCAGGATGTTGTCTGTGTCTCCCCTTTTAAACAGTCTCCTATTATTGCGTATCTCGGTTTTTCCAGTGTTTCACTGTGATGAGCAATGCTGTGGGAAACAGCCTCATAAATTCATCCTTGCTCCCATGCATTATTTTATCACAATGAATTCCTAGAGGTGAAATTGCTGCAGCAAAGGATGTTCATATTTTTAAGGTTTGTGACATGGTTTTTAACGATGCCCTGTGGCTGTTCTTTTTTCGGTGTCACTGCCCACACAGTCACTGGACACCTTCATGGGATTAGGTTATTTCAGACTGAATTGGCCTTAGTGAGTTGACCCTCACTGGTCCTTTGGTGGGAGGAGGGGTGTCCAGGTTTTTTTTTTTTTTTTTTTTTTTTTGAGACAGAGTCTCACTCTCTTGCCCAGGCTGGAGCACAGTGGTGCGATCTTGGCTCACTGCAACCTCCGCCTCCCAGATTCAAGCAACTCTCATTCCTTAGCCACCTGAGTAACTGGGATTACAGGCACCTGCCACCACATCTGGCTGGCTAATTTTTGTGTTTTTTAGTAGAGACAGAGGTTTCACCATGTTGGCTAAGCTGGTCTTGAACTCCTGACCTCAGGTGATTCGCCCTCCTTGGCCTCCCAAAGTGCTGGGATTACAGGGGTGGGCCACAGCACCCAGCCCCAGGTTTTGGTTCTAATCTGCCTAAAAACTGTGCCCAAGTATTCTGTTGAAAAAGTAGGTGTGGAGTCAGTTATGGTCATGAGCATTTTCAGGGGATTTTGCAAATCCACACACAAGCCCCTGAGTGCACAGTGAACGCTGAGTCTCACTGGGGCCTGGGGATGTGGACAAAGGGATGCCCAGATTCAAGGTTATCAGTTTAGCCCAGAGGGCAAGAAAAGCACATGGCTGTGAGGACATGTTTAGTACCCAATGCTAGGGAGTAGGAGACAGGCTGACTGTGACAAGGCAGACACAGTACCCACTGCCCTGGAGCTCGCAGTCTGGTGGGGAAGACAGATGCTGAAAGAGGAATAGGGCTCAGATCAAGGGCAGTGCTGGGTGACCTGAGTGAGTAGGGCAGGGCTCAGGCTGTTCAGGGAATGCAGAAGCCTTCCTGAAGAAAATGGTTTTGACCTGAGACTTGAAGGATGCGTACAAGTAAGTACAAAGACGAGTGACCAAGTATCCCAGGCACAGAAAAAAGCCTACAAAAAGACCTAGAGATTAGGAAGAATGCAGCACATTCAACAGACAGAAAGAAAGCCCTGCATGGCTTGAACAGAAAGAACCCATAAAATGAGTAAAAGATGAGGCTGCAGAGATGCAAAGCCTCCTCGTGGCCAGGACTGAGGATTCTTTCCTGGGAACAATGGGAAGCCTTGGAAGAGGTAAGCAGGGGAGAAGTGTCGTGTTCTTCAGGGGAAGGCAGGGATAGGGACTGAATCTCCAGCAATTGTGCCTTGTCCCCAGGGTCCCAAGGCTGTCTAAAAGCATCTCTGCCCACTACATTTGGGTCTTAGACTACTTGGCTCAGCCCCACTGCAGTGAAAGCCAAACTCCCAGAACCCCAATCAGCCTTCTCATCACGGCTGATGCCCTCCACGGGTTAGCTCAGGCTCCCATCCCAGGCCTGCTCTCTTTTAATGGATAAATATAGCATGTTCCAGTAACAGCATACACATGAATATCTCTCTAATTTCTACATAAAGACATCACATTCCCCTCACCCCACCCACACCTCAAAGACAAGAATCTTTGTCATGAAATTAAATAGAATGAGATAATGGAACTGAAAGTGCTTTGTAAAAGAAAAAACTGCCAGAATGGTGGCAACTTTTTTCAAACTTTATTTTTCTCTTAAGCAGCAGAATCTTTTTTTGTTTTTTAAAATGAAATCTCACCAGACACCTATCTGCTCCCGTGATGTCATCTTTTGGAGACATTTCAAATTTTACACGTCCAAAACGAAGGTCTTGGGTTCTGTTGTCCTCTTCAAAACTGCTCCTCCCTCACCTTCTCCATCTTAGTTCTGACACCTCCCAGGTGCTCATGCCAGAAGTGGAGAGGCAGTGCTGATACCCTCACCAGCTTTTCTCCAACACGTGTCCCTGCTCTGTCCTCAGGTCTCCCTGGCCCCCACCATCCCTCTAGCCAGCCATCATTCACCTGAATTCTTCAACAGCCCCTACCTCATCTCCCCAAGGCTGCATGAGCCCCCTTTCTAGTTCAACACTCACGTACTGGCCAGAAAGGAACATACGGAGAGACTCGTGCACAGATCATAAATGTTCAACTTGATGGGTTCGTCTAAATGGAACACACTCACGTAACCAGCACCCAAATGAAGAACAGAGTATTACCAGAAGCCCACCCCATGCCCCTTCCTTGTCACTTCCATCTCTCCCCCCGGGCTACCATTATCCTGACTTCTAACACTGTAGATTAGTTTCAGCTCTATTTTTGAACTTTATATACATGGATTCATATCATGTATACTGTTTGATGTCTGCCTTAACTCATTTACCTTTGCGAGATCCATCTATGCCATTATGTGGTTATAATTTGTTCATTTTCATTGCTGTGTAGTGTTTCATTGTGTGACTATATAATCCTTTATTCAGTCAAGCACTGAGAGGCATTTGAGTGGCTTGTGGTTTGGGGCTATTACAAAGAGGGCAGTTGTTAAAATTCTGGTCTTTGGTGCACATAGTGTGCATTTTTGTTGGGTACCTACCTGCCTGGGAGTAGAATTGCCGTAACGTATGAACATGTTCACAAAGTGATATTTTTAAAGTACAGCCAAATTCCAGCATTCTCTTTCTAAAACCCTCCATGGCTTCCTGCTGCATTTATAATAAAGTTCAAACTTTCACCTACGCCCACAAGGGGCTTGTATGCCCTGGCATCTACTGCCCTCACATATACTGCTTGCCCGCCATATTGACCTTCTTTCCATTCTTGGAGACTGCCAAGCTCTTTCTCCGCCAGAGAGCCACCCATTTGATATGCTGCAGTTTCGAATTGGCCTTCCCTACTCATCCTTTATGTCTCAGCTCAAACAGAATTCTGTTAGAAAGGCCTCTCCTGATTCCCCAGCTTGAAATCACAATTGGTATGATTATCTCTCATTACACAGTGCACAATGACACCCACAATTTGCAGTTGTCTGATTGTCGATCACTGCCTCACCCACTAGACCGTAAGCATCAAGAAAAGGAGACTGTCAGATTCTCTGCTGTCTCCTCAGCACCTAGCACTGGACTGGAGCATAGTAGGTGCTCAATGAATATCAATGTGGTAAGGAGAGAGGACGAAATAACAACCAAAGTCTTAAAGACATGCAGAAACCAGGGTGTAAATCTTGGCTTCATCACTTACTACCTTTGTCCCCTTAGGTAAGTTCCCTAGGCTTTCTGGGCCTAAGTTTCCTCCTCTGTAAAATAAGAATAATCCTACTGGCCTCTCAGGCAGATAGGTAGCTGTGAGGACTGACTGAGAATATATGTATGTATATTGCCTAGCACAGTGCTGGGCACAAGGTAAGTGAAGAGGTGGCTTTCCATGGATCAACTCACTGGAGCCTCACCACAATTCTAGGGGCAGGCACTATTCTAAACCCCCAGTTTATAGACTGAGAAACTAAGAAACTAAGCCTAGAAAGGTTAGGTGCCTTGCCCAAGAATTCTGGCTCCGGAGCCCAGGCTCTCCTCCGCTATAGCATTAGCGGTAGCATGTCAAGGATCAATAAAAAACAGAGAAAGGGGAAATGGTGAGTTCCTGACAGCCAGCAGCTCCATTCACCCCCACCCTCTTGACATCCATTCATCCCCATGAAACCCTAAGGTTAGGAAACACAGTATGAAAACCACTGGGTTACACAAACATCCGTGGTTATTAATAGCCGTAAAGGAAAAAATAGAGAGATCTGATTGCATAAAAATTTTAAACTTCTGTGTAACAGAAGACACCACAAACAAGGTCAAAAGATAAATGAGAGTCCAGGATAAAACATTTAAACTTCATATGACAAAGGCTTACTGTCCCCGGCATGAACACACTCCTACAAGTTAACTGGGGGGAAAAAAGAATAACCCTATGGAAAACTTGGCAAAGAATGTGAACAGTATACAGAAGAGGAAATGAAAATGGCCAATAAGCATATGTATAAGTAGGGAAATAAAAATTAAATAGTGAGTTCCCATATGTCTCCTAATATTGGCAGAAACAAAAAGATTGGTAACGTTTATAGCTGATGGCAGAGTAAGAAAACCAACTCGATCGTACCCATTGTTGGTTGTAAAAAATTACAGTCTTGTAGGAAAATTTTTCCAAAATATTATGACAAAAAAATACGTGACAACTTTCAGAAATGAAAGTAATAACACATAAACTCCCTAGCTAGCTAGATACAAGAATATTCATTCCAACATCTTTGTAACAACAAGAAACTAGAAATAGCCTGCTCCCATCAATACAATTGCATATTATGTAACTCCTTTTTTTTTTTTTTTTT
>NC_045437.1:140943229-140970612 GCF_002776525.5 Piliocolobus tephrosceles
TCTGTCCTCATTCAGCTTACCTTCCAGGAGTAGGTGACGACTAACAGGGGCGCGGTGGCTCAAGCCTGTAATCCCAGCACTTTGGGAGGCCGAGACGGGCGGATCACGAGGTCAGGAGATCGAGACCATCCTGGCTAACACGGTGAAACCCCGTCTCTACTAAAAAATACAAAAAACTAGCCGGGCGAGGTGGCGGGCGCCTGTAGTCCCAGCTACTCGGGAGGCTGAGGCAGGAGAATGGCGTGAACCCGGGAGGCGGAGCTTGCAGTGAGCTGAGATCCAGTCACTGCACTCCAGCCCAGGCAAGAGAGCTAGACTCCGTCTCAAAAAAAAAAAAAAAGAAAAAAGAAAAAGAAAAGTGCCATGGAGAGACTCAAGCTCAATTAAGAAGGGAAAGAAAGGGGGGAAGAGAGGGAGAGGTGAAAACAGAGGGGAGGGGAAGAGAGGGCCTATTTTAGATGGGGTAGCTAGGGACGATCTCCCTGTGGAGGTGACGTTTAAGCTAAGACCCAAATGACAAGATGCAGCAAATGTTCCTTGCCCTGCTGGCTTTCCAGTAAAGGTTTCTAGGGGCAGCGTGTCAACCTGATCCTAGTGGTGACAAGGCTGGGCCCTGACGTCTCGGAGCATGCGATTGAATCCCAGCTCTGCCAGTGAATGCTGTGTGAGTCCTAGGAAAATTATTAAGCTCTCTGTGCCTCAGTTTCCTCATCTGTATTATGAGGTTATATAAGAATAGTACTAACAATATAGGATTGTAGTGAAGATTAAATGATTATGCAATGTGGGCTGGCACAAAGAAAGTGATCAGAAATGATAATATGAAGCGAAGAGTTCTTACATGTGACACCAAAAGTATGATCTATGAAATTTAAAAATTGATTAAAATTTTCTTCATCAAAACTAGAAATGTTTGCTCTATGACAAAGATCACTGAGAATAGGAACAGACAAGTTGTAGTCTGGGGGAAAAATATTTGCAAATCACATATGTCACAAAAGACTAGTATCCAGAATATAAAAAGAACCCTCAAAACTCAATGTAAGAAAAGAAACTGAGCAATGGCCCAAAGACTTGATCAGAGAGCTCACCAGAGAGGATACAAATAAGTACGTGATAAGATATTCCACAGCATTAGCCATTAGGGAAATGTAAAACAAAACCCTGATGAGATACACCGCATATCTATCAGAATGGCTTAAAAAAGAAACAAAAAAACCCCCAAAACTCTGACAACAAATGCTGGCAGGATGAAGATTGACCACAACCCTCATACATTGCTAGCAGGACTGCAGAATGCTGCAGCCTCCCTGAAAACAGTTTGGTTTCTTATAAAGTGAAACTTTTATTTAACATATAATTCAGCCATCCCATTCCTAGGTAATTTCCCTAGAGGAATGAAAACTTACAGGCACACAAAAACCTGTACACAAATGTTGATAGCAGCTCTATTCACAATTACTAAAAACTAGAAGCAACTCAAATGCTGTTCAATGGGTAAATAAACTGTGGTTTGCCTACTAGTCCACCACTAGAAACCTACTCAGCAGTAAAATGGTACGCACCACTGATACATGCAACAAATGAGTGAAAGAAGCCAGTCTCAAAAGGTTATGTGTTATATGATTCCATTTCCACAGCATTCTTGAAAGACAAAGCTAGGGTGATGGAGAGTAGATCAGTGGTTGCCAGGAGTCGGGGCTGGGAGACGGGTGTGACTACCAAGGGCAACTCAAGCTAGTTTTTTGGACTGATAGAACTGATTTATATCCTAATTGCAATGGTAGTTACACAAATCTAGGTATATGTTAACATTTGTAGAACTGTCTGGGCACAGCAACTCATACCTCTAATACCAGCACTTTGTGAGGCCAAGGTGGGTGGATCACTTGAGCCCAGGAGTTTGAAACTAGCCTGGGCAACATAGTGAGACCCTATCTCTATAAAATGTGCAAAAATTACCTGGGCATGGTGGTGATCACCTGGAATCTCAGCTACTCGAGAGGCTGAGGTGGGAGGATCGCTTGAGCCCAGGAGGCAAAGCTTGCACTGAGCTAAGATGGCACCACTGCAGCAAGGCTCTTAAAAAAAAAAAAAAATTGTAGCACACACACAAGACAATTTTACTGCATGTTAATTGTCAAAATAAGAAAAACAAGTCATCAGTGGTATTGTCATTCTGACTTAGCCACTCACTCCCAGCCTCTCTTTCCTCCCTTTCCCTCATTTTCTGCAACCAGAAACTCCTTAAAGAATAGGCACTTCTACCCCCCAAATATTTGAAGACATCCTTAATAACTTGACTTGGTTACTTTTTTTTTTTTTGAGACAGAGTCTCACTCTGTCGCCCAGGCTGGAGTGCAGTGGCGCAATGCACGATCTCGGCTCACTGCAAGCTCCAAGTTCAAGTGATTCTCCTGACTCAGCCTCCTGCGTAGCTGCGATTACAGGCGTGCACCACCATGCCTGGTTAATTTTTGTATTTTTAGTAGAGACAGGGTTTCACCATGGTCAGGCTGGTCTCGAACTCCTGACCTTGTGATCTGCCCACCCTGGCCTCCCAAAAGTGCTGGGATTACAGGCGTGAGCCACCGCGCCTGGCCGGCTTTGTTACTCTTAATACAAAGATAATATATGTTTGTTGGGAAGAAATAAAGGGAGCAAGAAATCATTACAGAAATATGTGATTAGAAAGCGAACGCCCTCAGGAATCCCACCCCCAGAATGAGCTGCTTTGGAGCAGCTTCCACCATGACCATTTCAAAGCGATTTTATGCAGCTCTTTCCTCACAAGGTTTAGAACTCACAGGGTGGGATTTACTCCCATAGATTCTTCAGGTAAACATTCTTCAGGTAAACGAGGAGGGCCTGGGGGACCATGACCTTAAAGGGTTGACATCTGGGACGCCAGCCCATCCTCACATCAAGGTACAGTGTTTCAAAGTTGGATGGAGTCTTAGGGTAATCCAGTTCATCACAGGCCACCCAGTTCCTTCCTCTATCTCTCCGTCACCGCCCCCAGGGAGGCGCTGTCTCTCATGGTAGCGTCTTCCCCACAGCCTCCCTCCTGCTCTGCGCAACGGCTGCTACATCCCATCAGCCAAACGCATTTGAGATTACTGGTTCAATCATTTAGTCAATGTTTGACAAATCATTCATTCACTCATTTGTTCCTTCCTTCCTTCGTTCAAAAGTACTTACTGAACACTTACTATGTGCCAGGCACTGGGCTAAGTTGCAGGAATACCTCCATGAACAAGATAGACACAGTTCCTGCTTACATTCCATTCAGAGACAAATACCACAAATTCTAACACACATTTCCATAACAACTGTGCTAGAGCCTGTAAGACAGAATGGCATGGCATGGTGGGACTGAATCTGGCCAGGTCAGGCTTCTCTGAGGAAAGAGCTGTTAAGCTGGGCAGGAGTTGGCCAAGTTCAGAGCAGAGGGAAGGGCATTTGAGGCAGATGGAACTGCATATGCAAGGGCCTGAGAGGTCAGGGTGGCTCGACCTCTGACCGAGCCGTTGCTAGTGGGATTGCAGAATGCAATTGTGGGGACACAGCAGTGGACAGGGCACAGTGAAAGCTCTCCAGGGAAATGTTCTGGGAACTCTTGCCACTGGCCTTGTAGCCTTTCTTTCCCGTTCCCTGGTGGGTCCTTCATCTGAAACAGAACATTTTCTGTAGAGGCTCCGAGTACAGGATCTGGAGTCAGGCTGGTGTAAACCATCTCACCTGGGCTCCATCAGTATGTGTGTGCAAATGGCAGCAACTTAATTTCCCTGGGTCTCATTTTTCCCACCTATAAAATGGGTATGAAACGATAACATGGGTTGTTGCGAGGATTAAGGGAGATAATCCACATAAAGTCATGACCACAATGCTTGGTACATCAGCCGCGCTCCGTGCATGGTAGCTAGTGTTGTTATTATTGTTCTTATTAATATTTTCAGAGGCACCAGGGTCCCTGTCCCTGGAGGCTCAGTCTCTTTATGGCTAAATATGGAGTTAACACAGAGCCAGGGAGGGTCTCCCAGCCCCTGGATTCCTAGAGACAAAAGTCTGGGCAATGACTCAGTTGGAATATTCCATGAATTCATCAAGTAAGTTTTGGAAGTGGACTTGTGTTTGTCAGTGACACAGACAGAAGAGTGGGACAGCTAAGACCCAAGAAGGTTTCTTAGATGACAGATGTGTGCTGCTAGTTGACATCGGCCCCCACGCCCCACCCTGCCTTCCACCCCAAAAATTGGACTCTCTTCCAAAGGATTCCAGTGATGCTTTCGGTAAGGAGAACCCCACTAAGTCCTCTCTGGGCTGAGGAGTCACGGGTTCTGCCTTCCCAGAAAGGCACCTTTGCTCCACTGGGAGAATGCCTTTGGACTGATAAAGACTCTCTGAGTCCAGTTATGGGTAGGAATACTGCAAGGAGGTGAAGCTATTTTTTGCCACATGCTCTATCTCTCCAGCAGGCACAGTGACATTGCCCAGGATCCAAATAGCCCCAGCTGTAGAAGGTCATGGAGCTGAAGGCTAAAAGGCTTGGCTCTTCCAGAGCCAGGTTGGGGGGCAGGGAGACTATTTGCATCACCACTTGAGGGGGTCCTAAGACCTTTAGCTGTCCCCCCACCTTCCATCCCCTCGCCCCAGCCCCAACCCACAGTCCGCAATCCTCCTGTGGAACCCATTCCCCCCTGGGCCCAGAGTCTGGTGGCAACTGTTTATTTTTAGCCTTTGATTCCCCGAGAATGCAAGAGTGGGTGCTTGTGGAGCAGGGGAGGGAAGAGGGAGGAGGAAGAGGAACTTCAGGGCTTGGAGGGCCAAGGAGGACACAGCCCAGCCCAAGCCCAATTTCAGCCCTGTGACAGCCTGTGGCGGGGTCAGGGCCAAGTCCTCTCCCTTCTTGGCCCACCCAGCTCAGGACCAGGTTGGGCTCATGCCCCTCTGTTCCCCTTCTCTTCTTCCCTGAAAGCCCTAGAGACTCATGGGCTTTCCGTTCCTCTTTCGAGCCACCCCCAAGCTCTCAGTCCTTTGGTGTTCTCATTCTCAGACACAATGGGTGCGTCACAGGACTCCTCAACACCTCTCTTCCTCCTGCCTCTGAAAAGACATCCCCCCAGCCCATCTCCTTGTGCCTGCCTGGCACTGTAATAGGCACTTAATACATACAGGTAGACAGAGGCTGTGTTTCACTGCTTCTCCCTATAGGCAGAAGGCCTGAATAATGAAAGAACCAATAAGAGGAAGTCACAAAGGTTTAGAAACTCTTACCAAATCCTTAAGTCTTTGTCCCTGATTGCCTGTTTCCTGAGAAGTTCCCTGGCACCCCCAGGGCTCATCTTTGCCTGGGTGATCCTGAGGGAGATGTATTTATTCTTCCTTCCTCTTCCATTCTACCTTCAGCCTTTCCTTGACCCTTCTCTCCAGGATACCTAGGCCCTCCCCACAGCCTGCATGAGAGTCTGCCAAAAGGGAAACGGGCAGGTTGTGCTGGCCGAAATCCTGGCTCCAAGACACACGAGCTGCGTGACCTAGCGCAAGCTGTCCTGGCCCCTGCAAGAGATCATACGGCTCTCTTGGGGGTTGCTGTGAGGTCTTGCAAGAATGTGTGTAAAACGGCTGGCAAACAGTAGGTGCACAATAAGTGGTTGTTGTTATTATCATTTAATAAAGAGTGCAGAAAAACAAGCCTTCTTTTTTAACATCTACTTTCGCTCTATATCTGATCATTCTTCATATTGGTATTGTGCCTTAATATTTTACAAATCACTTTCTCCTCCATTAGCTCAGCTGATCTCCACACAACCCCTTGAGAAGGGCCAAGTCATTATTGTGGGATTTTTGTCCCCACTATACAGATAAAGATATTCAGGCTCCAGGGAGATGTAGAACTGTCTTGCTCATCATCGTGTCGACAGCACCTAATGCAGCGCCTGGCCCACAGAAGGTGCTCAAAACAGAACCAAGCAAAATCCTGTTGAAGAAATGGCCTATATGATGTCACCCTACAGCCACCCACCCTTTCCTCATCAGTAAAATGGGAATTAACACTGCAGGACATACAAAGCAAGTTACGATTCTAGAATTCAACTACATGTTAACAGGTGGCAGGGAGTGAGGCATGCGTATCCATACCCTTTCCCCTTCTTCCCAGAAGGGAGACTGCCTGGGTCTTTCAGGAGAATAATTGGGAAATGCCTTTGACAGGAAGATGGGTGTAGTTTATTCCCTGAGGATCCCGAGAACAGACCATCCCTGTCCTTGAATACTGGGACTTTGGTTTCTCCAGCTGGGAGCTGAACTTAAGAGAGAGGAGAGGGACCTAAGTGTGTGCAGTCAGGGAAGCAAATTCCAAGGAAGAGGGAAGGGTTCCAGAGTAGAAATTATGATTCCCTCTAATATTGACACCTTGGGGAAAAAGATTCTGTCGCATTCGGAAGAGATGGGGTGGGGTGAATGGAAATTTCAGGGAAAGTTAAACTATGTGCAATCCCTTTTTAGGTCAAAAATAATTTCAGTAATTTAGGACATAAAAATCCATTATGTATAAGTTGATTTTCTCTGCAAATTATCACAATCAGTATATTACATTTCAAAGTATAATATTTCAGGCAATAATTATGAATCTGTGGTTTACTGTTAATTTGGTGATAAAAAAACAAATGGAGCTATAGCTATTAAATTTTAGGGAGTCTTTTCAGTTTGCCTGTTGATTAAAAACAGAGGTCACCCACACTTCACTTCAGTAAAACCTCTAACATTTTGAGTGCTTGGGGTTTATAAAGAGAGATCACACATCTTTAGAAAAGTTGCTGAAACTGTAGGAGGGAAAACCCCCAACTCACTGATAACATTTGTCTCTTGGAATTTACATCTTCCTTCCAAATGTACACTTTATTTGTTAGAGACCGTAAATCATATTTTCCCTTAAACTCATTTGCAATGCTTTTATATTCTTGGAATTGGTCTCATTATATTAGAGAAAGAGAAAATGGAAGAAATAATGATTACAGCTGATATTTGTTGAGCACCTACTATGGACAGGATACTGTTTTAAGGACTTTACATGCATGCATTTATTTAATTCTTAAAACAGTTCCCCAGCTCCTCATAACATAGGAACCATGATTATCCCCGTTAGAGGAAGTGATGTGACTTGCCTAATGTCCCATGGCTACTAAGGGAAGAATCAGGATTTGAGTCCCCATTGAAAGCAAAGTGGTGGTGAGCTGGGGTGAGCATTAGGCACTGGTCAGCCCTACTCATTTAGTCACGTTACCTCTCCAGAGTGAACTGGGGCAAACCACCCTCCTGCCGCCTCGCTGTCCCATGAAACCACCTGGAACCCTCTTATTCCCTGGATCCAGCCCCAAAGGGAACATTTTTGTGACTTAGACAACTAATGAAAGCATACCAGTGCTCCTTAAATATTGCTTCAGATTTTTGAACTCAGAGCAATTTTAAATGCCTTAAACTCTCATTTTAAAAGGATTCAGTCCTTAATACTTTTTTTAGATTGAGAGGTCACAGGGGCAAGAAAAAGCCAATTTCCAATTCACTCCCAATACTGTATTTCGCAGTCATGCTCTAAGGAGTCTGTCCGGAGCCTTGTGAGGAAGCTGAACATTAAGATTACATTCTGGTCCTTCCCATTGATTTGCTTCTTCAACCATCCTTATTAAGCGCAAGACATTGCAAAAGGTGTTGGGAACACCAGTGAGAACAAGGCTCTGTCCTCATTCAGCTTACCTTCCAGGAGTAGGTGACGACTAACAGTAAGAAGTAAACAAACAGAGGGATTCAGCTGTGGTGACTGCAGAAATGCGCTGAAGGAAATCCCCTGTTTCACAGTCTGCCAGTGCCCGTGCTGGTCAAGCTCGCCGCCACTGGGGCCTGGGGAGTGAAGTGGGCAGGAACACACCCACCAACATCAAGATGGAAAGTTTGTAAGAGGAAGCGCCCAGGATCGGGAGCACCGAGTTCTCAGTCTTGCAACAATAGCAACTCCCCGGGCCACAGAGAGGTCGCTTCCCCTTGGTGACCAATGCCAGACTGCCCTGCTCCTGGTGCTCAGGAACTGTACTGAGTACCAAACTGACACCAACAACAGCCTCATGTTCTAAACCTTCCTGTGGCTTGAGTTTTAGACGCCACTTCAGGAGAGCAAAGTATACCTAACAGTGTTTGGACAACTTATGTTTTCTTTTTTTTTGGAGACAGAGTCTCGCTGTGTCACCCAGGCTGGAGTGCAGTGGCACAATTTCAGCTCACTGCAACCTCCGCCTCCCGGGTTCAAGTGATTCTCCTGCCTCAGCCTCCCAAGTAGCTGGGACTACAGGTGCCCGCCACCACACCCAGCTAATTTGTGTATTTTTAATAGAGATGGGGTTTCACCATGTTGGTCAGGCTGGTCTTGAACTATTGACCTCAGGCAATTCACCCAACTCGGCCTCTCAAAGTGCTGGGATTATAGCCATGAGCCACCATGCCCAGCCTTAAATATTTTATCTTTGGGGAGATTTGCTTTTCGGGCTTAATTTCTTTGATGAACCAAAAAAGTTACTAGAATGAAGTAGACACTAACCTTACCCCACACTGCTAACTCCCACCTTCATGCCCAGGACCCAGTGGGAGGATCAGGGTGGAGGCTGCCTCCTGTTGTTATCCTGACAATAAGGAATGTCCCAAGAGGCCTCAGGGTTCCTGGAGCCCTTTCCCATCCATGATGTCAACGAGTCCCCACGGCGACTGGGAGGAGGAGGACAGTGCTTACACACAGTTTCAGGACTCCAAACCCAGTGCCCTTTTTACTATCCAAGTTTTTCCCAACCTTCTGTCATCTGAGTCCTCCTCTCCTGTTTTTTGCCATAGCTCTAGACCACCTGTACCATTATTTACTTAATATATCTTTAAAGGTGGCCTATTTTCCCCCTTAGCCTAAATGCCTTTATGAAAAATGAAACTTGATATCACTGCCATGATTGGAAACTTGATATGACTGACCATAAATGGAAGGCAGCCATACAAATACATGCAATGAAATGGTATCAAATCCCAGTTAGACACTGTTGCCTGCTGAAGGCTCTGAGACTGAGGCTTGCTCTCTCTTTATAGAAAAGGGAGGTTAGTAAATGTCAGAGAGGTGTTGAAGAGTCTAGCACCCATTCAAGGCTTTCTCCTTGAAGAACTGAAGGGGAATTAAGAAAGGGATGAACTTTTCTGCCAGGTGAGTCAACGGTGTCATGCCCATCTTGGACACTGCCCACCAGTAGCCCTTGTCTCGCCCTTGGGACAACCTATGGTGCCGCACTCCTTCTTGGAGAACAGAGGATTCATCCTTGGTGACTCAGGTTTCATCCAGTTGGTTCCCCCAAGCAGGAGCCCTGTCACCACCCTGACCTGTCTCAGAGGCTGCCCTTTTGCAAGTCCTCTCGTCTCTGCCTTCTCCTCTGTGAGGTCCCAGGTTCCATCCCTGCCTACTCTTGTTTTAGCACAGGTCTCTCCTCTAACCCACAGCCTGTAAGGTGTCAGAGTTCTGCTGCACCACTGCAATCCCCTCCCAAAATGGGCCCTCTGCTTTCCATTTTTCCCCATTCAGCATATTCTCCAGGCCTAGCCCGGGTGCCTTTTGAAAGCCCAGTTCTGATTATGTAGCTTCGCTGCTAAAAAAAAAAAAAAAAACCCTCAGCCTCTCCTGCCCTCAGGATTACATGGCTTCCTCCTTCTGGGGCCTCCGAGGCCCCACCTGCCCTGCACACACCCGCCCTGCACATACCTGCCCTGCACACACCTGCCCTGCACCTGCCCCTCCCAGCCTCATTCCTCACTTCACTCCTCCAGCTCTTGCATCTCGCAAGGTCGGACTTCCTCCATTTCCTCATCAAGCTCCCTCGACTTGGGAATTTCATAAACAATGCTGCCTCTGCTTGAAGCACAGCTTCTCACCATCACCCACACATTCTTCCTGTCTTGGCTGAAATGTCACTCTCTCCTGGCAGCCTCTCTCAGTCTCCTTGAAGCAGCACCTCTCTCCCCATGAACTGTGTTTCTCCCATGCCTCCCCTCTATTGGAACTGCCTGTGTCCATTTGCCAGTCTCTAACACAGTGCCTAGCCCGTGGCCAAGATTGCGTGGAGCCGCAGCAATGCTTGTTGATTGAATGGAAGGTTTTCATTCCCTGCACCTACCAGTCTGTACTCCTACTTTCTACCTGCCCTGCTCTTTTTCTTGACTGAACTAAATTCTACCCCTTCCCTCCCATGATTTTCCAACTCAATTCCCACCCCTCCCATGAAGCCACCTTGGATCACTCCAGCCCACAGGTTCTACCTTCCACTGAGTTCCATAGCATCTGTTTGTTTATTGAATGAATGAATGGGACGGTGCACATAACAAATGGGGCAAAGTCAGAAAATAATGTCATTTCAAACTCAAACTCACTGCAACAGCTTCTGCTTTCTAAGAGGGAAGGCATAATTCCAATAGGTGGAAAAACAAATCTCCATACTATCTCCTTCTTTGAAGAGGCTGATAGGAGAAGGAGATAAAATGGATTAAAATTACAAAGGATTTTTGTTTTTTCTTTCCAGTAAAAGGTGAGATCCTAAGAAGAAAGTCTCTTTCAGAAAAGTATTTGGCTCTTTGAGAATAAATAATAGTTGCACATGGTACAAAATTCAAAAGGCAGATGGCCCTTCCTTAGCACATCACGTTAATGAGTCTTGGAATGTGCAAGGAGTTCTTTGGAAATGGGAATGGAAAATCCATTGCTCCAAATGATACCTTGAGGGAAACTGCATTCCTGGGGATGGACCTCGAATATGGACTCTAAGGGCCAGGAGACCAGGCTGGATCCAAATGGAGAGGTAGGGGCCAGGTATGGTGGCCCACACCTGTAATCCCGGCACTTTGGGAGGTTGAGGCGGGAGGATCTTTTGAGCCCAGGAGGTCGAGGCTTCAGTGATCTATGATCGTATGATCACTCCACTGCACTCCTTCATAGGCGATGGAGTGAAATCCTGTCTCTATAAACAAAACCAAAACCAAACAAAAACAAATGGAGAGCTGAGGTCTGTGAAGAGAGGTGGCCAGAGGACTTGGTGGCATAAGGGCCTCCAGGCCCAGGGCTGCCCAGGATTCAGGTTATCAGTGCTTGCGTTATTGACCACACCAGACCACTGGCAGAGCTGGCTACACACAAAACCTCTGGAGGGAGAGTTTTAGAGGAAAACAAGGAAAGACAGTTCCCATTACCCTGGAATTGAAACAGCCTCATGGAAGGAAGGAACCCAAGGTCTGGGGACATGGGAAAGAGAGAGGCCCCTGGGAACATGCAGAAACCTTTGGAGGGCATTAGACCGCCCACATGAGGAGGGATAGGGCACTAGCCAATTATTTTTAATCTCTGAGGACATGTGACCTGAGCTAACACTGGAGTTACAAGGAGCCTTGCTTCCTACCAGTGTCCTCTTGGTTGATTTTCACTCTGCGTTCCTAACAAGACCAGAGGCTAAGACCAGAGGCTAAGGCCAGGGACTGCGTCTCATTTCTTCTTGTTCCATCCTGTCAACACCACCTACCCACCCACCCACCCAATAACAGTGGGCTCAACACTGAATCCATTTGTTAGAACTTTTTTTATTTTGTAAAATACACATAACATAAAAATTATAGTCATAACCATTTTTAACTGTACAGTCCAATGGTGATAAACACGTTCATAATATCCATCACCACCATCTCCATGGACTCTTTCCATCCTATAAAACCGAAGTTCGGTGCCCAATGAACAATATCCTCCCTAATTCTCCCCTACTCCTAGCCCTTGGCAACCGCCTTTCTATTTTTTTTTTTTTTTTTTTTTGTGATAGGGTCTTGCTGTGTCGCCCAGGCTGGAGTGCAGTGGCGTAATCACTGCTCACTGCAGCATCAACCTCCTGGGCTCAAGCAAGCCTCCCATCTCAACCCCGAGAAGCTGGGATTACAAGCATGTGCCACCATGCCCGGCGGATTTTTTAAATTTTTTGTAGAGATGAGGTCTCACTATGTTGCCCTGGCTGGTCTCCAACTCCTGGAGTCAAGTGACCCATCCTTTTTGGCCTCCCAAAGTGCTGGGGTTACAGACGTGAGCCACCTCGCCTAGCCGATTCTACTTTCTGACTCAGATTTTGGCTACTCTGCGTACCTCACATAAGTGGAATCATACAGTGTTTGTCTTTTTTTTTTTAATTTTTTTCCCCTGAGATGGAATCTTGCTTTGTCACCCAGGCTGGAGTGCAGTGGTGCGATCTAGGCTTACTGCAAATTCTGCCTCCTTGGTTCAAGCAATTCTCCTGCCTCAACCTCCGGAGCAGCTGGGACTACAAGTGCACCACCACGCCCAGCTAATTTTTGTATTAGCTACTAAAAAAGTAGAGACGGGGTTTCACCATGTTGGCCAGGCTGGTCTTGAACTCCTGACCTCGTAATCTGCCCTCCTTGGCCTCCCAAAGTGCTGGGATTACAGGCATAAGCCACTGTGCCCCGCCCAGTGTTTGTCTTTTTGTGACTGGCTCAGCATGATGTCCTCAAGGTACATCTATATTACAGCATGTGTTAGAACATCCTTCCTTTTTAAGGCTGAAAACTATTCCATTGTATGTACATGCCACATGAATGGCATGGTGTGCACATGCCATTCATCCATCAGTGGGTACTTGGATTCTTCCATGTTTTCACTATTGTGAATACTGCTACTAAAAACCTGATTATACAAGTATCTCTTTGAGACTGCTTTTTACTCTTTTGAGTATACACCCAGAAGTGGAACTGCTGGATCCTATGGCAATTTTATTTTTAACTTTTTGAGGAACTTCCATATTGTTCCACAGGAGCTACACCATTCTATTTTCCTATCAACAGTGTACAAGGGGTTCTAATTTCTCCACATCCTTGACAACACTATTTTATGGAGGTTTTGTTTCTCTGTTTTATAGTAGCCATACTAATGGGTGTGAGGTGTATCTTATTGTGGTTTTGATTTGCATTTCCCTAATAATTAGTGATGTTGAGCTTCTTCTCATGTGTTTATTGGCAATGGGTGTATCTTTTTTGGAGAAATGTCTATTTAGACCCCTTGCACACTTTTTTTTTTTTTTAGACTGAGTCTCACTCTGTTGCCCAGGCTGGAGTGCACTTGCATGATCTCGGCTCACTGCAGCCTCCACCTCCCAGGTTCAAGTGATTCTCCTGCCTCAGTCTCCCAAGCAGCTGGGACTACAGGTACACACCACCATGCCCAGCTAATTTTTTTGTATTTTTTGTAGAGATGGGATTTCTTCATGTTGACCAGGCTGGTCTCAAACTCCTGGCCTCAAGTGATCCACCCGCCTCGGTCTCCCAAAGTTCTAGGATTACAGGTGTGAGTCACTGCGCCTGGCTCCTTTGCTCATTTTTAAATTGGGCTGTTTTTTTCTTCCTTGTTGAGTTTTAGGAGTTCTCTATATACTCTAGATAATAATCTCTTATCAAATAGGTGACTTACAAATATTTTCTCCTAATCTGTGGGTTGCCTTCTTATCTGCTGATAGTGTCTTTTGGTGCACAAAATTTAAAGATTTTCATGTAGTCCGATTTGTATATTTTTTTCTTTTGTTACTAAAGAGCCTTTAGTGTCATATCCAAGAAATCACTGCCAAATCTAATGTCATGAAGCTTAGTACTGAACCCATTTTGGTGGCCATCCGCAACATCCTTGTTGAGAGAAGGACTTTGGCTGAATGACTAATAACTACTCCCTCTATCCAACACACATACACACACACACACAGCTCTTGGAAATGGCCCACAGGAGGGAGAGTGTACTATCTGGGTTGCCAAGAGCCCTGGGTGCTAGCCTGTCCCCCACGACCAGTGTACCACTTTGGGCAACCTTGAGGCAAAGCCCTTGACTAATCCAGTTTCTGTTTCCCTCCACACCCTTCAATCAACAGCTCAAGGAACGACAAAGCAATCTTTATGGCTGTCATATTGGCTGGATTGTAGGACTACAAATAAGGCCGTTTCTAAATAATTCCCAAACTGTTCAGATATGAAGGGTGTAATGGGCAGAGACTGGCATCGGCTGGGGAGCCGGACAAAGCAAGATTGCCCGAGGCCTTTGTAACTGCTTATGGTGGCTATACGGGCCTGGAACCAGTGCCAAGTCAAATATATGTACAAAGAGGAGGCTCAAATTCCCCTTCTCAGGCCAGCCCTGGCAGGCTTGCTGCCTCCACTGGAGAGATAGAAAGCAAAGGCACAGAGAGGTTAATGTAGCCACGTGAGCATCTATAGGGTAATCAAGAATTAACCCCATTAGGGCAACACCTAATTCCTAACTTCTTACAGGCTCCAAGTTACTGAATTTCTGCCAAATTGGGGTTCTTATTACTTTCCACAGAAAAATAATTCTCCAAATGATATCATTATTATAATAATAGTGTGGGACTGTTGGGGCTTCTAGGAAACTAGCCAGCCATCAGCTTGCTACCTTGGATTCTTGGCATTGTTCAATTGAAGTGTTTGGTTTTAATTATTTGTGAGCAAACCAGAATGTTCATGGCATATATTAGTCATTTCGCTGGGTCCAGATTTAAATCATGGCACTGGGAAGCTGGTATGCTGGGAAGAATAACACCAGTCTGTAAACCTAGCCTGCTGCCCAGTAGGTACAGGTCAACACTTGTCACCTATCCTGACATTCTCCAGGGATAACTAAAAAAAAAAAAAAAATTGGCTTTCTATAAGATGAGCGCGTTGAAAAATAAGCCAACTTGTGTTGATGATAAAAGGGAAGAGGAAGACAAGTCTAAGTGTGTGTTAGTTCTTAAGCCAAAAAAGAGAAGTTTCAGATCAACTGAAGAGTGGAAGATTGGACTCACTGGTGGCTCAGATCCTAAAAGTGACAGACTCCACCTAATTCCTAAAGGGTAATAAGAAAAAGCAGTCTATAAAACCATTTCAAGCAATCAACAGCAACACCAATAACAGAAAACACCTCTTTGGTAAGCGAGAGAAGAAACTTCAGAGACATCAAAAAGCATTTAATGTGTAGCATGAAGACGTAACCCTTAATGGAAATGGGGTTCTGGGGTAAGGCAATTACCTGAACAAAGATTTCCACACATACAAATTTAAGGATCACAAAGGTCTCCAGCTGTCAGTCTGGAGAAGATCAGAGGCCCACCGGCCTCCTTCCATCAACCTGCTAATCAATTGCACGCCCCTCTCCCAGCGCATCTCAATTGGGACGTCATAGTCGTGTGCCATCTAGTGGTCAATGTGATTACTGCATGTAACTGCCTGGGGCTTTCTGTTTTGGTTTCACTAAGCTTTCATTCACTCATTGTTGTAATGTATCTGGTGCTGAGAATATAATAGAGAACACGATAGACATGGTCCTTCGTTTAGGAACCTCACAGTATAGCAGGGTGAATTAAAAACATAAAATACAATATAAGAGGTACAATCAAGACCTATTAAGGGAGGTAAGAGAGCCCTGAGGAAGGACGTCTAATCTAGATTTGGTGATTGGAGGAGGCTTCCCAGAGGGAGTGCCATTAATGCCGGCACCTTAAGGATAAGCGGAAGTTTGTTAAGTATGCCTAAAAGCCAGGTGTCAAGAGAGCACAACCAGCTCATGTTGGGTGCAAAGCTTTGTTAAGAACTTTGAACTTGGCAGGGTGCGATGGCTCATGCCTGTAATCCTAGCATGTTGGGAGGCTGAGGCAGGTGGATCACCTGAGGTCAGGAGTTTTAGACCAGCCTGGCCAACGTGGTGAAACCCTGTCTCTACTAAAAATAAAAAATAAAAAAAAAAAGCTAGATGTGGTGGCAGGTGCCTGTAGTCCCAGCTACTTGGGAGGATGAGGCGGGAGAATTGCTTGAACCTGGGAGGCAGAGGTTGCAGTGAGCTGAGATTGCACCATTGCACTCCAGCCTGAGCGACAGAGTGAGACTCTGTCTAAAATAATAATAATAATAACTTTGAACTTCATTCTTGGGACCGTGAGAGCCATTTCTTTTCAGGGACAAATGAAGAAAGCCTATAGAATTGGAATTTCTCCTGGGCCCTGGCTTACACCTCTTACCTCTTAGAGTCCAGACCCTCACAACCCACCCCCTGAAGAGTGGAATGATGTTATTCTTTAATTTTTTGTTTTCTTCCCAGGCATGAGTTGCTTATCCACATGCCCTTGATCTCTCCTTTCCCTGTGTCAGCAAAGAAGATTGTCTAGTGTTGTCATCATTTCTAACCTAGGGCAGAGCTTCAGCTTCTGCAAGAATAGATCTGGCAATGCCAAGCTCCTTTCTGGGGCCAAAGTCCTAAATGGGGGAGAAAGTGGCTGCTGTCCGTGTAAGGTCCTGGGGGCCATGCTTCAGTATCCCCTGGGGCATTTAATGAAGCAGCTTCCCAGACCTTCCCGTCCTCACTCAGAGGAGATGGGTCCCTGGAATGGGCTCCTGTGCCCCGGTGATCCTGGGGCTCGCTCGGGTTAGAAGTGCTGGTGCGGTGGTTGGAGCATAGTCCCTGGGGTCAGTTCCCTCTTACAACTCTGTCTAGCCCTGCCTCCCACTGTGTGTGACTCAGCTGTTTGGTCTCAGGCCAGTTACTTAATCTCCCTAAGCCACTGGTTTCTATTCTTGAAAATGGAAATAACAATCATAAAACCTACCCAACAGTATTATTGAGAAGATTTGATGAGATAGTGCATGTAATGAGGCTGGCACAGAGTCTGGCAAATAGGAAGTACTCATCAAAGCTCAAAGAACATCAACAGTTGTGTCTGGGACACATTTCAGTCATAAAGAGAATGGGGGTTAACACCAGGCCATGGGCCTGGATCCTCAGGGACTGGAATTCAGAGGAGTAGGTTGCCAAGGGGAGGAGAGAAGACCTAGGAGATCGGACATCTCACTCAGAGAGGAGTTGAGAGCCAGCAAGCCAGAGAGGCAGACTGCCCCTGGACAGCTGGGAGCAGAGGGTTGTAAGTGCACAGCAGAGTGGGTGGAAATGAAATCTTCATGAAATGCTCAGAGAATCTGACAGGAAGCTTCCCTCTGCTAACCTTGCTTTTCAGTGACTCTTATCGACACAAACCAGCCAACGCAAAAGAGGGAATTTTTAGTTTGTTTAACTGAAAAGGCCAAAGGTAGATATGAATCTGGTGTAAACATTGCCATCAGGAACCAGTCTGCAATTCTCAGCTCTACTTCTGCCCATCTTAGCTTTGTTCTCAGGCTGGCCTTGATCTATGTATTGACAAAAGTCAACCATCAGCTCTAAGTGTAGTTCTGCAGGTAACAAGCCCAGCCCAGAGACAGCACCTCTCTCCTGATAGCATCAGCAAAAATCTTGAGGCTGACTTTCATTGGCTTAACTTTGGATCACATGCCCATCTCTGAACCAATCACTGTGACCAGAAAAATAGAATTTTCTGATTGGCCAGGTCTGTTTCTTGTGTTCAATCTTGTATCCAGGGTTGGTTCAGCCCCACCCAAATTACATGGAGTGAGCATGAAGAGTTCCCCAAATAAAAATAAGGGTCGTGTTTCTGGGAGAAGAGATGGAGGACAAACCAAACAAAACTGAGGCATCCTCAATTTGCCCATGTGTGAGACACCCTCTTGCCATTGGTCCCTGGAGTCAAGCTGTTCTTGGGCGCCTGAACATCCGTGTTCAGTTTTGCTGCAGCCCCCGCAGGCTTGGTCCTTGGGAAGGGGATTCTTCCAGCACTGGATAGCAGGCAGGAGTCGTCTCCCCCACAGACAGCAGTGACATCACAGATGGTGCTTGCTGAAAAGGCAGTTCTAGGGAGTAGCAGGCACAGGTGGTGCTGCACAAGCCCCTAGCTAGATTCCCCTAATGCCCTTCAAGAGAGGCTGTAAAAGGAGAAAAAATCAGAGACTTTTTGAGGGTAGGGGAATGAGGACAGGCTAAAAGACTAGGACTCCTCAACCATGGCGGCTGCCGACCCAGGGGAGCTGATGGCCCTGGGCTAGGAGGCGTTGAGGACTATGTCCCTGCTCTGCCACTCTGGCCCTCCCTTTACCCCAGGCCATCCCACTGCACCCCAGCCCAGTCTGAACTGTGCATTCCTGTGAGGGCACTCCCTCACTCTTGACACACACATCTCACACATCTCCCGGCCCTCGCACTCATTCAACCAGCTTAGGGTCTACAGAGGGCCATGCTCCCTGCCAGGAGCTACCGTGGGTCCCCAGGAAAAACCTACCTCATGGAATCTCATAGAAGACACAACTCAAGAAAGTGCCATGAGGGCCATGTTTTATGAATGCACTCTTTATTTTTATTGCATTTTTATTGCATTAAGTCATACATTAAGTGATTCTCCTTGTAAACTATTCCAATCATACTTTACTACTGAAGCTACTTAACTCCCCTCTCCCCAGCCAGGCCCCTCCCTCAAAGTAAGTAACCTGTTATCCATTTGATGGATAGCTGTTGAAATATTTTTCTACATATTTACATCCTAATATGTTCACATGCAGGAATATATAGCTTTAGTTTTGTTGACATCTTTTGAATAGGTCTGACAGGGTACCCAGTGAAAAGTCTCCCTCTTACCTCATCCCTCAGCTGTCCCTTCCTCTCCCAGAGCAGCTGGCCAGGTCACCAGTTTCCAGTGTTTCCTTCCAGCTACGCTAGGCCAGGAGTCAGCAAACTTTGTCTGTAAAGGGCCAGGTCGTAAATACTTTAGGCTTTGCAGGCTTATGGTCTCTGCCCCAACTGCTTAACTCTGCCATTGTATTGCAAAGGCAGCCATAGACAATATATAAATGAATGAATGGGGCTGTGTGCCAATAAAACTTTATTCATAGACACAGAAATTTGAACATCATATCATTTTCAAGTGTCAGGAAATCTTCTTCTTCTTTAGTTTTTCAACTACTTAAAAATCTAAGCACCATTCTTACCTCCGTGCTGTACCAAGACAGGTGGCAGACTGGATTTGACATGTGAACTGGAGCTTGCCAACCCCGGGTCTGTGCATATGAAAATCAAGTATGGATGGATGTTCTTTCCCCTCTTTTTTACATGAGGGGAACATGCTATGCTAAAGTGCTTTTCTCACTTTGCAATATACCTCAGAGATCATGCCGCATGAGTTCATACAAAAGGTTGTCGTTTTTGCCTCTGGCATAACATTACACTATATTCCACAGTAGTATATTTTACTATAATTTCCTTAGCCAATCACTTATTTATGAGTGTTAGGCTATTCCCTTCTGCTACTTAAAAACTATGTTTCATTGAAAGCATTGTACATATTTGTACTTTTTTTATTGAGACATAGTTAATGTACCATATAATTCACTCCTTCTGAGTATACATGTCAATGGTTTTTGGTGTATTTAGAGAGTTGTACCACCAATTTCACAATAAATTTTAAAACATTTTAATTACTTCAGAAAGAAATTCCACACCCCTTAGCTCTCATCTTTCAGTCCCGTCCACACTTCCAGCTCAAGACAACCACTATTTTCTGTCTCTATGGATTTGCTTATTTTGGACATTCATATAAATGGAATCATACAATACATGGTATTTTGTGAATGGCTTTGTTGATTTTGCATAAACTTGTTCAGACTTATCCATGTTGTAGCATGTGTCAGTACTTCATTCCATTTTATTGCAGAATAATGTTCCATTGGATGGCTATACAGTATTTTATTTATCTATTCACCAGTTCTTGGGTTGTCATTATAATAACGCTGCTATGAACATTCATGTATGAATTTTTGTATGAAAATGTGTTTTTATTTCTGTTGGTTACATACTTAGGAGTGGAATTGCTGGATCATATAATCATTCTATGTGAGGAACTGTCAGATTATTTTCCAAGTGGTTGCACCATCTTACATTCCCATTTGCAGTATATGAAGGTTCCAATTTCTCCACATCCTCACCAACATTTGTCTTTACATTTTGTTTTGGTTTTTTTAGAAAGAGTCTTGCTCTGTCGCGCAGGCTGGAATGCAGAGATGCGATCACAGCTCACTGCAGCTTTGATAGCCCAGGCTCAAGAGATCCTCCTGCTTCAGCCTCCCTAGTAGCTGGGACTACAGCTGTGTGCCACCATACCTGGCTAATTTTAAAAAATTATTTGTTGAGACAGGGCTTCCTTATGTTGCCCAGGCTGGTCTCAACCTCCTGAGCTCAAGTGATCCTCCGACCTTGGCCTCCCAAAGTGTTGGGATTACAGGTGTGAGCCACTGAGCCTGGACTCTTTTTTAAAAAAAATTATTATTATACGTATTCCAATGGGTAAGAAGCAGTATTTCATAGTGGTATGGGGGAGGATGTGGCGGGGTTGGGTGGGTAGCAGTGTGTATGTGTGTTTAACCAAATATATTCTTTTTTGTTTTCTTTTTTTGGGGTGGAGTTTCATTCTTGTTGCCCCGGTTGGAGTGCAATGGCATGATCTTGGCTCACTGCAACCTCTACCTCCTGGGTTTAAGCAATTCTCCTGCCTCAGCCTCCCAAGTAGCTGAGATCACAGGCATGCACCACATGCCCGGGTCATTTTATATTTTTAGTAGACACAGGGTTTCTCCATGTTGGTCAGGCTGGTCTTGAACTCCTGACCTCAGGTGATCTGCCTACCTCGGCCTCCCAAAATTCTGGGATTACAGGCATGAGTCACCGTGCCAGGTGTTTTTTGTTTGTTTGTTTGTTTTTTGACAGAGTCTCACTCTGTCACCCAGGTTGGAGTGCAGTGGTGTGATCCTCGGCTCACTGCAACCTCCGCCTCCCAGGTTCAAGTGATTCTCATGCCTCAGCCTCCTGAGTAGCTGGGATTACAGGCACACACTACCACGCCCGGCTAATTTTTTTGTATTTTTTTTAGTAGAGACGGGGTTTCACCATGTTGCCCAGGCTGGTCTCAAACTCCTGAGCTCAGATAATCTGCCTGCCTTGGTCTCCCAAAGTGCTAGGATTACAAGTGTGAGTCACTGTGCCTGACCTAACCAAATATATTCTAAGAGTTGCTTTTTAAAATGTATGTATCTTGGAAATTTGTTTGTGTCGTTATCTGGGGATCTTCTTTGTGCTTGTTAAATGCTGCAAAGTGCCGGAGCATGAATATAGCCCAGTTTAGCCATTCCCTAATGAATGCTATCTCGGCTATCTCCAAAAAATACATACAACACACAACACAGCAATGGACATTCTTATTTTGCCTTCTTGTGCATAGAGCAAGCATTTCTTGAAGATAGTCTTAGAAGTGGAATTGCTGGATTAAAGGGTTATGTACTTAAAATTTTTGGAGATATTATAACCTATCCTCTGAAAAAGCTGTGCCAGTTTACACTCTACCAGTAGTATATGAAAACGCTCACTTCACTACATCTTCGCCAGCCCTGGATATTAACCCTTTCATTGGTGGCAAAAAGCATTTTGTCTTAATTTGCATTTCCCTCATCAATGTGAGGCTGAGTACAGAGCCATGCCCCGACCCATGGCACTCCTTCTTGGCGCTGGGGTGCTGCCCCTTCACCTGCCCCTTCACTTCTGTGTCTTCCATGGTCCCCAGCACAAAGCTGAATCTAGTAGGCACTGATCAATATTGATGGAGTTGGGGCACTGTGATTTTTGCATCCTATCTGATGAAAATATGGTCTGAGACTCTACAAAATTCTGCAGTGTCTTGTTAGTCCTCCAAGATTTAATTGCAACTGTTAGACCTTCTGTCTGAGCTGTATTGTCTTCTAAGCCTTGAAAAAAAAAATTACGAACCCGCGACTGGTCTAAGGAGTAATTCGTTAGTAATCAGTAGACTGATTATGACACCTGGTCAGGATGGACCATGGGAGCATTTCAAAATAGGTCCTAGGATCCCAGAAAGCAGAACTGCTGGAAACTTCCTGATAACGTTATTCAGATGGATGATCCCGAAATGAAAAAGACCTTAGGGGTCAATTAAAGCCATCCCATTGTACAGAAAGGAAGACTGAGGCCCCAGCTAAATAAATGACTTGCTCCAGGTCATGTAGCTAAGCAGGAGTAGGGCTGGGAGTGCAGCCCAGGTTCTGATCTCAGGCTGGTGCTCTTTCTTCAAAATGTGTGGAATCGGAGGAGTCACCTCTAAACTCCTCCTCAAGCCCCTCAACTCCTTACTAGAGAACATTACTTTTCCCAGAAGGCAACACAGAGCAGGAATAAAGGTTTTCAGAACAGCCCAGGATTCAAATCCTAGCTCAGCCACCGGGGTCTAGTTACTGTACCCTCTGATCCTCGGTGTCTTCCTCTTTCATATTTAATATTACCTACTTCACAGGATTATATTCCCATTTAAGATTACCTACCTTCCAGGGTCATGTTGGTGTAAATAAGATAAATACATTGTCTGACATACACTTGTAGTAAGCACTCAGTTGTGGCTATTATTTTTTTCCTCTAGTTCTCTTCTTGGCTGAATCAGCTGTGTGGGTATGAAGATTAATTTGTCATAGGGTAGGAAATTCCAGGTTCAAATTCCACAAAGTTCAGCGGATTACATGTCCCTGGCTTTGTCTCTTCATTTGACTTGGCTTAAGTTGCTATCTTCCAAGTCGTTCCTTTAGTAAACCGTCATTCTCAGCAGAAGGACCATCCACTTCCTTGTTTATCGCCACTTCATAAGTTAGAAATAGTTGAGAACAAGAGTTTGGTTGAGCTCAGTTGTTCTTTCAAGCTGGGCTTCCATCAGAATCACTTGGGGCAACATTTTTTAAAGCATCAGATCAGCGGGGTGGCTCACACCTGTAATACCGGTGCCTTAGGAGGCCAGGGCAGGAGGATTGCTTGAAGCAGGGGTTTGAGACTAGCCCAGGTGGTCTACAAAAATAAAAAATAAAAAATAAATTAGCCTGGCTTGGTGGCATGTACCTGTGGTCCCAGCTACTCAGGAGGCTGAGGTGGGAGGATCACTTGAGCCCAGGAGTTTGAGCTATCATTGCACCACTGCACTCCAGCCTGGGCGATAGAGTGAGACTGTCTCAAAAAAACAAAACAAAACAAGAAAACACTAATGACTGGACCTGGTCCCCTCCCTTTTCCTGATAAAATTCATTGAGTGGGGCCCACTCTCTACCCAGGTGATTCTGATGGAAGCAGGGGCAAGATGCACTGGTTTCCCCCAGTGTTTTGTTTTTGTTTTATTTTTTTTTTAGACGGAGTCTTGCTGTGTCTCCTGGGCTGGAGTGCAGTGGCCGGATCTCAGCTCACTGCAAGCTCCGCCTCCCGGGTTCACGCCATTCTCCTGCCTCAGCCTCCGGAGTAGCTGGGACTACAGGCGCCCGCCACCTCGCCCGGCTAGTTTTTTGTATTTTTAGTAGAGACGGGGTTTCACCGTGTTAGCCAGGATGGTCTCGATCTCCTGACCTCATGATCCGCCCGTCTCGGCCTCCCAAAGTGCTGGGATTACAGGCTTGAGCCACCGCGCCCGGCCCCCAGTGTTTTTCAAACTTCAGCATGATCAGAATTGCCTGTTGGGCTGGACCCTGTGAATTTGCATTTCTAACAAGCTCCCACATGATGATAGTGATGAGGCTGCTGCCAATCTGAGGAACACACTTCGTTGGCACAGATGGGCATGAACCTGAGTGGACTTCTATGGGCTCTTTCCTTCCCAACATCCTGTCCCCAGCTGGTAGCAGCTCCTGACATGCCTTTGGAGAACTGCCCCTCCTTAACCCTTAGACCAAAACATGTAAGTGACACTCACCCACCTCCCACCTTCAGAGGCAGGCACAGGGGCTAGGTCTGGCCAATCAATAAAATCTATACCCCAGCTCCACCGAGTGATCAGGTCAGCGATGGGCATGTCACTTCATATAGTCCAGCGAGAGTCAACGCTGGGACTTCTGCTGGAGCCCTGGGGAAGAGGTGTTAATTTGGCAAGGTGTGAACCTGACACTGCCGGTGGCCACATTGCCTTTGTCCAGGAAGAGCCTGCCTGAAGAGGAAACAGTCAAAGGAAAACAGAAGACACTAAGAGAGACCGAGTCTGGATGACAGCCTTTAATTCCCAGGGTCCAGCCAAGCCTGAGTCTAGATCTAAATTTTTCAGGTACATGAGCCGATAGATTCCTGTTTTACTTAAGCCAGTTTGAGGTGGGTTTTTGTCATATGCAGCTCAGAGAGCGCTGACAATGTGGACATCTCCAGCGCCTTTTCACCCAGAGAGTATGATTCCAGCTTCTCCCCTGGATGCTGCTTCCGTCAGGCAGTGACCTTCAACAAGGCCCCAGAACTGAGCAGCAGAACTCTGAAAGGTCTCTGAATCCCATCCCCTCCTTGTTTATATGGGAGGACCCGGGGCCCAAGCGAGGCAAGAACTTGCCTGGAGTCATGCATGCAACAAAGCCAACCGTGATATCAGCCCTGGCTCTGTCAGTAAATACACCCATACCAGACGGGTGATAACCGCAGAGGCCTCGCCAGAATGCCAGTCAAGTCTCCTTCTCAAGGACAGTCCCTGCAGGGACAGGGCCTCACTTCTTTAGCATGAAAAAGGGTCTTATTGACCTTTTCTCAATATCTCAGTTTCTCTAATTACAATTAAAGAAACGCACTCGTAAATGTTGTTACTCTTAATCATAACCAGAGTGTATAGACATGGCAAAAAAAAAAAAAAAAATGTTCAGGGGACACAGATGAGCAAAAAGGGAAAATAAGACCTCCAATAATCTCAGCATCCTGGCTAACACTGCTAACATTTTGGAATTTTGCATATTCTGTGTGTGTGTGTGTGTGTGTGTGTGTGTGTGTAGATTTGCCTTGGGGAAAGGACCCAAACTATCCTCCCGAAGAATGAATTGGGGCACATCGTTTTTTGTTTTTTGAGACAGAGTCTCTCTGTCACCCAGGCCAGAGTGCAGTGGCACAATCTCCACTCACTGCAACCTCCTCCTCCTGGGTTCAAACCATTCTCCTGCCTCAGCCTCCTGAGTAGCTGGGATTACAGGCATGCGCCACCTCGCCCGGCTAATCTTTTATATTTTTAGTAGAGATGGGTTTCACCATGTTGGCCAGGCTGCTCTTGAACTCCTGACCTCAAGTGATCCACCTGCCTCAGTCTCTCAAAGTGCTGGGATTACAGGCATGAGCCACCAAGGCCAGCCCAAAAGGTACATCTCGAAGGTGAGAAACGGAGAGACCGCTTTGATTCTCTGGGGTTTGTCAGACAGGTTCTGCAAGCACCAGAAACTAAAGGGAAGGGGTGTTGTTTTTGTTTGAAGACCAATGGAAATTTACAAAATTGATGAAAGACTAGAAGAGCAGACGTAGGTTAGCAGAAATTAAGGAAACTCTGAAGGGCCAAGAAGCAGGAAGCAGGAAAAGCAGTCACTGCCTTGAACAGGGACATAGGTCAGGATGCTGTAAATGGCCCCTCCACAACTGCTGTTGCTACAAAGACAATGGCCAGAAACCATTCCCCTCTCCTTGCAGAGTCAGAGTCCTGGGAAATAGCATTTTAAATAATGCATTTCCCACTGATTTGCCCAGGAGGTGAGGAGAGGAAGGATCTGACTCCTTTGCCTTCAATTGGAGGAGGCTAGCGGTGGGAGGCAGGAGCCAAGAATGACCCCTTTCCTAAGGCAGTGGAGAGAGGAGACACTTCCCCTTAATGGAACTGAGGTGTTTACTGGAGAAGGAACGGGTGCTGTACAGCACCAAACCAAGAACTGCCCACTAGTGCAGCCTAGAAAGAACAAGAGCTTGGGAGGCTGCTGCTTCTAGGAAGCGTTTGTAACTGAACCTGGAAACTGGTCCCAACCTAGCTACCCTACCACACTGTTGGTAAATGCATAAACAATTGTATCTGAGCGTATATATAAATAAACAAAGAGCTGTAACACTAGATGTTCAGTGTGTAACGGAGTGACCATAGCTATGTGGGAGATGTCTTTTCCCTTTCCCAAAGCCCCCGGAGTAACAAATGCAGAGCCAGCCAAATGGAACATGCCTGGATCAATAAAGTGGTTTCTATAGCGGGTACAGGCTGCACCTGGGCCTGGGCCTGCAGGTGCTAGCTTCCAGACTACTGCAGATGTGGTCGCAGAGGACTGCCTCTAGGCAACAGAGTGGCTTCTTTTCAACAGTGCCCTCATGTGGCAGTGCCAGAAACTGCAGGGCGCCTAATGAGGCTTCCTAGGTTTTTGTCCTTCAGGATATGGGAACTAGCAGTGCCCCTTTGGACTAAGTAACTATCCTAGACTTATCCTAAGAGGGAGTGTCCCAACTAGGGTAGAGAGTCGTTTTCAGAAAAGGTGGGCCGGATGTGGCGGGTCAAGCCTGTAATCCCACTAACTCAGGAGGCTGTGCTGGGAGGGAGGCTGAGGCGGGAGGACCACTTGAGACCAGGAGTTCAAGACCAGCCTGGGCAACATAGTAAGTCTCTCATCTCCAATAAATAAACAATAATAATTAAAGTAAAGAAGAGGTGGGAAAGAAGCTCAAGTCATTAAATTTTAGTAATAAAAAATCATGGGGCAAAGCAACCTTCCATGTGAAAACCGATTCACAAAGATCATTTGGGTGCCAGTCTTCTACTGATGGCCCTTGAATCCATCTCACAGTTTTCCATCACGCTTGACCATGGGCATATCATGCACCTGCTTGTCCACTGCCTTGCTCAAGTTCAAATATACTAGGTCACTGTTACTTGCTTGTTAAAGAGGAGTTTAGGGACTCAGTAACTGAAGGGAAGAGGGTGAACAAAACCCCTGCCCTTCAGCGTCCGCTTTGATCCTGGACGTGATTTGTAGGAGACTCCCACTGCACTGGAAGTCCGGAGTCTCGATCCTTGGTCCCAACTTGGCCATTAATCTGCTGTGCAATCTTGAGCAAGTTGCTGCAGCTCTCTGAGCTCCTCATCCCTCCTCATGCAAAGAACCTCTGCATTGCCCACACCAGGGGCCTGCTTTGAATGAAGTTAAGGCTGTAAAAACCCAGAAAAGACAAAATAGATAAATATTAACAATAAATAATGTGGGGAGATTTTTTTTACTGCAATAATGGCTTTTCTGTGTCTGCAGAGTTGGAGAATGAAATACAGTTCCGGGTCAGAAAAAAACAGCTCTTAAAGGATCTCTTTCTGTGTGTGTGGTATGCATGGTGTGCATGGTGTGTGTGTGGTGTGTGTGGTGTGGTGTGTGTGTGTGGTGTGTGTTATGTGTGTGGTGTGTGTGTGGTGTGTGTGTGTGGTGTGTGGTGTCTATGTGTGGTGTGTGTGTGGTGTGTGTGGTGTGTGTGTGTGGTGTGTGGTGTGTGTCGTGTGTGTGGTGTGTAGTGTGTGTGGTGTGTGTGTGGTGTGTGTGTGGTGTGGTGTGTGTATGTGGTGTGTGTG
>NC_045437.1:140970712-140977299 GCF_002776525.5 Piliocolobus tephrosceles
GGTGTGTGTGGTGTGTGGTGTGGTGTGTGTGTGGTGTGTGTGGTGTGTGTGTGTGGTGTGTGGTGTCTATGTGTGGTGTGTGTGTGGTGTGTGGTGTGGTGTGTCTGTGGTGTGTGTGGTGTGTGTGTGGTGGTGTGTGTGTGGGGTGTGTGTGTGGGGTGTGTGTGCGCTCAAGTGTGTCTACATCTCTCTCCCTCCATGCTTCCTTCTGTCTCTCTGTCACTGTCTCTTCTGCTTGTTCTCTCTCTTTTCTCTCTCCCCTTCTGTTTCTCTGTCTCTTCCCCGCCCTCACTTTTCCCAACCTTTTCCCAGTCTTGGCCTAACCAGAGTTGAAGTGTTTTCACCGGTGGCAGGTCTTGCCTTCCTTAATGACTGTGGCTGGCAAGAATGGACCAAGTCAAGATGGCCTCTGGGTTTTTCTGGAGCTCTGGTTCCTTGCTTGGAAAGCAGAGCGTTTCAGCTGCTTACAAATCCCAGAAGGATGTGAAAATGGGACCACGGTGGCGGAACAGAGCAGAGAGGCCCTTGGTTACTGCACTTCAGTTCTCAGGGTTGCAGGGGGCAGGGGGAGGAGAGCGGAAGGGAGGGGAGGTTCTTTCCCATGCTGTTCTTGTGATAATGAGTAAGTCTCACGAGATCTGACTGTTTTAAAAATGGGAGTTTTTCTGCTCTCTTTTGCCTGCCGCCATCCACGTAAGATGTGGTTTGCTCCTCCTTGCCTTCCGCCATGATTGTGAGGCCTCCTCAGCCATGTGGAACTGTAAGTCCAATTAAACCTCTTTCTTTTGTAAATTGCCCAGTCTCAGGTATGTCATTATCAGCAGCGTGAAAATGGACTAATACAGTGCCCTTGAACACATTCATTCTTCTTGCTAAGCCTCAGTTTCTCCATCTGTAAAATGGGAAGAATAACCTGCACTTCATCAGGCTGCTGTGAGGATTGAGTCCATGTGTTTTAGTCTGTTCTGGTATTGCCATAAAGAAATACTTGAGTCTGGGTTATTTATTTATGTATTTATGTGTTTGTTTATTTTATTTAGTTTTTGAGACGGAGTCTCACTCTGTCGCGGCTGGAGTCCAGTGGCAATGATCTTGGCTCACTGCAACCTCCGCCTCCCGGGTTCACACCGTTCTCCCGCCTCAGCCTCCCAAGTAGCTGGGACTACAGGCACCCACCACTACACCCAGCTGATTTTTATATTTTTAGTGGAGACGGGATTTCACCATGTTAGCCAAAATGGTCTCGATCTCCTGACCTCGTGATCCGCCCACCTCAGCCTCCCAAAGTACTGGAATTACAGATATGAGCCACCACTTCCAGCCAAGACTGGGTAATTTACAAAGAAATGAGGTTTAATTGGCTCATGGTTCTGCAGACTGTACAAGAAGCTTCTGGGGAGGCCTCAGGAAACTTGCAATTATGGCAGAAGGCAAAGGAGAAGCAGGCACATTTTACAGGGTTGGAGCCGGAGGAAGAGAGCAAGGAGGGCGGTACTATGTACTTTTAAACAAACAGATCTCACAAGAACTCACTCACTGTCATAAGGACAGCATCAGGGGATGGTGCTAAGCCATTCCTGAGAAACCACCCCAATGATCCAGTCGCCTCCCAGCAGGTCCCACCTCCAGCACTGGAGATTACAATTCAACATGAGATTTGGGCAGAGACGCAGATTCAAACCATATCACCGTGTGTAGGGTATCTGACCTGCAATTACAGTATCATAATGGCCATTTACAGAAGGATCACTTTTATCATAATGACCATTTACAGAAGGATCACTTTTATCTGTGCTTCATTAGACCACGATCTCAGTGATGCCCAAACAATGCTGATGAAGGGGTGAAACTTCATCAGCATTTTCTGAGAAACTTTTTGAGAAATACAGATTCTCAGACCCATCCATGGGGATCACAATTAAATAGATCTGAGAAAGGTTCTGTGTATTAGCCAGGACTCTTACAGTGGCAAGTAGCAGAAACACACGTCAGGTAAAACTGGGTGAAGCAAAAAACAAAACAAAAATAAATTTATTGGCTCATGTACCTGAATAAACTAGGGGTATACACTTCAGGCATGGCTGAATCCAGGTGCTCATAACATGACACCAGATGTGTCTGTCTGCCTCTGTTTTTTTTAGCCTCTTGATCTCTCTCTCTCGATCTCTCCCTCCCCCTCTCTCATCTTTTGTCATGGTTTGCCTCTTTGTCGGCTTCATTCTTAGCCACCAGTTCCAAGATGACAGCCACCAGCCAAAAGCCTAAAGTCTCTGAGAAAAGAGAACCTCTCTTCCTTTACAGCACTGACAAATTCTGGGGGCTGCCACTCCAGCCTCTGGACTGATCACTCTGTGACTGGTCAGGCCTAGGGAAATGCTTGTGCCTGGAGTTTGAAGGGACCAAGCAGGGTCTTCACTCACACCACATGGTTGATGTGTGGGGTAGGTATGGCTCTCAAGAGAACATGGAAGCTATCCTTGGGGGAAGAGGAAATAGGTTCTGAGCAGACAAAAATACTACGGGGCTCAGCATCGGCATTTCTCACCAAGTCATGCAGTTAATCCTGATTCCCAGGCAAGGTTGGGAATGACTGCTGGATAGAGCGCTGGTTTTAGGCCTCATTGGGGCTGTAGACTGTCCTTCCTCCTAGGAAATCTTAAACTAGGGAGTAAACAAAATAGACTAAAAAAAGGCCCTGTCCTGGTAGAAACAGGGCCTTGGGGGCCTCCTATCATCTCCCAAGTAGCCCTTAAGACACCTCAGGGTCTCCCTGAGCTACCTTTGCAAAGCTCCAACTCTCTGGTTGCATTGCTTTCTCAAACCCCTTTGGCTCTGATTCTTCAACCCTGCTTTTGGTACAACGGGCCAGGGTGAGGCTCAAAGAGCTCACCCAATGCTGTCACCCACTGCAGCCCCCACCAACATCTTAGAAGTCGGTGAGCCAGTGCCAGAGGAGTAAATAGGAACAAAAAGAGCCAGTGGCTGGCTTAGAAGGTGCGTCAGACATGCCACGTCGGATGCTTCTGGCTTTGAAAGCCTGTATTGGCCTGAGGCCAAATGACTTCCTGGGCTCTGCAGAGTCACTAGGCCCTGGGGCTGCGTGGGTGGTAATGACCCGTCTGCCTGCCAGTGACAGAGGGGATGGCGACAGTGCTGCATCAGTTGTAGCAGAGGGAGATGCTACAGGGATACGCTAGCGGGGGAGATGTGGCAGAAGATAAAGTCAATTTCACACTTTATTAGTCAGTTCAAGGCCAATTGAGGCCATCCAGAAACTGGGCTGAGGCCCCAACTCTCCCTCTTCCCTTCACCAGCAAGAAAAACCTCTTTCGCCTGAAATTCTTCTTGTCAAAGGAGGAGTATTTCTTTCTACTCAAAACCCCACAGCATTCAAACAAGGAGTTGCAATCCCTTTTATTCTGCAAGAGATGCTGCACTTGAGAGAGGCCTGCAAGCTAAGAAGTGGGCAAATGGTGGTGGCGTGTGGAGGTTGAACCATGTTTTTAATTCATTTCTTCATTTCTCCATCATCCATTCAGCATATGTGTCTGGGAGCCTACTACGTGCCAGCAAACTGAGCTTGATGCTGAATGTGAATAATTAATAATAATAACGGAATCCTCATTTCTGTACTTGTTCATTTATTCAACAGCTTTTCACTGAGTGCCACCCACGTAGTAGACGTGGTGCCAGGCTCTGGGGATGAAGTGTGAACAAGACAGACATGGACCCTACCCTCGTGAAGCTGACTCAGTGGGAGAGACCCTCAAGTGAAACAGTAAAACAGCAACCTCAACAGAGAGGGAGAAGGACCTGAGTAGAAGGCTATACAGAAAGAGCACCTAAACCAAGCAAGGAGGACTTCCTGGAGGAAGTGACATGTCACTGAGATTTGAAGGATAGTTTAGCAGGGGTGAAGGAGAATGGGGAAGATGAAAGAGCACGTGCCAGAGAGAGCAATAGAGAAACTTCAGCTCAGCCAGGGCAGAGAGTTCAAGTGGGGGTTGGAGGGGACTAATAAAGAGAGGTTGGACCGTAAAGCCTTGGAAGGAGTGACACAGTGAAATCTGTGCTTCTGAAAGCTGGCCCTGGTGGTGACCTTTCGAAGAGGGAAGGCAGGAGAAACTGGGCTGGAGATGCATTGAGAGGCTATTGTAGGATAGGAGATGCACACTCATGGACCCCAATGTGGGGCATTCGTTGGCAGTGGGGATGATGAGAAGTGGGTGCTTTGGGGAGGTCTGAGGGATGTCATGCTCTGCTGGGGCTCCCTGTAGTTCAGACAGTTGGGTACAGTGGACAGAGACGAGACTTCCAGTCAGATGAAGCTGAGTTCAGAACCTGCTCTGAATTCCCGTGTAGCCCTCGGCAAGTCCCTGGGCCTTTAGGCCTCCGTCATAGGATGGGACTCGTTATAGCCATCTAGTGAGATGACAGTGCATTAAAAAGTGTGCACACAAGGCATCTGGAAGGGACATGAAGAGAATGGTAAGCAGTTAAAACTCCGCCTAGGCAGGCAGTAGTGGCTCATGCCTATAATCCCAGCAGAGGCGGGGGCATCTTTTGAGGCCAGAAGTTCGAGACCAGTCTGGTCAGCAAAGTGAGGCCCCCTTCTCTACAAATAATAAAAAATTAGCTGGGTGTGGTGGCGCACCCGTTGTCCTAGCTACTTGGGAGGCTGAAGCAGGGGGATCCCTGAGCCCACGAGTTTGAGGTTGCAGTGAGCTAAGATCATACCACTGTACTCCAGCCTGGGCAACAGAGTGAAACTCTATCACACACACACACACACACAAAGAAAGAAAAAAAGAGAAAACCTCAGCCCATGGGAACACATCTCAATGCAATCCATCCATTTCTCCACTGCATTAAAGCAAACACAGTCACTGGGCTGGTGTCCTTTCCTTAGGGACTGGGGTTGAGATCTTAGCTCTGGATTTCTCTCTGTGGCCTTTCTGGTCAATTGATTTCATGGGACCTCAGTTTTCTCATCTGTAGAATGGGGATAACAATACTTACATTGACAGGGCCGTTGCGGAGATTGACTGAAAGATGCCTGTAAGGTGCTTAGCACAATGCCTGGTATGTAGTAGCTGTTGAATAAATGATCATTAGGATTCTCATTAATATTCTCCAGTCTCATCATCACCCATCAAGGTAACCTAAGCACTGGCTTTATGCCAGATCCTGTGCTGGGTGTCAGAGATGAACAGAAGATCATGAAAATGTCTTTATTTTTAAATGTTTACTTGATGTAACTGCTGTGGTGTGTGTGTGTCTCAGTCAGTCTTAGCCTACATATCAATCAACCCTAGGGCATAGCTACTGTTAGTATCAGCTCCATTTTATAGAATAGGAAGTTGAGGCTCCTAGAAGGTAAAGCACTTTCCCAACATCATGCCAATCTGCCTCTTGAGGGTCTGGGGTCAGCATCCCAATGTGAGCCAGCCTCTCTGCTGAATCGCCTCTACCCAACTGCCACTCAGGACTTCCTTAGTTGCAACTGACAACGACCCCATGTGGCGGTCAAATGCTCTGGCAACTCACTGCATGGGTTTGAATCCAAGCTCTGCTGCCTAGCATCTCTGTAACCTTGGGCATGTTATTTAAAGAACTGTTCCTCAGTTCTTTCTCTGCAGAGGGAATCACACGGGATCGTTGTGAGGGGACGGCATAAAGGAGGCAGTCATCCGAAGCACCTGGCCCCAGCCTGGCATGCACAAAAGTTTGAGAGATGTTGGCTATTATTCTTAAGCAAAAGGGGAGTCTATCGGTGCCTGTAAACAAACTACAGAAAAAGCATCGGTGCCTGTAAACAAACTACAGAAAAAGCAGTGGGGAGTTGAGTTTGGGTCACTGAACTATGGGACTTGCACACTATCAGAAGGGTCTGTTGGTGTCTCTGTGCCTCTCTCTCTTTCTCACAATTTCTCTCTCTGTCTCTCTGACCCTGTCTTATTCTATTACTCTTTCTTGTTTTTCTCTGTTTCTGTCCCTCATTCTCTCTCAGCATCAGTTTTACTCAATCCCGCTCATTCTCTATGCTGTCTCCTTCTCTCTCTCTCTGACACTCTGTCTTCCTTGTGTCCTCTCTCTCCACTAAGGTATTTTCTCTCTTCTCTCCTCTTCACATGCCAGCTTCATTCTCTTGGGCTCATGTCCTCAAGACGTGAGACCGCGGGCCTCAAGTAGCGTTGCCAGATAAAATGCCGGGCAACTAGTAAAATGTGAATTTCAGACAAACAGTGAATAATTTTTTAGTATAAATATGGTCCCAAAATGTTGCATTCGATAAGAAGGATACAGACCCTGCCTTTGAGGAGCTTATTTTCTCGTGAGTGAGTCAGACAATAAACAAATACACAAACAAGAAAACAAGGAGCAATCTGTTTTGTAACGAAAATAAGGATCGGGCACAGTGGCTCACACCTATAATCCCAGCACTTTGGGAGGCCAAGGTGGGCAGACTGCTTGAGCCCAGGAGCTTGAGACCAGCTTGGCCAATACTATGAAACCCCATCTCTACAAAAAATACAAAAATTAGCTGGGCATGGTGGTACAGCTCTTCGGGAGGCTGAGGTGGGAGA
>NC_045437.1:140977399-141053019 GCF_002776525.5 Piliocolobus tephrosceles
AAATTAGCTGGGCATGGTGGTATAGCTCTTCGGGAGGCTGAGGTGGGAGAATCACTTAAGCCCAGAAGGCAGAGGTTGCAGTGAACTGAAATTGCACCACTGCACTCCAGCCTGGGTGAGAGAGCGAAGCCCTGTCTCAAAAAAAAAAAAAAGGTTTTATTTTGATAAAAAAAAAAGAAAGTAAGACAGTGTGATGCAACAGTGAGTGGTGAGGAGTGAAATGGGGAGGGCTGGAGGCCACTAGATTGAGTGGTCAGCGAAGGCGTCACACAGGAGCTGACATTTACGCTGAGACCTTCATGGCAAGGAAAACTGGCCACGGGCAGATCTGGGGGAAGAGCATTCCAGGGAAGGGAACAGGCAGAGGCAGTGCAGTGCAAAGGCCCAGAGTCAGGGATAAGCTTAGTTAAGAATCACTGAGAAATAGAGAGAGAGCAAGTGTGGCCCTCATATGGTGACCAAGGGGAGGGTTGTGCAAGGTGAGTGGGACAGTTAGGGCCTCTTAGTTCAGAGTAAGGAGTTAGGGTTTTGGTACAGTTTTCAGCAGAGGACTGACACTCTCCAATTTCCTGTTTCGAAGAATCACTTTGCTACTCTATGGAGAGTGGGTTGTGGGTAAAGGCCGAAGTGGGAGCAGAGACCGTCAGGAGTCCAGACAAGAGATGATAGGTGAAGTGGTGGAGAGGGTGGAGGTGGAGCAGAAGTGGACCAGTTTCAGATAGGGTTAGGAGGGAAAATGAAAGGATTGAATGTGAAGGGCTGAGAGGAAGAGAGGAATCAGGGATGAGGCCCATGTTTCTGGCGGGAACAATTGTGTGTGACCCCAAAGCCTCTCTTCCCACGGTCTTTCCCTGTTAGTAAATTGCAGGTTAGGTGTTTGCAAGCTGCAAGTTGCAGGGTAGGTGTTTGTTGTTAATGTCGTACCTTACAGGGGGCTAAAGAAATGTGACCAAATTTTGGGGGAGGATTATATAATTTAAATTTCATATCCAATTTTATTAAAAATAATTTATTACATGCATATTGTTATCCATTAAGAAAAACAAAAAAAAATTATACCCACAGCATAAACGACAGAAAGTCTGGACAAACTGCTTTCAGCTGGTAGCTGTGATTTTCAAGGTGGAGGTGGGGGCACATTGCTCCTAAGGGGAATTCCACACCCTGGAATCTCTCTCTGGTGTGGGAGGTGGGATGAGGGGGTGTAAAAAGAAGGGGATGGATGTTGAGATTTTTCCAATTGTGTGTGTGTGTGTGTGTGTGCATGAATGTGTTTGTACTTTTTTTCTCTGTCGCCCAAACTGGAGTGCAGTGGTGAGATCTGAGCTCACTGCAGCCTCAGCAGGCTCAAGTGATCTTCCCGCCTCAGCCTCCCGAGTAACTGCTACCACAGGCAAGGACCACCATGCCCAGCTAGTTTTTGTATTTTTTTGTAGAGACGGGGTTTCATCATGTTGCCCAGGCTGGTCTCGAACTCCTGGACTCAAGCAATCCTTCCGCCGCAGCCTCTCAAAGTGCTGAGACTTTAAGTCTGAACCACTGCACCTGGTCTGTGTTTGTATTTTTATTTTATGGTTGCTATTCTGACTCATGACATTTTTTTGAGAGCAGGGAGGACAAAAAATGGAAATAAAAGCATTTAGAAAGTTGATTTAAAAAATTACAAAACAAAAAAGTAGGGGGAAGTCGCACTCTCACAGGCCGGCCAATCAACTAGATCGGCTGCAACCGCACCATGGCAGACCGGGGAGGCGCCAGGAGACTGCAGTAACTCAAGATGGCCGACCGATCGCCAGAGAGCATTTGAGGACACGGTCACAGTTACGTTCCCAAGGGAACAACCTTTGGCCTCTTAAGACATCTACTTGCTTTCAGTTTTGAAAGAACTCACGCAGCCATGGGGTATTTTTCAGAATTCCCGACGGTGAAGGGTCAGAGCCATGGGCATGAGGGAGAAAGCTGAAGGCACAACGGGTGTGAGCGTGGGGCTGCTGCCTGCAACACTTGGAAGAAATACCGGGAAGGGGGTGGGAGGGATCAAAACTGGCTTGTGTGGCCAAGGATCAATTTGTTATTAAGCACTTTTATGTGCCAGATAGAGTGCCAAAGTTTCCCATGAGGTATCCTGTGTCGACATCCCTACAACTTTGTAGCAGGACTCTTCCCTGATTTGCCCACACGGAGGAAAGTGAGGTTTCAGAGAGATTAAGCAACTTGACAGAGGCCGCACAGCCGGTAAATGTGCGGACAGGATTTGAACGAGAGCATTTTGCATGGGAAGTCTGGCCTTCTATATACCACCACCACCTCTTCATCCTGAGACCCTCTCCCACGTCTGGCCCCACATGGCTCCCTCAGACCATCCTGTCTTTAGATGAGAGGGTTTTAAGCAGCTCTAGAGCAGCCACCAGAGCCCAGTACGAAGTCCCCTGCACTGACAGTCATCCTCTAACCCTGTGCCCAGTTCTCAATGCTGCCTCCTGCTGTGATCTCTGTATCTTTCATCGGCCTGATCTCTCCTTCCCCAGAGCTTAGTGCTTGAACCCCAACCAAAGATTGAAACCCTGCTGCCCGCAGTCTGACCTGGTTCTGACCTCTGACCTGCCTGGACACTAGGAGATGCCCATTCCCAAGTGTCCCACAATGGCTCCAACTGCCTGCTGGACACCTGCTGCCTCCCCCGCATCCCTGGGGAGTGTGTCCCAGGATCACCGTGCCCTCCCAACTCCCGGGATCCCTCACCTGACGCGGCCCTCTTCTAGCTGGGTCTGTGTCCCCAGCTCCAGCCCTGCCCCAGGGGAGAGGCCTGGGACTCCATCCGGACCACGAGTCTCATGACAGCCCAACAGCGTGAGGCCTATGGCAGCTGGCTGCTGTTGAGATTAGTGTTTGGTCTTTTAGCTTGCAGCTCTTGAGAGCTTCCCATGTGCCAGGCATTGAATTAGTCCTGTCAAGTGGATTCCCTCGTTTAACCTCAAACAGCACTGTGAGTAGTGAATAGAGGCTGCAGTTACTGCTATTAATGTGCTGCTCTATTCCCACGCCAGAGACTCTACTGATGTGCCCAGGAGCCCTGAGACCCCAAGACCAGCGGCCTCTGCCCTGGCCAGAAGCCCCATCCCACTTCCCATCTCCCAAACCTGGGGCTCACTGCCCCTTCTGAGTTGAGGCCAGACACATGCTGCTGAGGCATCATGACTGGAAAACTGTGTTTCCTCCTCCCTTCCCCCAGGGCTGTAGGGCCTGGCCCTTCCCCAAAGCCTGGCTCTGCACTGACACAGTGCCTTTGGATTTCCTCTGTGTTTGTCTGCTCTGGGCTTGGCGGTAATGGTCTCAGCCAGCCAAGACTGGGGAAGCTCAGCAGACTACCACAGCCACTGATCCTGGAGCATGACCAGCTCAGCTCTTCTGGGACCGAAGACATTCCAAGAGCTCCATGTAGGAAGGTCTGACAGCCCCCTGAACCAGGGAAGGTGCAGACAGACCTAGAGATGGCTGCCATTGTTCCCCAAGGGCTGGGCTGCCTGAGGGACCAGGTACCAGGGAGGTGCCAGGGATCCCATAGCCCCAAGACTCAGCCCTTCCCCGCAGCCCTGGCTCCTGAGTGGTATTTTGCTGTCCAGTCAGAAAGCAGAAACCACTCTCTGCATTGGAACAGAAGGAATTTGGGCTGAGTGTGGTGGCTAACACCTGTAATCCTAGCACTTTGGGAGGCCTAAGTGGTTGGATCACCTGAGGTCAGGAATTCGAGACCAACCTGGCCAACATGGCGAAACTCTGTCTCTACTGAAAATACAAAAATTAGCCGGGCATGGCAGTGGGCGCCTGTAATCCCAGCTACTCAGGAGGCTGAGGCAGGAGAATTGCTCAAACCTAGGAGCTGGAGGTTGCAGTAAGCCAAGATCAAGCCACTGCACTCCAGCCTGGGTGACAGAGTGAGACTCCATCTAAAAAATTTTAAAAAAGAACAGAAGGAATTCATTATAGGGAGTAGGTTACACAGGTGAAAGATCTGAGAAGCACTCCAGAGATGAACAGTAGCAGAAAGATATTACAACCCCTCCACTGGAGGGATGCAGGAAAGATCCTAGTGTCTAGGATCTGGCGTCACCAGACAGAAACTGGAAGCACAGCCAGACCTGTCTGATGGGACCTGGGACTACGAGGGAGGGGCTGTCCAGTGGGAGCTGGGACCACGGAGGAGACCAGCCACTGGCAGAGATGCTACCTGAAGCAGAGAGGGGGGAAACTGTGGCATTTCTCCCACCTGCCAGTGCCTCCCATGGGCCAAATCTACCAGGCAGCCAGGGGGGAGGGGAGCTGGGAAAATGGAGTTCCCTGCAGCACAGAGCAGAGCAAGGCAGGGAACAAACATGATGGTAAGCAAGCGAACAACCCACCTCTGGAGACAGGAGCTGCTCAGGATGGGAGGGCACCACTCCTGGGTTTCCCCCGGCCCAGCCTGCCTGAGGGTCAGGGCTGTCCCAAACTGGCAACCACTGCTTACAACTCAGTTTCCACTCACAGGCCCTGAGGATATCCAGACCCTGGAGGACCAATGACAGGCAGACAGGCCCAAGATGGGGAACCCAGAAGGACCCTGAGATGTCCTGCCTGAGACCTCCAGGATTAACTGAACACCAGCAGCTAGTGCTCCTAAGCCCAGCCATAAGTGACAGTCTATGAGGACAAACCAGGGACAAACCTGGTCCCCACTTTTCATTCCCTAAGCGTCTACTGAAGCCTCCAGCAGACTCTTGCTGGCGTCTGCCTCAAAGCTGCTGCATCCCCGGGAAACACCTGAAAGGATGCTCCTGGCGGCAAAGCGCCCTGAGCCTATGACCAGAGGAAGTGCTCCATCAGTATCCCGTGTGCCTGCTTAATGCCTGATTACCTGCCCGGCTTGTCCTTGTGCAGATGCAGTGGATGCCAGAACACCCTATGGCTGGAGAGAGGCGGGGAGACCCTGGGGTGCTTGTGCCCATGAGCACTGCCCCAGCCTGGCAGCACCAGGGATGGCAGAGGAAGGAAAGCCCCAGGAATGCCTGTGGGGTGTGACGGCAGCCTCTGAGTGAAGAGCTGTGCCCAACCCCAGCTAAGCCCTCAGGACCCAGGACAAGGGGCCTTCTTCTACATAGGAGAGTGGCCTCATCAGCATCCCACATAGAGGGAGGCAGACAAGCCCTGCAAATCTTCCTCTAAACTTCATGCATCTCCTCGGAAGTCCCTATAATAATGACAAGTAAGTTTATTGAGCACTAATGAGCTGGGTGCTTGGCTAAGGGGTTTATGTCAGCATCTCATTTAATTCTCCAAAGAACCTTGTATGCTAAGTATTATGGGGAGCCTGTCTAGTGGGTCAGAAACTATGACCAACAATAAAACTTTGAAGACAATAACAACAATAATAACATTAACAAAGGAAACGATGTTTCCTGGAGATCTAAGGAAGGGAAATTAATGTCTGATGAAGGGATGATTAAAGTGAGGACACAGAAAGGGATTTCACAGGAAAAACAAAGATGTGAAAGTCATTCTTCAGAGATCTCCACCAAGAACATTCAACCCACATTCAGGCAGAATATGCAAGGAGGCAAACTGTTGTGGACCACGCGATCTCCACATGGAAGATGTCACATGAAAAAACAAAAACAGGCCGAGCGCAGTGGCTCACGCCTGTATTCCCAGCACTTTGTGAGGCCGAAGCAAGTGGATCACCTGAGGTCAGGAGTTTGAGACTAGCCTGGTTAACATGGTGAAACCACATCTCTGCTAAAAATACAAAATTAGCCAGGTGTGGTGGCACACGTCTGCAATCCCAGCTACTCAGGAGGCTGAGACAGGAGAATTGCTTGAACCGGGAGGCAGAGGCTGCAGTGAGCCAAGATCGTGCCACTGCACTGCAGCCTGGATAAGACAGAGTGAGACTCTGTCTCTAATAATAATAATAATAATAATAATAATAATAATAATAATAATAAATAAACAAACAAACAAAAACTCTGGTTCCTGGCAGCTTCTCTTGAAATATCAGAATGGTACCACGGCGCCCTCCTTCTGATGTGGGAACAGTTGGCTGGTGCCAAGAAGCTACAGCTTTTCAGACCAAGTGTGGATGCTCTGGTCAATACAGCCCCTATCATCCCCTAATACCTTTTACTTGGCCCTTCCTCTCATCTCCACTAACTACCTGGCACCATGGGCATTTCAGATTGGTCCCAAAGGCGCTTCCCAGCCGTCCCTTAGCTGATCAGAAAAGCCCTGCTGCCACCTGGTGGTCCTAGTTTTCTCCTGTGCCATCGATGCGTGTCAGTGATATTCCTGATACATCTACCACCAGGCACACTGATTGTCTGTCATTTAATCCTTTTACCAACCCTGAGAGAACAGGAATTATTGTATCCATTTTACAGATGAGAAAACAGAAAAGGTAAGTTGGGAAATTATAGATAAGAAAAAAACAAATGAGCAAGGTTAAGTGAATAAATCGTTCAGGATCCCAGCTTCCATGATATTGCCAGGAGCGGAATCCGGCTCTTTCCTTCGCCCCAGCCCGGGGTATTTTAGGCTCTTTTCTGCCACAAGAGGCCTTAAAATGACTCTTTCATGTTAGAAGTTAAGTCCTGGTAGAGGGGGCCAGGGATCCCTTGAGACGGGCCAGAACTCTGCAGTGAGTACTTTTGAGTCTGAGTGGAGAGGACAGAGCAGCCTGGGAGCCATTAGCAGATGTCTTCATACATAGAAACCACTGTCCATCCATAGTCAAGGCATTTGCTGCTTGCCTATGGCCAAGTAGGTCTTGGACTCAGATTTTTTTCTTTTTCTTCCTTTTTTTTTTTGAGATGGAGTCTCGCTCTCTCCCCCAGGCTGGAGTGCAGTGGCACGATCTTGGCTCACTGCAAGCTCCGCCTCCTGGGTTCACACCTCAGCCTCCTGAGTAGCTGGGACTACAGGCGCCCATCACCACGCCCGGCTAATTTTTTGTATTTTTAGTAGAGACAGGGTTTCACCGTGTTAGCCAGGATGGTCTCAATCTCTTGACCTTGTGATCCACCCGCCTTGGCCTCCCAAAGTGCTGGGATTACAGCCTCAAGGAGCATGCAGTTGCCTGTGGGCACAAAGGCACACAGCCAGAGCTTAGTGGTCGTCCCAAAGTACAACCCTAAGCACATCACTCCTCTGCTTCAAACCCTTTCATGCCTCCCCCACTGCGCTCAGAATAAAATCTAAGGCTCCTTGCCATGTTTGCTGCACCTCTGGGCCTCCAAATGTGCTCTGTCTGCCATCTTCACCTAACCACCCACTGGGCCTCAGCTTGGATTTCACCTCTTCCAGGAAGCCTTCCTTGGCTGCCAAGTCTGAGTCAGAGGCAGGCCCCTTCCCTGGCTTGTGTGGCACCTGCCATTACTTCATCCTGACACTTACACAGCGTTTAATTGATGGTTGCCTCATCTGCCTCCCTTAGAGACTGGGATCTGGAAGACAGGGCCTCATCTGTCTAATTTATTTCTGTATCCCCCAGCAGCTCAGGCCAGCTCCCTGAGGCATGAAGGGTGTCCATTAAATGGATACTTGAGCAAACAAGATGTCATTTTTATATACAGCAAGTGTCTAGCAAACAAATGGCACAGCAGGGTATCTGGCTACCCAGTGGTTAGAGTCACACAAATTCCAGAGACTTTCCATCTTTGAAGTCCTTTATTCCTGGCAGTTCACATCAGTTACTCGTTGAGCTGGTGCTCGTCATATTAACCAAGAATTCATTCATCTTTCTTTTGATATTGTAATCTTGTCCTCATGTCCACAACTGAATTGGGGCCTGAGGGGTTTAAGAGTTCTCACTCCATCATGGGAGGCAAGGGGTACCCTTGTGAATCAGACTTCAACTCCTGGAAGTCTTGTTCAGTTCACAGGCAAATATCTTTGCAAGTTTAGTATGTGACAGCCCAACAGTGAAATAAATAAGACACAGTGCCGTGGTTCTAGGCATTTGGAGAGGGAAAAGGCATATTACACAGATTCCCCTGGAGAAAATACAGGCCATTCTCATCTTCTCAATATGCATTTTCCCACTCTTCAGTGACTTTTAATCTTATCCCCTGGTCTATGAGAAACCATAACCCACACGCTACTGAATACATTTTTATTTTCCCTTCATGACATAGACTTGATTCCAAGTATATTTTATTTTCCTCCCTTTTGCCTACAAGACATCCAATTTTGTTCAGGTCCCTTTTAATGGCACTTAATAAATATACATTCTGAGACCTGACAGAACAGGCTGTCCCCTTTCATATTGCCTTTAAAGCGCCTGTTTGAACTAGCTAGTGCAGAGCTCAGTTGGGGCACATCCTAGCTTACAGCTCATGGCCATCTCTGGCCCCAGGTCTATCTGTCCAACACTTTGTGTCTAGGGTAGAGGTCCTTAACCCTGGCTGCACATTAGAAGCATCTGGGAAGTTTTCTGAATTCCTGAGGCCCAACCACACCCTAAAACCAATTTCATCAGAATCTCTGGGTGGGAGGGAGCATGGATTCTGCCATTTGAAACCTGCCATGGTCACTTCAGTGAGCAGCTACATTGAGAACCCCTGAGCGACAATTCTAGCACACAGTAGGCTCTTGGTAGGTAGCTGTGGAATCCACGAGTGGGTTTCCTATTTCATTATCTGTTCCCCTATGCTTTTTATTTTTATCAGAAATCTGAGCGGGAAAGAGCAGGGAGAATGAGTCAAGAGCATCCTCTAAAGTGAATTCGCTGCTGAGAAAGGAACTGTAGGGGCTTCATTCCTCTTGTATCATGCAGTCTTCATGCTTTAACAGGTCCAGAAGAGGCCAGTTATAGACTGTCTGACACAGACATGTATATATTTCTTAAAAGCCCTTCGAAAACCAGAGCTCACTGCTTAGGCACTATGGTTATAACATAGACACGTTCTTGGAAATATATCTAAACTACCTCCTGTTTGACACACATTCTATCTTGGGTTGATGACAAACTTTGTCAGTTGTATAAGATCACACTTGGTCACCTTTTCCCATTTCTGTGAATCTTGCAGTTTATCTTTGCCCAGAGCAATAGCCTAGATATGACAACCCCAAGCAGTGACTGCACTGTACCCAACATTGCCCCAGCGGGTCAGTCCTCCTTGAACAGGAACTGTTTTTGAGAGGCTCCAATTTCCAGGTTCTAGAATGGAGTGGCTCACTTACCAAGTTGAAGAGGCTGGCTATGTAGAATGCAGTACTGAGAAGGCGCCCAAGCTAGATCCCGGGTACAGGAAAGAAAGCCATACTGATGAACAAGGTTTGCTGCCATGGGCATGGGCATGAGGGAGGGCTGCCAGGTGGGGGCCACCCTGAGATCACTGCTGCCATTTACATTTATATCACACTTCACAGTTTACAGGGAGCTCTGCATGCTTAGCCTCACGTCATTCTCAGCACAACCCTGTGAGTTAGGTCTTTCTGGATGGAACACTGAAGTTGTGTCCTACATCTAAGGTCCCACAGGCAATTGCATCACATCCACGGCTGCCTCCAGGACTTCCGGGGCCACCCAAAACCACCGGGGGTTCCCCCTGGCTCCCCTGCTATCCAGAAACAGGAAAGCAAGCCATTCCCTAACCTCCCCATGCACCAGGACTTATCACCACCTTCCCAGAGTTTCCTCTATGATTTGCATACTCCTTTGTTCCCTAGTCCAGAGAACACAGCAGCAGCTGTTCACCTGCTGCCAACAGCCTCACACACCCCACCTAACACAGCATCAAAATCCCCTCTTCCCTGGAACAGCCTCTGAATTTGCCTACACACATTCCAGAACTGTGACTTGGTCACACCCACTCCCAGGACCAGTCAAGAGTCTTGGGAACCTCTCTGCCACACCGATGAATCCACGGCTTCCCCACTTGAGAGGGCTCCCAGTGGGTCACTGCCCAAGATCAACTCAGCTTCCAGCATAGAAAAATAAAAGCTGACTCGTTGGTTATGATGTCTCCTGATACCATGTGTAGGAAATGAACTGTCTGACCAGGCAGTTCTGGACTCCTCCAGAACCCGCTTCCTGCAACCACACAGCACACAGGTAGCATTCTCCTGTGTGGCCCATGCCCACAGGCAGGCCCGGATGGAGGCACAGCTAAGACAGGCCATAAGCTATGGAGAGTCCTGGCCAATCAGCTCTGACCTGCCGTCCAAGTGCATTGTGACCCCAGGTCGGAATGAATTCTTTATGCAGACATAATGAGCAGTCCTGGCTGGAGCCTCCTGTGCCCCCGCCACACCAAGCACTCTGCGAGGCCCGCCCGCGTCTTCTGGTTGCCTCCTGAGTGTGCTTCCCCCACCCTGGCCTGGTCTTCCCTTCCACCTCCACCTTTCCTTTGCTTCTTTTCCCTCCAGAGTCAGAGCCTCTAAGCCTCCCCCATCACTTGGCAATGTGGGCTCCACGGAGGGTACCCTAAGAGGGCAGACTCCAGCCCCACAAAACTGGGCTTGGGGCCCTGGCCAGGAAGCCAGAAGGCACATAACCCGTCTGTCCATTCACTTCCACCAGGCTCCACTCTGGGTTCCCCTTCTTGTCCTGGGCCTCCAGGATGGTCACGGGCTGGCCTGCCTGCAGACTCACTTCATGGCTGCTTCTGGCCACAAAAGGGTACACGGCTATGACCTGAAACACATGGGGAGTGACACAGAAATGGTCAGGGTGAGAAGGTAGACAGATTCAATCCAGAGAGGCTGTTTATCCTGTTCCCAGCCACCTGGCTCTCATCCCCATTGCTGGATGCTCATCACCTTCCAAGTACATCTTTTGTGCTAAAGGCAATGGCTGCATCTGCTAGTACTACAGCCCATACTATGTGACTGGCACTGTCCTGGCACTCTATTGGGTTTGGGTTTTCACAATAATTCTATCATTCTATTTGCTCCATTTTTCAGATAAGAAAAATGAGGATCAGAGAAGTCAAGGAACTTACTCAAAATTGCACAGCAGTGAATCTAGGCCTGTCTGACCTCCAAACAGAGATTTTTGATCCACTGTTGCCACATCACTGAGCAGACTCAGCACCCTCTCCCTCTCCAGATCTAACGGTTTGAGCTGCCCAGGCCAGTTTGCCAGCTGAAAGTGGAGACAAGGATTTGGGTAACTTGTTTACTTTTTACAGAAAAGTATAGAACCGGGCCAAGCGCGGTGGCTCACGTCTGTAATCCCAGCACTTTGGGAGGCAGAGGGGGGCGGATGACCTGAGATCAGGAGTTTGAGACCAACCTGGCCAACATGGTGAAACCCTGTCTCTACTACAAATACAAAAATCAGCCAGGCATGGTGGCGCACACCTGTAATCCCAGCTACTCAGGAGGCTGAGGTGGGAGGATTGCTTGAACCTGGGAAGTTGAGGCTGCAGTAAGCCCAGATCATGCCACTGTACTCCAGCCTGGGCCATAGAGCCAGACCCTGTCTCAAAAAAATAAAAAGGAAGAAGGAGAAGGAGAAGGAGAAAGAGAAGGAGAAGGAAGGAAGGAAGGAAGGAAGGAAGGAAGGAAGGAAGGAAGGAAAGAAAGGGAGAGAAAGAAAAAAGAGAGAGAAAGAGAGAAATTGAACTAGAGAAAACAACTGGCGAGGATGGCATTTATTAGGCTAATATTTAACCTCTCTGAGCCTGTTTTACCATCTGCAAAATGGAGGAAATGGTCCCATCCCCTTCAGGTAATTGAGAGAATTTCATGAAGGAATATATGTATAGGGCTTTAAGCAGGCTGCTTCAGTTTTTTTTGTTTGTTTGTTTTTTGTTTTTACAATTATTGTTATTACCGATGGTCAGGCCTCAGGAACATTAAGCACCATGGAAGGGCTGGGATGATCCCGGGCAAGTCCCATAAAATCCCAGAGGAAGCAGTTGATATGCTTGTGTAGATAGACAGCTGAGCTCACCCAAATGAGCCCCTGGATGGGGATTCCCTGAGACACCACCCACATTGACTGGAGCTGGGCGGCAGGGGCACCCTAATTCCTTTCCCCAGAGTCACTGGGGCAGAAGCTGAGCTGGGTGGTCAGGCCCTCCAGTGGGGCTCTGGTGGGTCCTTTGTAGCCCCCGGTGCTTTACTTCTGGCTACTGCTGGAGGATGCTGGTCTGACAGCCTTCCCGGTGGGTGTGGCACAAGCTCTAGAGCAGAGGGTCCCCAGACACCTATGCAGCACTCACAGCCTGCTGCAGGCTCCTCCAGCCACCCCAGCCCGAGGCATCCGAGTCTGTCCAGACCCTTTCTGTCGCTCCTGCTTCCTCTGCGGTGCACCCCCCACCACCCTCAACTGCCAATCACTGTGAGAGCAGCCACCATTGAGGGAGGTTCACAATACATGCAGCCCAGCTTTACTGTCTCATCCCATCCTTCCAACATCCCATTGAACTTCTTCCCTGCTCATGGACACCATCCCTGCAAAGCCAAATCGTTTAATGGCTTCCAAACACTTTATTTTTCAGATATAATTCGCATTCTATAATACTCACCCTTTTAAAGTGTACTATTCAGAGGTGTTTAGTATATTTACAGATACATGCAACTCTCCCCACTATCTAATTCCAGAACATTTTCATCACCCCCAAAAAGAAATCTCACACCAGTTAGCAGTCCCCGTTCCCCACCTTCCACCCCCAGCTCCTGCCAAACACTCATTCAGCTTCTATCTCTACAGATTTGCCCATTCTGGACAACCACATAATGGAATCCTATGTGGCCTTTTGCATCTGACTTTGTTCACTTAGCAGCATGTGTTCAAGGCTTGTCTGTGCTGCAGCATGTACTGGTGCTTCATTCCTCTCTATGGCTGAATAATATTCCATTGTACGAAGAGCTCGCGTTGTGTTTGTCCATTCATGTTGATGGGCCTGTGGGTTGTTTCTACTTTTTGGCTGCAATGAATAATGCCACCATGAACATGCATACACATGCTGCCCATTGCTCTTCAGAGAAAGACTGAGACTGACACCCTTGCCAAAGCCACAAGGCCCTGCTGGCCTGTCCCTGCCCACCTCTCCAGCAGGATGACATCCCAGTCTGTCCCCTTTCTTCTCCGGCCCCACGGGCTTCATTTGGTTCCTCATGCACCTCCTACCCTCTCCTGTCACTGGGCCTTTTCTGCTGAGCTCTTTCCATCTGCATCCCAGTACACCCTCTTTATCCAATTAATTTCCTTTCTCCCTTCCTGTTTGAGAAAAAGCACTATTCTTCTCAGCAAAACCTTTCCTGGACCTCTCTACACCTAGGGCTCTGGTACTTCTCTCTACTATTAACTTTAACTTCAGTTAGTCATGCAATTATTTTATCAATCACTGTTTCCCCTACTCTCAGATTAGAAGTTTGAGGGAAGCACAGACCATGATTTCGTCTTGCTCATCATTGTATCTCTCATCTAGTACAGTGCCTGGCAAATATTGAATGAATGAATGAATGAATGAATGAATGAATGAATGAATGAATCTCACTTGCCCTGCTGATGGGGAACGAGGAGTTAGTTCTCTGTGGTTGCTGTGGTAGGGGCTGGAGGCCCCTTTCTTCAGGTCCCACTCCTGGCTGGGACACTGGCATGGCCACTGATCAAGGCCTTGGTCTCACAGAGTGGCAGCTCCACCAGATAGGAGGGGCATAGACTTTGAGAGAGAAGGAAAATCCAAGCCACAGTCCAGACGGCCAAGGGGAGAGAAGCCCCTAGCCCTCTCCCATACTCACCTGGTTCACGGTGGGAATAGAGGGCGCTGGAGCTGGGCTGGGCTCCGGTGTTAGACATCGGGGATCTGTGTTCAGCCCCACCTGCCTTCTGAGCTCCTCTGCACTGGGGACCACATGGTACAGCTGCAGTTTCCCAGCTGGCACATACCCACGATGTCCTAGGGAGCATGCAGAAGGTTAGCGGACTGCAGGCCACCTTCCCGTCTCTTTTAATGGGGAAGAAAATCAATGGATGTAAATGTCTCCAACACAGCTTCTCAACACCCAAGAGAACCTGAAAAGATCATCTAGGAACCCTGAACCCCCCTGCCCCACACTCACTGTTTCTGGTTTCTGCTTACACACCCCAGTGATGGGGGGCTCGTTCCCTACTGGACAGCCCACTCCATTTGATCAACTATGATAAAGATTAAAATTTTGTCCCTGGACTGGCATGAAAACTGCTCATCTCCTGATGAGCCTGATGAGCCGCCAGCTCCCACGTGCCTCTGGTGTCTGCCCAGAGTAACAGCTGCTTCCTCTCCCCAGGACTGCCTTTCCCAGGAGGCAGACTGCCTTTCTTCTCTCCACGTGATCTCAGTTCCTTCGTGTGTAGCAACTAGTCCAGTGCTGTTCTGATTGATGTCGTTATGAATGGCTATCACTTCCTGAGGGCGTGCCAAACTACAGAGCCAGCATTTGATTACATAGTCTTCACATCAACTCTTTTGAGAGCAGCCAGTAATATCATCTCCATTTTACGTTGAACCACGCAAGCTCAGACAGGCTGCACAACTTCCCTGAGATCACACGGTCAGCAAAGTGGTGGAGCTGGAATCCAAATCCAGTCCTCTTGGCCTGGGGGGCCTTGCTTAATTCCCCTTTCTATTGTTCCCACCTTAAGTCATGGAAGTGCTGTTTCATGACTTCTGTCTGATTTGTACTGCTTTCTTAATTTTTTAATTGATTCACTTTTTAAAACTTCATCTTGTACTATATAATAATATGATTATAATCATAGAATTATGGACTACTTATCTTTTTTCTAATACACATTAAAATGCTTCAGCAAGGCCGGGCGCGGTGGCTCAAGCCTGTAATCCCAGCACTTTGGGAGGCCGAGACGGGTGGATCACGAGGTCAGGAGATCGAGACCATCCTGGCTAACACAGTGAAACCCCGTTTCTACTAAAAAATACAAAAAAAAACTAGCCGGGCGAGGTGGCGGGTGCCTGTAGTCCCAGCTACTCAGGAGGCTGAGGCAGGAGAATGGCGTAAACCCGGGAGGCAGAGCTTGCAGTGAGCTGAGGTCCGGCCACTGCACTCCAGCCTGGGTGAGAGAGCGAGACTCCGTCTCAAAAAAAAAAAATAAAATAAAATAAATAAATAAATAAATAAAATGCTTCAGCAACAATTATAATACACTGTGTGAGGGGGGAAAAACTGTCTGTGGATCCCCTGACAATAATCTCATGCACCCCTCATCTTGTGGGTCACACACCCCTCTTCGCAAGATGCTCTCCTGGGCCCTCTCACCTGGATTCATGGTGCCACTTCCCTCCAGCCCAGTTCCCAGTTACAGTGGGGCACCCAGACCTCAGCAGCACTCCCCGAGGCCATGACCAGTACTGAGTGCACAGGATGACCGCTCCCCTCATTCTGCACATCAGACTTCTGGCAGTGCAGCCAGGGTCCGAGCATTCTATCTCTGTGCTCATCTCCCTCTTTCAGGGTGGTCCTGGAGTTCTCTCCATATAGCCCTGTTGACCCCAGTGGTCTGCAAGGCCCTCCAGGCAGGGCCTTGTCTCACAAGCTCAGCGCCCAGCACACCATAGGTGCTTCATGATAGACCCTGCGATGAACGCCTGAATTTCTCTTGTTGGTTTTTCATGCCCCACGGAGTCACTCGAAGGTGACTGTGCCCTGAGCCCTGTGTGTATCACTTGTGCCTACTCCCATCCTGGAATGCATAGCCAGACTTTGGCCCACAAGAGTGCCCGGGTCTCTGCACTGGCTTCTGTGGGGTGGTTTTCCCAGAAGGAGAAGAAGGGCTCACAAAGGCCCACATACCCCCGGTGTCCACCAGCCAGCGGCTGCTATTGCCTTTGGTGTCCTTGTTTTGAAGGAGGGCCACAATTTGGCCCCGAGGCAGAGTCAGGTCCAGAGTCCCAGTCCCACTGATGTTGCTTGTCACCTGGTACAGCTTCCCAGGACCATACCTGCTCAGGAGAGCCTGCACCTGGCGTTCAGACCCTGGAAGGAGCGGCTGGGAGAGGAGGAGCAGAGACAGACACAAGTTCTTGAATAAACCTGTCAAAGCTGGCACCCACAGTTGCTCACATTTTGAGAGCCAGGAGTACTGGGCCTGATCCTAACTCTGCCACTGAAGGGCCCACCCTGATCAGGGCAACAGGGCCCTCACTAGCAGATGGCTGGCTCTTAGCTGCCAATGGCATTTTGAAAGAAACTTCTAATTTCTGGGATTCTCTAAAATTCCAATTCAAGTTCTGAAATCTCTCAATTACTGAACTCCTAGGATTGGGCCCTAAATTCTGCCCATACCATCAGGCTAAGTTATCCCATGGCAGAATGCCTTGGACAGGTCTTTCAATTCCATCAGAATGTGAGTTTCGTGTGGGCACCAGACCTTATTCATCTGGTTTCTTAAATAGCCAGCCAGGGCCAGCACATGATGGATTTCACATACACACGAATGAGGGCATGTAACCTTTGATTCCATGGGTTTTCAGTCCACAGGCATTTATGGAGCACCTGCCATTTACAGGGCACTGTGGAAAACTTGGTGTATGGTGTAGTAGAAACACAGGAGAGAGTTTTACCTAGATGAAAATTGCCATCTAGCTGGAAAGAATGATTCGTTGGCACTTCCAGTTTATCCAAAAATCTCCTGGCATTTTCTGTTTTTCCATTCCATGATACTGCTTCCAGAAGAGTATCAACAAGGAGAGACTCAGGGATGCTTGTCCCCTTTTTGTAAAATCAATAAGAAACTAAATATGCTAAATACATATTTACTTTCTGTCTTAAGAGAGGTGTGTGTGTGTGTGTGTGTGTGTATGTGTGTGTAGAGGTTGGAGGGTGGGAAGGAGTGACTCTTCCTACCAATGTGCAACACATATTGGGATTCTAGATGTTTCCATTTGTTTTTTGTTTGTTTTTCTGCATCTTTTAACTTTTCCACAATAAGTATGGATTGCTTTCCCAATAAGAAACATGTCATTGTAATTTGTTTTGAGAGAAAAGAGACAAGAGGTTCCCATGACACGTTCAAGTGGCTACTTTGCTGTTTATCCTCTGTACCCATGCTCTCTCCCCAAGTCTCGGGGCCCATCGGCACGCCCCTAGTCAGTGAGGCCTCTGCTGGGCAAAGCTCTCCATGTAGGGTAGGCGGAGGGACAGGTGGGGCCAACGAGGAGTCAGCCTGCAGCCTCGTGGTGGACATCAGGCTGTGATGGTCTCTATGCTTGTGGCCAGGGGTGGGTCAGGTGTGGACCACTTTTATCTGTCTTGTTCTGCTGGGCTCCCATTCTTGTTTCTCTGTGTCCCTGGGGCCCCATTCTCCCTCTGAGGAATCTCAGGGCTGTCTCCTGACTCTTCAGTTCACATGATGCATGTGAAGGGACAGTTTCAATTTCTCAGATCCAGGTCTTGCCACAGTCTGAGGAGACCCTTCTCCCTACAGCTGCTTCAGTTACTTTTAAAACACAGACCGCCTGGGTACACTTTTCAAGTGACTAGAACAGATAACCTCTCCTTATATTTTAAAGGAAAATACATTTGTTAAAAAAGCATTTGGGGCCAGGCGTGGTGGTTCACACCTGTAATCTCAGTACTTTGGGAGGCCGAGGTGGGCGGATCACTTGAGGTCAGAGGGCAGGAGTTCGAGACCAGCCTGGCCAACATGGTGAAATCCTGTCTCTACTAAAAATACAAAAATCAGCCAGGGTAGTGGTGGGCGCCTGTAATCCCAGCTACTCGGGAGGCTGAGGCAGGAGACCTGCTAGAACCTGAGAGGTGGAGGTTGCAATAAGCTAAGATCACACCACTGTAATCTACCCTGGGCGACAGTGTGAAACTCCATCTCAAAAAAACAAAAACAAAAACAAAAGCATTTGGTCAGCCAAAGCTTTGTAAACCATCGTGCAGCTGAAATACTGTTCTTTACAATAAAAAATACCATAGCGATAGGAAATTTAAAAGACATATCCAAACTTTTTATTTATGTTGAATGCTCATGTTGAAGCTGGTGTTAGAAGGCAGGGAAGCAAAAGGATACCTTTGCTTGGCTCACTGCAACCTCCACCTCCCAGGCTCAAGCAATTCTTCTGCCTCAGCCTCCCAAGTAGCTGGAATTACAGGTGCACACCACCACACTCAGCTAATTTTTGTATTTTTAATAGAGACAGGGTTTTGCCATGTTGGCCAGGCGGGTCTTGAACTCTTGGCCTCAAGTGATCCACCCACCTCAGCCTCCCAAAGTGCTGGGATTACAGGTGTGAGCCACCATGCCCAGACAAGGATACCTTCTGATGACAATCTGAAGAAGTTCTAGGTTTTTGGATGTCAATGCCAGTTGCCCATCATTATGTCTAACTTCACTTAATATTAAAATGTTTGGGTTTTCTTTTCTTGACTCAGAAGTTCTGTGCTGTTCTTCTACTTCTTGGATGTAAAGAGTATGTATGTATCTGGGTGTGCCCCCGACCCCCAGCTCAAAGAGAAAGGAGAGAGAACATGTTTCCATGGATAACAGGAAACGTTGGGGGACAAAAAAGGAAAGGAAAGAGGGGATGGATGGAGCCTCACCCTACAGGCCAGTGAAGAACTGGACAGTCTTTGGGGTGGAGGAAGGATGCTTACCTGTGTGGTGGGAGGTGGCAGCACTTTCTCAAAGGTCTCTTGAAAGGAGCGAAGCTGGTTATTCGTCCGGCCCAGTGCGTCCTCCACCAACTTCCTGAAGGCAGGCTCTGGGACGTGGTGGTGGGGCAGCTAAGTGGGGACAGACATTGTCAACAGAGCTGGACAAGAGGGGACAAGGAGATCCCTGGCTTGGTTTGGGTTTATGTTACTTTCAACCCACGGAGTTCTGAGTGATACTCTGTCCTGAGACCTTGACCCTGTGCAGGATCACTTGCATTTTCATCAGACAACCTAGGAGTGACTGAGACCCCACAGCTTGTCACCAAACTCACAGCTTGTCACCAAACTCACTGCTCTCAGTGCTGACCTAGAGCCTTCCCCCCACCAGGATGCAGAGAGATTGAGGTTTCTGGCTGCAGCCTTTCCCAGGCTCCACATGGACAGGCCAGGTGCATGGACCACAGGACACAGATAAGGCAGGCTGGCAGCTGTCACCAGCAGACTCTGACAGGCCAATCAGGAAGCACCCTTACTTTCTGCTTTTAAAAACATGACCACCTCTCTACTGGCATCCCCAAACACTCCCCAGCTCTGCACATCCCAGCTTTAATGCAAGGGGCTGGGGCAGCTCAGGAGAGAAAACCTATAGGCTACAGGAGAAGGAAAAGATCACCTCATCAGATTTGCTCTTCTGCCCTCAAGGAAGAGAAACACTTCTTTTACTGATGGTTCAGGCCTAATTCAATTCGCAGAGTGTCTGGGACAGAACTCTGTGAGGGCCAAAAAGAGGAAAAGCTTGCAGTCCCAGTACCCCTGCTTGAGGAGAAACACATTCATGGATCCCTGCAGCACAAGGCAGGCTCTGGAAAGTACTGGGCACAGTTCCATCCACAGGGCTGCTGGAGTACAGAGAATAGGGAGATGACTTCTCCCCGGCGGGAGATGGGGAGCTCTGAGAGCTTCATGGAGAGACTCATTCATCTGCTACCTGTTTGGGGAGCTCCTACGCTATGCCAGACAGTGAAAGTGCTGCGGGACAATGGAGAGCAGCATTCTAAGCTGAGGCAGGCATCTGTGCAGAGCGGCCACATTCGGCAGCTGTGTGCTGGAGGGGAGGGCTGTGGGCTGGAAAGGAGACGGGGTGGGGAAGGCAAATCTTAGTAGAATTTTCATGCAAAGAATGGAACGGGGAAAAGCTGAGCTGGAAATCGTGACACACAGGAAACAGCGTGTGATAGGAGGAGTATTGAAATTGCTCCCTGGCCAGGCGTGGTGCCTCATGCCTGTAATCCCAGCACTTTGGGAGGCCAAGGCGGGCGAATCATGAGGTCAGGAGACTGAGACCATCCTGGCTAACGCAGTGAAACCCCGTCTCTACTAAAAATACAAAAAATTTGCTGGGAGTAGTGGCGGGCGCCTATAGTCCCAGCTACTTGGGAGGCTGAGGCAGGAGAATGGTGTGAACCCGGGAGGTGGAGCTTGCAGTGAGCCAAGATTGTGCCACTGCACTCCAGTCTGGGCGACAGAGAAAGACTCTGTCTCAAAAAAAAAAAAAAAAAGAAAAGAAAAGAAAAGAAAAGAAATTGCTCCCAAGGTTGGAGCCAACAGCAATTCAGCTCTGATGTTGACATCTGAGAGCAAGATCTGGAAACAGTTGGGTATTCCTTCCTATATCAACTCCAGTCTTCCAAATTCTAAAATCAAAGTTTGCATTTGGAGGTTTATCCAAACCTCTGTGGAACCTATTTATGCTTTCAGCCGGTAGCTCCTTTTACAGGCTCTTAAGTGTTGTGGTTGAGAGTCCAGGCCCTGGAGCTGAACTATCAGAGTTCAAAGCCTGCTATTAGCCATGTGGACCTAGACAAGCTACTTCACCTCTCCGTGCCTTGGCTTCTTTATTTTTAAAATGAGGATCATTATTCCTCCTCTGTAGGGTTGTTGTGAGGATTGGATGAGATCACGCATGGAGAGTGCTCCAAACGGATACATCCTAAGTACTCATGAGAAGATGGCTGCTAGAAGTCATAATAATAACACTGGCTTCAGACATTTACCCTTTACTGTGTAGAAATGACCTTCTGTCTCTGTCATCAACTTCCAGTACACTCCAGAGATCAATCCCAAGATCTGCTATTGTACCAGCAAAGCTTATTCTGCTTCTGAGTCGTAGGACTTGGGAATGGTCTGGAATCTCAGTCCTATCCTTGCTTTCATGGTCTGACTTCACTAATAGAGGGAGACTGCGCATGAGAGAGATCTGGAAGGTTCCCACCACCTCCTCCTACGTGCCTGATGACCTGTTTTCAGGCCCATCCTCCCTCCATCCTAGCCCCTACACACAGCTGGCTGATGGGGCTACAGGGCCTTGCCTGGCTACTCCCCACAGGTGTCCCAGTCCCAGAGGCCTCACCTGGGCCATGCTGCCCTCTGCCCTCTGCAGCACTTGCTTTGCAAGGTCCCTCTGGAGGATCATGAATGTGCGCAGGATCTGGCCCAGCCACTGCACAACCAGCTGGTTAAACTGCGGGAGCTCAGCCACTAGGAGGGAGTTGAGTGCCTGGTACGTGTGCCGGGCGGCCTCCTCCTGGTAGGTCACGCTGCCCACCTCCAGCAGTTTCTCTTCCAGCCGCTCAAAGTCTAGTAGCTTGTCCAGACGCTTCTTGATCAGGTTCTGAGGGCCAAGCAGGGCTTTGGCCAGGCTGCACAGTGGCTGCCACACCAGGCCTTCTAGCCGTTGCTTCTGTGGGGAGAGGTGAGCGTGGGAGTCAGGAAAGGAAGTGGCAAAGGGCAGGGGCTGTGAGAAGGGACTTTGGAAGCATGCAGGCCTGGGTTCCAGTCTAATCCCCACTGATTAGCTGGGACCTTTAGCATGTTATCTAACTTCTCTGGGCCTCAATCTGCCCATCTGAAAAATGGGGACGATGCATGTAATGAGCTTAACAGAGTGCCTAGCACAGAGTAGGCATTCAATCTTATATAGCACTTTGAATCATTATTATGCAAAGATCTTGAAAAACATTTTTTTTTTTTTTTTTGAGACAGGGTCTCACTCTGTCTCCCAGGCTGCAGTGCAGCGATGCAATCACAGTTCACTGCAGCCTACCTGTCAGGCTCAAGCGATCCTCCCACCTTAGTACATGCCACCACACCCAGCTAATTTTATGATTATTATTTTTTGTAGAGACAGGGTCTATGTTGCCCATGCTGGTCTCAAACAACTGGGCTCAAGCAATCCTCCTGCCTTGGCCTCCCAAAGTGCTGGGATTATAGGCATAAGCCACCTTGCCCAGCCTTAGAAAAGATTTTGTATAGAGTGGTGGTCAAGAGTCTTTGGGGCTCAGATCCCAGCTTACCACTGACCATCTGTATAAATGACCCAGGAGGTCACCCCCTCTGAGCCTCAAGGTCTCATCTGCAGAATGGGGCTATTCATAGTAGCCACCCCGAAAACCATATGGTGAGGATTAAATGATGTAAGGAATATAAAGGGCTTAGCATAGAGCCTCACAGATAGTGAGGCTCAGTAAATGCTAGTGGGGGCTATTTTTATCAGTAAAGGGCACTAATAATAATCGCTATGCTGCTGACCACTCACGAAGATTACAGATGTGGCAATTGTGTGAAGTGCCTGATTTCTTTTTTTTTTTCTTTCCTTTTTTTGAGATGGAGTCTCACTCTGTCTCCAGGCTGGAGTGCAGTGGCATGATCTTGGCTCACTGCAACCTCCGCCTCCCGAGTTCAAGCAATTCTCCTGCCTCAGCCTCCCGAGTAGCTGGGACTACAGGCGCACGCTGCCACGCCCGGCTAATTTTTTGTATTTTTAGTAGAGACGAGGTTTCACCGTGTTGCCCAGGCTGGTCTTGAACTCCTGACCTCAGGTGATCCACCTGCCTCGGCCTCCCAAAGTGCTGGGATTACAGGCATGAGCCACCGCGCCTGGCCAAAGTGCCTGATTTCTAAATAGTATTCTTGTAAGCTCTACCACCTGCCTAACAAAGAAAGGAGAAAGGAAACGTTCCACTCACAAACGTCAGGAAGGCCTCGAGCTGAAGGTCTCTTGCCAAATTGCAATACTGCACTGCAGGCCCCTCGGGGATGTCCAGACTGTATTCGTGCGGCCTGAAGCAGAGGAAAGTCTGGACCCAGTACCAAGGAGAAACATTGAATCATGGCCAGTCGTGGCCATCTTAGGCTGGAATCCCCTTCCACCACACCTCCTTGAAGAGGTTTTCCAGGCTCTCTACACACCCGCAGTGAGAGGGACAGACACAGCTGATCCTGTCCTCACACCGCTTAAGCGATCAGAAAGTTCTGCCTTAGACTGAGCCAATATCTTTCTCCTCATTCCAGTGCTTCTTGAACTTCACACATTTACAAGCCACCTTTGTGGGGTCTTTTCTTTTCTTTTCTTTTCTTTTTGAGACAGGGTCTTACTCTGTCACCTAGGCTGGTGTGCAGTGGCACAATCTTGGCTCACTGCAATCTCCATCTCCCAGGTTCAAGCGATTCTCCCGCCTCAGTCTCCTGAGTAGCTGGGACTACAGGCACGTGACACCATGCCCGGCTAAATTTTTCCGTATTTTTAGTAGAGATGAGGTTTCACCATATTGGCCAGGCTGGTCTCGAACTCCTGACCTTAAGTGATCTGCCCACCTCAGCCTCCCAAAGTACTGGGATTACAGGTGTAAGCCACTGCACCCAATCCATATTCCACATGTTCTATTAATATTTTTCTATAAATCAGCTAACTTTTCCTATTTACATCAATGCAGTAAAAAAAAAATGCCTTCATAGCATTTAAATCTTCGTTTAATTAGTTGCTCACATTGACACATCAGGAGATGTCATCAAAAATCTGAAAAATACCTGAATTTCCAGGTATGTTTCTCTTAAAGTCAGAAGAACTGGACCCATATTCTCACCCAGCAACAATCCCGCAGAGCTGAGAAATAGCTGCTCCTTTAGATTTGATTCATGCATTCATTCATTCAGCCCTTCAAATTCCAAATATTATTTTCTATTTAAGTCCACTGAAAAGCCTCATAAACAGCCTGTTAGACACTAGGCTCCTATTGCATTGGATTGCCTATTACCTGCACACTTCACTCAGTAGCATTACCTGCCTGGCCCCTTTAGGCACCTGCATTTGTCTCCCCTGCTCTAGGTGCTGTTCTGGCAGGGTTGCTCTGGAGGGCTCTGGTTCCAGTGAATTTTGGCCCTATGTGGTAGGAACTCCAATGGGCTCAGAGCTGCCCCCAGTATAATGATCCGGGGCTGAGGAGTGCTGGCCAGCATTCTTCTGGAGGCAGCCAGAGACAGGATGACCTCACCTGGTTGGTTTCTGAGGCTGGTGCCTTTCCCAGCTTGTAGGCTGGGCCCTGCAAGCCTCCTGCCAGGGGAACCCAGCCCAGACTCGCCCCTTATGAACCCTGCAAGGTCCTCACCTGCAGATTGTCCAGGTAAGCAGCCACGTTGTTCTTCAGCTCAGTCACACACAGAGACACCCACTGGAACCTCTCTTCTAAATCATCAAATTCCTTGTCTTCTGTCTGAAAGTGATGTGTGTGAGGGTTGAGAATATCCACATGGGGGCAGTGTACACCTGCTCCAGTGTCCCAAGTCCTCCCTGGGACAACCTTTCCACAGACTCGCCCACCAGAGCCGGTTCTCGCAATCCCAAAGCTGAGTGGAGTGGGCAGTGTAGCTCAGTGGCTTTGCATTCAGAGCATGGAATCGGATACACAAGCATGAACCCCAGTTCATTGGCTTCCTAGCCGTGTGACCCTGGACAGGTGTTTTACCCTCTCTGAGCTTCTGTTTTCTCATGGGGATAGTGGGAACACCTATTTCATTGTGTGAGCATGCTTGGTTCAGAGCAGGCACTGCACCAACCTGCTGAGCTGCTAGAAGCAGCTATTTAGGGCTGGTTCTTTGTCCAAACCCAGAGACCAGCTCTTCTATCTGTGTAAACAGGCCCCAAAGAGAGTGGCCCAAGACACTGGAGAAACCCCTCCACTGGCTCTTTGGAATCAAGTGGGGTGCCACCTCTGCCTCTTCCCAGCACCTCACTCTCTCAGCCTCCGTGTCCTCAGTTCTGAAAGGAGCCTAAGCCCCCTGTCTACCCACTGTGCAGGGCCTGGCCTTGGGGATGGCTGGGTGTGACTCCTCCTCCCAGGCCCATGCTCACCCTGGGGATTAGCCCCGCCTCCTGCTTCAGCATCTGGCTCAGCCGGGTGGTCTTCTTAGAGAGGGTGTGCGTGTTGATGCGGGCCAGCCGCTCCCGGAGGGTCAGCTGCTCTACCTTGGTGTACTTGGAGGCTGCAATGACACAGAAGAGGGGAAGCACGGTGATCAAGCCGACTCAGGAAAGCAAGTGTCATGGACATGCCTGGCTGGGCACCTGCTTGGGCCCTCTGCCCCATTCATCAGGTTGATGAGTCACGCAGGAAAAGCACAGGGTCCTGTATCCGAGGTGTGAGCCCTAGCTGTAGAGCTTCCTGCCTGCTTGACTTTGGAAACTCACCACTCCTTGGGGCCTCAGTTTCCTCATCTGTAAAATGGGACCAGCCACCTTGCAGGATTGCTGGGAGAGTCACCTAAGACAGAGGGTCTGAATGAACTTTCTAAAGAAGAACTCAGGGAGAAGAGATTTGCCTGGGGTCCCTCAGCCACTTTGAGCCAGGCCATCTGGGAGCCACGCTTCCCGGACTCAGTGCTTCCTGCTGATCTGTCGTAGGATGGAGAAGCAGGTGGGGAGGAAATCCAAAGCTGCTAAATATAGTGTAGCATGGCGGTGAAGACTCCAGGCCTGAGTGTGAAACCTGGTTCTGTCCCTTACCAGTTCGGTGATAGGAAGCAAGTGATGTATGCTCTCAAAAACCAAATGTGATGTTGAAGGAAAAAGCACGGCACAGCCAGCCCTTAGTAAACATTAGCTGAATTGCCATTTGTATATTGTCTCAGTCACATAATTGAGTTTCTCTTCACTTGGGACACTGCTTCATTTTCCAAACCTTTCTGTTTTAATAACCTGAGGGGCAGGGGTTCCCCTCTCCCCAGATATATGCAGAGCTCTTTACCTCCCCAGTATTGGTTTCTCCTCCACAGTGTGGCAGTCATGTGGTTTGGATGAGATTGATCTCACTTTAGCTCAAGGGGTGGGTTGCTGACCGACACAAGCCAATCTATATAATTCCAACCCCCTGGCAACAGTGATCGATTCAAAGAAGGGCACATATCCTAGGCCTAAGTCAATCAGTTCACAATGCCCTATGATGATTAGTTCAGGGTAAGTACATGACCGAGTACATGGTCCTATCAAAGAGAAGCTTTGATTTAATTTTTGTGGCTAAGGGGGAAAAAATCCTGCCTTACCCTGGTAAGTATGGTGTGCAGCTGTGAGTCTTGGAACAGCCACAACTTACTATTATGAGGCAAGCCAGCCTGAAGATGAAGCTGATACAGAGTAAAGAGCAGAGACAAGGGAGTTACAGGGAAATGGAGCCAGCACCCTGATCAAACCCTACCTAAAGCTTGCCTTACCTCTGGATTTATAGTTACGTAAGCCACTACATTCTCTTTACGGGTGAAGCTGATTTTAGATAAATTTTCTGTAACTGGAAGCATTCCCACTAATGTGTCCTCTTAAATGCCCAAGTCCTTACCCACTTCCTTGCGCATCTTGTACTCATTGATATTGGTGTTCACGTCCTGGAGGGCAGAGACAGCCCTCTGAAGGACAGGGTAGGCACTGGCATCAGGGACTGTGTTCTCCAGGATTTTCTGCAGCAGCAATGGGTACCTGGTGATCCTCTGCAGAGGAATTACCAGCAAGAAACTGAGTCCTGAAGATCCAGCTTGTGGCCTGAAGGAGAAGGCTGGTATTAGGCAGGTAAAGCCCACCCTTTGGAGGACCAGGGGGCCTGGGCTGTAGTCCTCACTCTACCATTTAGCTCACTGTGTGATCTCAGGCAAGTCACCCTCCCTCTGTGGTCCTCCAGTTCCTCACCTGTAACTTGTGAGTTCTAGATGTTAGGCAGGCAGTGACAGTTCTGGGCCTTGGTTTCCCATCTGTCCCAAATCGAGCGTTCAAGCTCTCTGCCCTCAGCTTGCTCGGCCTCTCCACAGCAGACACGACTGACACCCTTGCTCTTGAAACACTTTCTTCTTCTGGCCCCAGAGACACCCTCTGTCCTGCTTCTCCTCATACTCTGCAGGCAGCTCTCTCAGCCTCCTTTGCTGGTCTCTCCAATGCCAGAGTGTCCTGGGTGTCTTCTCCTCCCTCTCTCCACTTTTTCTTAGTGACCTCATTTGGTCCTATGGCTTTAAACACATCCCAAGCCCAGATCTCCACCTCCAACTTCTGTTCCAGAGCTCCAGACTGATACATACAACTGGATCCTTGACATCTCTGCTCAGATATGTCCCGAGCGCAACTCAACTGTGTTGGGTATCCACATGATATCTTATTTAATAGAATCGTCTGCTGCCTTAAAGAAATGTTCTTGTTTTTGTTTGTTTGTTTTTGTTTTGTTTCTTGAGATGGAGTCTCACTCTGTCACCAGGCTGGAATGTAGTGGTGTGATCTCAGTTCACTGCAACCTCCGCCTCCCGGGTTCAAGTGGTTCTCCTGCCTCAGCCTCCCGAGTAGCTGGGATTACAGGTGCCCACCACCACGTCAAGTTAATTTTTTTGTATTTTTAGGAGAGACAGGGTTTCACCATGTTGGCCAGGATGGTCTCGATCTCTTGACCTCATGATTTGCCCACCTTGGACTCCCACAGTGCTGGGATTACAGGCGTGAGCCACTGTACCTGGCCAAAAAAAGTTCTTAAAAATCACAGGAACTTAATTTTTAGAGATGTATTTAAAGTATTGAGGGGTAAAAAGTCATAATATCTACAATTTCCTTCAAATTGGCATAAAAATAGATAAAGCAAACAGCAAAATGTTAACACTTGTTAACACTTGTTAATTTTAGGTGGTGGGTATGTATCTATTACATTATACTATTTTCTATAGTTTGAAACTTTTTATGAAAAAAAGTTAAAAAAAATGATTGCTTGAGGCCAGGAGTTCAAGACCAGCCTGGGCAACATAGCATGACCTCTGTCTCAAAAAAAAAAAAAAGAAAAAGAAATTCACCAGGCATGGTGGCTACTCAGGAGGTTAACACAGGAGGATTGCCTAAGCCCAGGAGTATGAGAATACACTGACCTGTGATCATGCTACTGTACTCCAGCCTGGGCAACAAAGCAAGACCTCATCTTGAAAAAAAAAAAAAAGTGAAAACAAAACAAAACTCTGGAACTAATGGTGCCAAGGTCCCTTCCAGATACACCACTGATGCATGGATAACTAGTTATAGTCTCCTTCTTAAGGATGTCTGGAATTTCATCCAGAGTCCCCAAGTGAATGGCATCTGGGAAGGGGCTCCACAGTCTTTTTTTGATCATGACCAGTAGCCCCTAGGCCCAGCTTGGAGAAAGTCACAAAGGTTTCAAATCTCAGCCATCTAAGTGTACCTTGAGTCCTTGAAGACTCAACCAATGTTGCTCAGGACCTTTCTCTGGGCCCTCCCTGATGATACTTGTGCCTCTGGCTCTCCCTCCTTAGGAAAATCTCCAGACCAAATGTCCAGGAAAGATCAGCCATGAAGCTAAGAACAGGCAGAGCAGGTGGGAGCCCCTCAGAAGCTGCAGGGGGCGGGATTACCCATCAGGAGACGCCTACGCTGGCCATCTGCTCTCACCAAGGGTGTCCAGGGGCTTGGCTGACTGTGGGCAGGGAGGGTGGAAACCACTGCCAGGTATTTGCAAAACTCCATCCTCTGGGCTTCCATTCCATGGGAAAGAGCCAACTGTCTCCCAGGGACAACTGTCAACTCACAAATTAGAGTGCAAGCCGTCCTGAAAGAGATGATCGTGTATTTTCCTCATAACCATGAAGGGATTACCAAAGAATGAGAGCATCCGCTCACATTTACAGACTTTCTAAGGTAATTTGGACAATACTTTTTTATGCAGCTTTTCAGATAGGTAACAGAAATTGAAAGCTGATACACAGAGCTGGGTGAGGGTGGAAAAACAGGCCTTCGTACATTCTCTCAGTGGGAGTATCAGCTGGCAAGATCTTGGAGAGGCAGAGGAGTTCGGCAATTTGTAAAGGGTACAAACCCTTTCTTTTTTTGTTTTTTTGTTTTGTTTTTTTTTGAGATGGAGTCTTGCTCTGTCGCCCAGGCTGGAGTGCAGTGGTGGGATCTCAGCTCACTGCAAGCTCCGCCTCCCGGGTTCACGCCACTCTCCTGCCTCAGCCTCCTGAGTAGCTGGGACTACAGGCGCCCGCCACCTCGCCCGGCTAGTTTTTTGTATTTTTTAGTAGAGATGGGGTTTCACCATGTTAGCCAGGATGGTCTCGATCTCCTGACCTCGTGATCCACCCGTCTCGGCCTCCCAAAGTGCTGGGATTACAGGCTTGAGCCACCGCGCCCGGCCCACAAACCCTTTCTTCCATCAATCCCATCCTAGAAATATACCCACAGAAATCCAAACTCAAGTGAGCAAAGATAAAGGTACAAGTTGTTCAGCGACTCTATTTGAGTTAGTAAATAATTGGAAACAACCCAAATATCCTTCAATGGAGGAATGGCCAAATAAGCCATAGTTTAAGATCAATCCAGGAAAGAAACTCTGCAGCCATTAAAAAAACACTGTGCTGGGCACAGTGGCTCATGCCTATAATCCTAGCATTTTGGGAAGCCAAGGTGGGCAGATTGCTTGAGTCCAAGAATTTGAGACCAGCCTGGGCAACATAGTGAAACTCCGTCTCTACAAAAATGAGTCAGGTGTGGTGGCACATACCTGTAGTCCAAACTATTCAGGAGAATGAGGTAGGAGGATCACCTGAGCCTAGGAGGTCAAGGCTGCAGTGAGCTGAGATCACACCACTGTACTCCAGCCTGGGTGACAGAGTGAGACCGTCTCAAAAAAAAAAGAAAAAAAAGAAAGAAAGAAAAGAACACTGTAGAAATATCCATGCTATCCTGAAAAGATATTCATTACTATGGTTAAACAAAAATGTAAGTTCTAGAACAGCATGTATAGAAGAAGCCTCATAAAAATTCTATCTGTCAGATGGGAGCTGTGGCTCACGCCTGTAATCCCAGCACTTTGGGAGGTCAAGAATGGCAGATCACGAGGTCAAGAAATCGAGACAATCCTGGCTGACATGGTGAAACCCTGTCTCCACTAAAAATACAAAAATTAGCCGGGTGTGGTGGTGCACTCCTATAGTCCCAGCTACTTGGGAGGCTGAGGCAGGAGAACCGCTTGAACCCGGGAGACAGAGGTTGCAGTGAGCTTAGATTGCACCACTGCACTCCAGCCTGGGAGACAGAGCAAAAACTCTGTGTCAAAAAAAAAAAAAAAAAAAAAAAGACATCTATCTATCTAATCATCTATCTGTCTGTTCATCTCTCTCTCTCTCTCTATAAATATACAGTAGAAAATCTGGATGGAAAACATTACTAGGGGAATGGACTTTTACGTTTTTACTTTATATACTTGTGTGTTGTTGGAACTTTCCTTTTGTTCAATAAGCACATGTTGCTTTTATGTTTAAAACGAACACACCTAGCTGATAAAGAAAGCAAAGCAGATTATTTGCCTTCTCCAAACTCTGCTGCCTCAGCCATCATTCTGGAACTGCAGTGCTTTGCGCTTGACAGGTCCATCTCTGCAAGGCTGCCTTTTCCACCCTGACAGCTCTACCATTAGGACAGTCCTACCTAGGGCAGAGCTTCCTGCCCACTGCCAAGGCGAGTTTTTTATTCCCTTGGCTCTTAGATGGGAAGAGTTGCCTTAAAAGACAGAATGAATATCCCACCCAAATAAAGGGTGGGGTCAGCATGCATTTTGAAATCCCAAGGAATCTAATAACCTGGTGCCATCTATCCTAGCAGACTGAGAAAGAACTAGTTACGGCTGGCGTGGCGATTCTTATTGGCCAGGCTCTGGAAAGTAATGCCTGGCATTTAACAGGCAGGGACCAGGTACACTGGATGTCTTGCAAGGACAGTCCTGAACTACAGAGAATTGTTCCATGTCTCACATGTCCCCCTGAACATTCAGAGACTGAACAAAGGCCCTGAAATGTGCTCTACTTCTAAAAACCTAAATATGTTTACCACTCTTGGACTTTATCCAGTCATATATCATAATACTGGGAATTACTATGACACTACCTTTTATAAATCCCATTTCAACGATATTATTTCATTCTTTCTCTTATCATAAACAAGGAAGTCAGGTTTATTGTCACTGTCATTCTGTGCTCTTTCTTTTTTTGTACTTTTATACAGAACAGCTTCAGATATCTCTTTCTTTAAATCCAGACTTATTTATTATAAGTAGCTGCAAGCATCTGATGGCTTCCTTATATCTTTTAGTAGTGGTGTCCAAGGATATGCACACTGAACTATATAGTATTTTATTGGAATGATTTTCCTTTTATTTCTCCTTTATACTGAAGTCATTATATTGATTTTTTTCAGTTACATATATAGGTAGGAGAGATTTATTTATACATATATTTCAGGATATGTCTCAGGATAGTAAATTTATGTAATATTTGTTATAACAAGGGAGCATGGCACTGATAAAATTGAGTACAGTGTGGTCTCAGAGAAAATAGAATCCCTGCCTAGCCGAGATAACTATAATACGTAGGATTCATTGAGTGTCACTCATGTGCAATGAATCAATGCCCCATGCAGGGCTGTTATTCCTCCCACCCTACACATAAGGAAACTAGGTCTTGAGACATAAAATGGCTCTCTCATGTCCAGGGGCCAAGCCACATCCACCACCATGTAGCCCGGCTCCAGAGCCCATGAGCAAAACCCAGCTGGCCTGGCTGGAAAAGACCAAAGCGCAGAGGATGTAGTAAACAGCAGCTTAGTAAACAGCAGCTTCTGAGCAACCAGGGCTCCCACACACCATGTTTATTAAATGTCTGAGCTAGATGCCAGCACTGAACTCTTGAGAGATGTTACATCTCAGTTTCCGGCGTCTCTCAAAAAATCAGAGGCTCTGGCCACAATAGACCCTCATTTCTATATGGCAGCTGAGGCAGATGGTTTGCAAAAAAATCACTGCAATTATTCCTCTCCTAATCTCTACAAGCCTTTGTCACTTTGAAGCTCCTGCTACCAAGAAATGGAGTTTATTTCCCCACCCCTTAAGTATGGGCTGGCCTTAGGACTTCATTTGAATGACGATGTGCCAGTTCCCAGCTAAGACCTCTATGCCAAGCCCTCCCCACTGCCCTTAGAACCTTAGACCACGATGTGAATAAGCTAGCCTGTGGGAAGAGGAGAGACCATGGAACCACAGGTGAGGCAGCTCTTGTGTCCCAGATACATGAAAAAACCCAGCCAGGATCAGCAAAGCTGACCTGCAGGTGACTGCAGATATTTGAGAGTGCTAATGATTCCAGGAGAATCATTTACTGAGTACACCTAAATTGCTAATATGCAGAAGTGTGAGCTAAATCAATGTTTATTTTAAGCCACTACATTTTGGGGGTGGTTTGTTATCTAGCAAAAGCCACTTGATAGAGCAACAATCAGCTAAGCTGTGCCGCAGCTGCACGCTACACGGGGTCTGTTGCCTCTAGTTTGCGCAGCCTCCACTTCTCCCTTTTGTCTCATCTCTGGCACCTGCTTCCCTTTATATCTGTAAACTATAGAAATATATTTAGTGACCTTTGCAGAAGTCTGTTTGTAAGACCCATGAAGGATGAATAAAAGGGGGAAATAAGTACAGTTTTTTTGGAAGCAGAGAGGGACTAGGACATGGGTTATTGAAAAGGAGACTTTAGGCGTGAGCCACTGCGTCCAGCCAGATATTTTTTACTGTAAAAATTTTGATGTTTTAAAGTTTTTGAATCATGTAATCATGTTACCCATTCGAAAATTTAAATTTGAAGACACACTCTCTGCATTTTTCTACCTGGGGCTTCTACCCACTGGTGTTAATTCTAGGTTATGAGTCCACCAGGGACTGGTGATTCTGTCCCTTTTCCATGTGGTAGGACGTCAGTCACTGGTAGAGAGGGATCCTCAGGTGACACACACCTGCTTCTCATCACTATGGGAACACATGGGACCCTCATCTCACTGCCCTTTCCTGTGCTAGTCATGAGCACTGTTCCCAAATGTTTCCGCTTCTCCAACTCTGGACATGTGTTAGGATGGCATGCCCTGCCTCCTGGTTGTTGAACGAAGCTATGATGAGTCCTGGCCCATGAATTACAAGAAGTGATTAATATTATTTCTGGGCCAGAGCATTCAATTGCCAGCGTTAGACTCTCCAGAGCTCTTTTTTCTTAAGCCACAGTTACTGGCAACATTCCAGACAGTGGCTGCTGTGAGTGTGGGTCCTGGAGTGAGGATGACAAAGAGCAGAACCCCAAGTCAGCCTTCAATGGAGCAAAAGGAAGACATAAACCTTTGTTGTTTGAAACCACTGAGATGTGGGAGCTGTTTGTCTCTGCAGCACAGCCTGCCCTATCCTGACTAACACAGGCGCTGACAGAGCAACACTCCTGAAGCAGCATGAATGGCATGAAAAAGGGGTGAGACCGTAGCTACCCCTGACCTGGGTCAGTGGGGCAGGAACGAGTGCTCACTGGCTGTTCTACTCACACCACCGCCTCAATGATGCCCTGGATGTGCCGCTGCAGCTCCGGCTCCTTCCTGTACGTGTCCACCAGTAGCAAGGCCTGGTCGTAGCTGGCACAGTAGACCTTATAGACTTGCTCCAACTCCTCTTGGAATTCCAGAAATAAGTTACCTGAGGGTGAAGACGCAACAAGGAATCATCAAGGGCATGTCTGTGTGTCCCCCAGCTTGGAACATGGAGGCAGTAAGTAAACCCCTCCAGCTCTCCAGTGAGACTGCTGGGTTTATCAGCGTGTTACCATGGGTAAATGACCTCATCTTCCTGACTTTCTGGTTTGTTTCATCTTTTCACAAGGTTGTTCTGAGGATTGAGTGACAGAATGATATACATCTTAGGCTGGGACCCTGTGAGCACTTACTAAATGGTAGCTATAGTCATACCAGGAATATTAATAATGCTCACATTTGGACAGTGCTTTATAGTACAGAAAGCACACTCATAACCATTAGCTCTTTTTTTTTTTTTTTTTTTTTTTGAGACGGAGTCTTGCTCTTGTCGCCCAGGTTGGAGTGCAGTGGCGCAATCTTGACTCACAGCAACCTCCGCCTCCTGGGTTCAAGCGATTCTCCTGCCTCAGCCTCCTGAGTAGCTGTAACCCTACCCTCCGAGTAGGGTTACAGGCGTATGTTACCATGCCCAGCTAAGTTTTGTATTTTTAGTGGAGACGGGGTTTTACCATGTTGACCAGGCTGGTCTTGAATTCCTGACCTCAGGTGATCCACTTCCCTTGGCCTGCCAAAGTGCTGGGATTACAGGTGTGAGCCACCACGCCCAGACGCTCATTTTATCTTTACAATTAAAGACAAAACGTGTGACAAGCACAACGATAAATCCCCAATTTACAAAGACATGCTGCAGCATAACACTACGGTGTGGGCTTGGATTCGAGGCAACTAGGGCCAGATCTCCAGCAACCCTTTCCCAGTTGTGTAACCTGAGGCAAGTGTTTCACTCCTTTGGCTCTCTATTTTCTCATGTATGGAATGCAAATAGAAACAGTACTTATGGCTGGGTGTGGTGGGTCACGCCTATAATTCCAGCACTTTGGGAAGTCAAGACGGGTGGATCACGAGGTCAGGAGTTCCAGACCAGCCTGGCCCACATGGTAAAACCTTGTCTCTACTGAAAATACAAAAATTAGCCAGGTATGATGGTGTGTTCCTGTAGTCCCAGCTACTCTTGGGAGACTGAGGGAGGAGAATTGCTTGAACCTGGGAAGCAGAGGTTGCAGTAAGCCGAGATCGCGCCACTGCACTCCAGCCTGCACAACAGAGCAAGATTCCATCTCAAAACAAAACAAAACAAAATTGTTTGCGTATTTGTTATTTTTAATCCCCATCCTCATATGTCCCTGGGCCTACCCTTTCCCAGTGTCAGTTCAGCTGATGCCTAGCAAGAACTCCCAGGAGAAGCCCCTAGAGCCGGACAGAACATGACCACCTGAAACTGTATGTAATATATTTATTATATACATATGATAAGTGCCATGAATTAAAACGAAGCCAAATAAAGAGTTAGAAAATGGTGGGGGATGTACTTGGGGAAGGCCTCTCACAAGATGTAAATGTCTGCCAGAGAGGCAGAGGTAACCAGCCCTGGGAACAAGCAAGGGAAGAGCAGCACCCAGTATTAGGGAAGGACACCTGCAGAGGCCCTGAGGCAGGAAAGTGCTGGCCACAAGCGCAACAGCAACAAGGCAAGTGTGGCTGGAGTGGGTGAACAAGGGCATAAAGTAGAGGAAATTAATCTCCAGGTGGATAGTGTCAAAAAATAAAATAGGTTGGGTGCTGTGGCTCACGCCTGAAATCCCAGCATTCTGGGAGGCCAAGGCGGGTGGATCACTCGAGGCCAGGAGTTTGAGACCAGCCTGGCCAACATAGCAAAACCCCATCTCTACTAAAAAAACACAAAAGTTAGCCAGGTGTGGTGGCAGGCGCCTGTAATCCCAGCTACTCAGGAGGCTGAGGCAGGAGAACCGCTTGAACTCTGGAGGTGGAGGCTGCAGTGAGCTGAGATTGTGCCACTGCACTCCAGGCTGGGTGACAGAGCAAGACTGTCTCAAAAAATAAATTAATTAATTTTAAAAAATAAAAATAAAGTAGAGGAAATAAGCAGGCAACAGAAGCCAGATCATGCAGGGTCTCAAAGTAAGTGAAGTGCAGTAAGGGATTCAGGTTTCATTCTGATGGTGGCAGGAAGCAACTGGAGGGTTTTGAGCAGCAGTGACAGGATCTGATTTCTGCTTAAAAGGATCACGCTGGTGCTCAATTTCAGCATCATATACACTAAAATTGGAACAATATAGAGATTAGCATGGCGCCTCTGCAAAAATGACATGCAAATTTGCGAAGCATTCCATATTTTCAAAACAGAAACTGATGAGATTAGTGACCTAGAGAAGGTGGACGGACTTGAGAGGAAGTAGTGAGGGTGAAGAAAAATATATTGGCCGGGTGCGGTGGCTCAAGCCTGTAATCTCAGCACTTTGGGAGGCCAAGACGGGCGGATCACGAGGTCAGGAGATCGAGACCATCCTGGCTAACACAGTGAAACCCCGTCTCTACTAAAAATACAAAAACTAGCCGGGCGAGGTGGCGGGCGCCTGTAGTCCCAGCTACTTGGGAGGCTGAGGCAGGAGAATGGCGGGAACCCGGGAGGCGGAGCTTGCAGTGAGTTGAGATCCGGCCACTGCACTCCAGCCTGGGCGACAGAGCGAGACTCCGCGTCAAAAAAAAAAAAAAAATATATATATATATATATTAACCACAAGAAGGCAGGTGGGGAACCAGGGACCACAGGAAGCCCAGCTGACCCTACTGCCTGCCAAAGCCATGGGCTAGACCTGTGACCTAGACAAGGTCTGTATTGGGACACATCAGTTGGTGGCCAGAGGTGCAAGTTCTCAGCAAAGATCCCCATGGGGAGATCGTCATCCCTGGGCCTACCCTTTCCCAGTGTCGATTCAGCTGATGCCTAGCAAGAACTCCCAGGAGAAGCCCCTAGAGCCGGACAGAACATGACCACCGGAAACTGCAGCCAGGAAGAAGCTGTGTGGAGAGAGATCAGCCAACTGCAGAGACGGCCCTGCTAGGAGATAGCTTGGGTGTGGCCCAAGTTCCCACACTCTCCTCAACATGGGTGTGTCCTCGGGAATGAGACAGACATGCCAAGGAAACTGTCATACCAGTGTGGCCAGGGGTAAGGGCGTTTCAGTAACTAAAGGAGGGAGGAAAGTGAACTCCCAGAGAACAGAGTGGTCCAAAGAGGCAAGAATGACAATTACACCAAAGGAAAGGCTTGTTTCCTCTCTGCTTGTCCTTCTCCAGTCACAGATTAGCAAACAATTTATTCCTAGCGTCAAAGGGGGCACTTTATCTCTAGCTGGGATTAGTTGGAAAGGAGAGAAAGGGAAGCAGCATGGTCAAGACCTAGGGCTCTAGAAGAGCTGGGCTCAAATACTAACTGCCTGGTCAAACTGTGTGACCTTGGGAAAGTTACTTAGCCTCTCTGAGCCTCAGAGATGTCTTTGGTAAAATGGAGGTTATTAATAATAATCAACAAGTAATAATGTTATGAGAACTCAAAGAGCTTCAGGTTAAGTACTTGGCATCATTGTTGGCACAGAGATGGATACTGTTTTCAAGCTCATTTTAAGGTGGCAGTAACTGGGACTCAGAAAGGAAAGAGCTTGTGGGTGGCAGGACCTAGTTAGTCAGATTCCAAAGCTTCTGCTATAACCACTAGACCTGCAGTGCTCAAATATAGTAGTCACCAGCCACACGTGGCTATTGGGCACTTGAAATATGGTGAACCCCAAATGAGATGTGCTGTCAGTGTAAAAGATACTGGATTTCAAAGACTTCATATAAAACAAAAGTAATGAATGATGAATGTTTATACTGATTACATGTTGAAATATTATTTTGGATCTATTGAGTTAAATAAAAGATATCATTAAAATTAATTTCAGTTGTTTCTTTAATTTTCTTAATGTAGCTACTTGAAAATTTTAAATATTTGTAGCTAACATTATATTTCTCTCTCTCTTTTTTTTTTTTTTTTTTTTGAGATGCAGTCTTGCTCTGTTGCCCAGGCTGGAGTGCAGTGGCACAATCTCGGCTCACTGCAACCTCCACCTCCTGGATTCAAGCAATTCTCCTGCCACAGCCTCCCAAGTAGCTGGGATTACAGGTGCCCACCAACATGCCCAACTAATTTTTGTATTTTTAGTAGAGATGGGGTTTCACTGTGTTGGCCAGGCTGGTCTCGAACTCCTGACCTCAGGTGATTTATCTGCCTCAGTCTCCCAAAGTGCTGGGATTGTAGGTGTGAACCACCATGCCCAGCCTCCCAAAAATCTTTCAAAATGCTGTTGCTAGGCCAAGAGTTTGCAACCAGGCTGACCAACATGGCGAAACCCAGTCTCTACTGACAATACAAAAATTAGCTGGGCGTGGTGGCACACGCCTGTAATCCCAGCTACCTGGTAGGCTGAGACATGAGAATCGCTTGAACCCGGAAGGCAGAGGTTGCAACGAGCCAAGATCACGCCACTGTACTTTGGCCTGGGCGACAGAGAGAGACTCTGTCTCAAAAAAACAAAAAAAATGCTGTTGCTGCCCTACTGGGGAAAGGGCTCTCCTTGCATAGCAAGGCCTAGGGGCTAGAGGGGGAATAGAGAGACAGTGGGCAGGAGCCAGAGCGGCCTGACCTGGCACATAGTTGCACTGAGGAGAAGAAAAGCCATGTGGGTTATTTGGGCCTCTTTTTGGCAATCACAAGAGACAAGGGATGAGAAGGGTATTTTCTGCAGACTCTGTGAAGGCCAGGACACAGGACTGCCAAATTTGCAGGGGAGAGAGGAATACAGGATGCTCTGTTAAATTTGAATTTTAGATAAACAATGAATAATTTTTTAGCATAAGCATATCCCATATTTTAACTGGAAACCCTACAGTGAAGCAGTGAGGACAGCTCATGGACATGTCACCAGGCGTGATCAGGAGACAAGTAGCCTTTTGTCTCTGTGGGTCCAGCAGGAAGGCAGATTGAGAAATGAAGACCTTTACAAGGAACCTCACCAAATCTCAAACATGTAGCTATAGAAGAGCCTGAGCTCAAAGTCCTTAGACCTTAGAATGTTTTCAGCCTGGGGCTATATCAATTTCCATTCAAATAAGTGTTCATTATTAACAGAAACAATGATCAAATGATAAAAGAGAAAGTACCTGTAAGAACATCTATAGGTACTTTTTAAATTTTTTTATTTTTGAGACAGAAAATAATTTTGCATTCCTTTATCATCTATAGGGAATAGTAACTCACTCACATTGCTATTTTAGTAAAGAACTATATTTTCAAAGGAATGATAAACACACAATACACAGGCTTTAGTCTCACCTTCTACCATGCAGAAGCAATTCAGTGTAGCAGTTGAGAGCTCTGACTCTCAGGGCCAACTACCTGCATTCAAATTCTGGCTCTGCCCCTAGCTGCGTGACTAAGCAGGTTATTGCCTCTCTCTGTGCCAAAGATTCCTCAACTGTAAAATGAGATAATGGTATCTACATTTCAGGGTTATTTTGAGATGAAGTGAATTAATATATGTACATAAGAACAGTGCTTAGCATTTTGTAAACACTCAGAAAGGAGGTTTTTAAGATTTGTTTGTGTATTTAGGCCAGGCACAGTGGCTCATGCCTGTAATCCCAGCACTTTGGGAGGTCAAGGCGGGCAGATCACCTGAGGTCAGGAGCTCGAGACTAGTCTGGCCAACATGGTGAAACCCCATCTCTACTGAAAATACAAAAATTAACCGGGTGTGGTGGTGCGCGCCTGTAATCCCAGCTACTCAGGAGGCTGAGGCAGGGGAATCGCTTGAACCTGGGAGGCAGAGGTTGCAGTAAGCCGAGATCATGCCATTGCACTCCAGCCTGGGTGACAGCGAGATTCCATCTCAAAAAAAAAACAAAAAACAAAAAAACCCCACAAAGCTTTTTTTGCATGTTTGTTGTTTTTAATCCCCATCCTCATCATTTATGTTCGGGAAAGGTTAGAAGATTGGTGGTATAAAAGCCAGGGGCACTTGGGTGGCCACAGCACTGGGTACCTTTATCTCCTCCTCCTTTCTGCCACTGTAGTGAATCTGGCACCCATCCATTCCCCTATATCTCCTGACTCCACTAGGAAACCCCTCACCATGGGAATCCTGGCAGCAGATGGGATGAGACAGAAGGAGACAGGTATGAGGTCTGCGCCCACTCCTCCTTTCTTTCTGCTGTGGTCATCCTAATCATTTCAGAATAAGAAGACTATCCTCCTCAGGAGGCTGAGGCAGGAGGATCCTTGAGGCTGGAAGGTGGAGGCTGTAAGTGAGTCATGATTGCTCCACTGCACTCTAGCCTGGGCAATAGAGTGAGATCCCATCTCAAAAAAAAAAAAAAAAAATTAAACCAAAGGAGACTATACTCATTTCTCATCTGGGCCACAACTGATCTCACTGCTTCCACTCTCACCACCCCCTCATAATCCATTGTCCACAACAGCCAAAGAGATCTTTGAAAAACATAAATCAGCTGGGTGTGGTGGCTCACGCCCGTAATCCCAGCACTTTGGGAGGCCAAGGCAGGCAGATCAAGAGGTCAGGAGTTCAAGACCAGCCTGACCAATATGGTGAAACCCTGTCTTTACTAACAATACAAAGAGTAGCCAGGCATGGTGGCGGGCACCTGTAGTCCCAGCTACTCAGGAGGCTGAGGCAGGAGAATCACTTGAACCCAGGAGGCAGAGGTTGCAGTGAGCCAAGATTACGCCACTGCACTCCAGCCTGGGTGACAGAGCAAGACTCCGTTTCAAAAAAAAGAAAAGAAAAACATAAATCAAACCATGTCACTTCCGCACTCAAAACTGTCCAATGGCTCCCCATAACAGTTAGAATAAACTCCAAACTCCTTGCCATGACCTATAACACTGTGCATGATCTGGTCCTTGTGCGCCTCTTCTATCTTATCCCCTGACAGTCTCCCCTCACTAATTTCCCTGGAGCCACATCAATCTTCCGTCTGTCCTTTAAACGTTATGGACTGATCCTTGCCTTAGGGACTTTGCACAACTATGCTCTCTACTCTCCCTTCAGATATTCTCAAGGCTAGCTCCTTCCTGACACTCAGATCTCAGTTCATATGTTCCCTCCTCCAGAGGCCTTCCCTCACACCCAGAAGTTACCACAACTATTTATCGCCTTCAAATTACAAATTATTACCTACAATTCTGTTGTTTGTCTGTTTATCTTCTGTCTCTGTCACTAACTTGTCAACTCCATGAGAATAGAAGCTCAGACTCTCTTGTTGATGCTTTGCCTGCACACTGCAGATGCTCAGTAAATAACTGTTGGATGAATGAATGTGAAAGAGACACAGACTAAACATTTAGCTGCATCACTAACAATTCTGTGACTGTGAGGATGTTCCTCTCTGTCTCTGGGGCTCAGTCTCTGTAAAGTAATGGGACTGGACTAGTTGTTATTTGAGGGCCCTGCTGGCTCTGATAGGTTGTGTTTTGGAGATCCCCAAAACAGACTGCCATTGAGCTACATTTCCCTGGAACTCTGGAGACAGTTAAGCAGTGACCACTCGCTGAGAACAATTGCACAAGAATCTAAGGCTGATAGCTCCTTAGGTTTTTTGCTTACCAACTAGCTGCACTTGTTCCTCTTTCTTGGAGGCTGTCTCCTGTAGATCATGAAGGAATCTGCTGTTCACCTTGATGATATCATCAATGTTTGAGAACAGGACATCCAGATCTCCCTGTGGCAACTGGAAGGAACAAAGAAGCCATGGGAGGTGGTTAAGAGTTCCACAGAGTGTATTTGCAGACTTTCGAGATTAGGACAGAACACTCACACCATTCCCATCACTCCTGAGAAGACTGGCTGCCCCAGTGAAATTCTGCAAGGATTTTGAAACGTTAAAAATTGAGTATTTTCATTACTTTACAAGAAGAGAGGAACAGATGGAGTACTCAGTGTGGAAGGAAAGCTGAACCAGGGTTTTCGCCTAGGTCTGCTGCCAGCTGTCTTCTCTCAGTTTCCCCATCTGTCATCGAAGGGTGAGAAGTTAGACTTCTTTCCAGCTCTGACATACTTGGCACCTACCACCATCACCTCAAGATGCATTCTCTGGACCCTATTAACCAAGCTATACCGCTGTTTAAAAAGATGCAGGACATCTATACAAATGCACAAGCAGTGAAGGATGTGCTGGACACCCATTCAAGTGAGAAAGCTAACTGCGGAACAATATCTAGAGTCTGCTCTTGTTTTTGTTAAAATAAATAACAATATACACAGTCATGAACTGCATAATAACATTTTAATCAAAGATGGATTGTATATACCAGGGTGATCTCATAGAATTATAATATCATATTTTTACTGTACCTTTTCTGTGTTTAGATACATAAATACTATTGTCCTGCAGTTGCCTGTAGTATTCAGGACAGTGACATGTTGAACAGATTTATAGCCTAGGAACAATAGGCCATACCGTCCAGTCTATGTGTGTAGCAGGCTATCCCATCTAGGTTTGTATAAGTGCATTCTATGGTGTTCGCACATGATGAAATTGCCTAACTATGCATTTCTCAAAACATCTCCCTGGTGTTAAGTGACACATGACTGTATTTGCTTGTTTAACGTCTACAGAGAAAAATCCTAATTTCTGGAGGGTAAAATAAAAGAAGCACTTCACTTTCTACATTATCTACTTTGGTATTTCATTCAATGAAGAAAGACTATTTTTAAGTCCAGTATTTAGGTGTCAAGACTGGGATATACTCAACTAAACAAAATCTTTGCCCTTATGGACCTCAAATGCGAGGGGATGCTTGAAATGTAGCAAGCAAGAGCCTGCATTATTTCTGAAACCAGAAAAAGAAAATGTAAAAAATAAGCACTATAATAGTAACTCTCACAGTGATAATTTCTCCATGTCACCACCCTGCAAATGAGACAGTTAGAATGTAGGTCATGACTGGGTGCGGTGGCATGAGCTTGTAATCCTAGCTAATCAGGAGGCTGACTTGGGAGGGTGAGATGGGAAGATCACTTGAGCCTGGGAGTTTGAGACCAGTCTGGGCAATGTAGTGAGACCCTGTCTCTTAAAAAAAAAAAAGTTTGCCTTGGACTTTCCTGGGTGATCCGAGCCCGAGTCTTGCTCTGGCCTTTTGGGTTCCCCTGCCTGAGGGCCTGCAGGGGCTGTGGTTGGAGACCTGAGGAGGGGACAGAGCCCAGCCCCTCTCCTGTGGCTGAGCAGACCTCTGTGTCCATGACACCTGCCTTCAGGGGACCTGGGGGCTGTGGGTAGGAGTCAGTACCCTAGAGGCCTATTAGGGAATCCTTTTGTATCTACACTTTGGGTTTTAGCTTCAAAGCTCCATCAGGTACAGTTCACATTTCAGGATGGGTGGAAAGCTTGAGTGAGGGCTCCCCTGGTTTATCACAGCTCCACCTTCCTTAGAGGGAGATGGCTGTTGCAGATCCCCCATCCATGCCGCACCAGCTCAGCACTGCTCATCTCGAGGTGATTCCCAAGATTGTTGGTGCCTCCTGGCCTTCCTGCACCAGGCCAAGAGGTACCTCAGAGGTACACTGGATTCTTTGCCTCTTCTTGGTTGAAGGATCTCTTTATATATGAATGTGTATATATAAATATAAATATAAATATAAATATAAATATAAATATAAATATAAATGAGAGATCTATTGTCTTCCGGAATTCTGTTAGAGAAGTAAAGAAAAAGCAAATGCTATTGATTTATCTCAGGGTGCCCAAAGAGGCTGTAGTCAATTTTTGGTACTAGGAAAGGCACTAAATGCATTTCCTGACTTTTAAGCATTTCCTTGTTGGAAGCCATAGAGGGCCAGGCCAAGTTGCTGACAGTGACTTTGCAGATCGAATAAAGAGACCCTTGAAGGGGAAGCAGGAAAAAAAAAAAAAAAGAAGAAGAAGAAGAATATAGGTCAGTTTAAGCAATCTATTCCAAACTTGAAAAGGGCTTGTTCATTAGCTCCCATAGTTCTCCAGGTGATTATTCCGCTCCCCAGTTAGCCAAGGAATACACTAAGATTCTAAGCCATGCAAGACCTTGCTGAAGGTTGCACGGCCAATAAATGGAAGCACTGGGGCTTACATCCAGGTCTGTCAGACTTCACATCCACCATGCTTCCTTTCTATCAAGCTTGCCCCAGGAATTGATGGGAAATCTCAGAAGCTGGGACCCACATTTGCCCCCATAAAGACAGGTTGTACGTGACCCTACCCAAGTACCTGCTGGAGGCGGCTCCTGATGTCAGAGGCACAGAGCTGGAGCATGTGCAAGTAGGAGACCTCAGTGTCGATGAGCTCCTGGACAGCCAACCTCTGATGAAGCAGCGATCTGTCCTCGGAGGTCCTACCTTCCCCATCCAGACTCCCTGACCTGCAGGACGGCTCGTCGGCTCCATGCTTGGCCATGTCAGCAGGTTCTGGGAAAAGGAAAACCAATCCCCACTCACTTTTCGGGAAGAACCATCCCCACTCACTTTCGGGAAGAACTCTAATTCAATGACAATTTCTCATCAAGAGGCCTAAAAACATCTTAAGCTGCAAACAGAGTCCAGATGAACTGTTTATTAGCATTTGTAGGCAGTACCTGCACAATATTGAAAGGTAGGTAACAGCTCTGATAATTCTTGACATTTTAGGCGGTGGCTCACGCCCGTCATCCCAGCACTTTGGGAGGCCAACGTGGGCAGATCACCTGAGGTCAGGAGTTCAAGACCAGCCTGGCCAACATGGTGAAAGCCTATTAAAAATATAAAAATTAGCCAGGTGTGGTGGCAGGCGTGCCTGTAGTCCCAGCTACTCAGATACGCTGAGGCAGGAGAATCACTTGAACCTGGGAGGCAGAGGTTGCAGTGAGCCGAGATCATACCACTGCACTCTAGCCTGGGCAACAAGGCAAAACTCTGTTTCAAAAAAAAAGTTTCAAAATAGATAATTCTTGACATTTTAAATTCATTTCCCAGGACTCAGACAATGTGCTTGCCTGGCTTTTCTTCTATTTCCAATTCAGCTCTTGACCTAGATTTCTTTATCTGGTGCAGCTGAATGTCTTTCACCCTCTCCCAGTGGTCCCGCTACACCCCATCCTACCAGCTACCCCATTCAGGCCTTACTACCCATCGCCTGGGCTATTTCTACAGCCCCCAGAGTCATCCTTCCTAATCCACACTCCTCTCCTGCCACCACCACACCCATTCTTTCTGGACACGCTTCCAGGTTAAACTCCCTGAAACAACGCATGTGAACATGGTGTGCCCTGCTGTAAGACTTTAGTAGCTTCCTGCTGCTCAGTGGTCTGATTCCAACCTCATTTCCCCTTCACAGACTGCACTCCAGGCTCTAACTATATTTCCTCTTCACAGGTGGTACTGCAGTGGAAAGACAGTTGAGCGCTCTTCTCCATACTTGCATTGGCATTTCCTGCTTTTGTACCTGCCATGCTCCCTCCTGTGTTCCTATTCCCCAATATTTACTTCTCTAAAGCCACTCTTGATCCTCCCCTCATTTCTCACTCCCACCAGCTGCACTTTTCTTCTCTGAAACTCCTACAGTCCTTTATCTCTAACTTTTAAAGTATCAAGGGCCAAGGTGCAATGGCTCATGCCTGTAATCCCAGCACTTTGGGAGGCCAACGTGGGCAAATCACCTGAGGTTGGGAGTTCGAGACCAGCCTGGCCAACATGGTAAAAATGCATCTCTACTCAAAATACAAAAATTAGCCAGGTGTGGTGGTGCACACCTGTAATTCCAGCTACTTGGGAGGCTGAGGCAAGAGAATCGCTTGAACCCAGGAGGTGGAGGTTGCAGTGAGCCGAGATTGCACCACTGCACTCCAGCCTGGGTGACAGAGCAAGATTCCATCTCAAAATAATAATAATAATAATAATAATAATAAAGTGTTAAGGGCAATACCATGGACAAGATGATCTGAAAAACTTTCCTACCACAAAACACTTAGGAATGCTAGATCAGCTATAATAAACTTTTAAATAAACTTTTTAACTGCATGACAGATCATGTAAGAGAGGAAAATAAATCACTAGGGCCCTCAAACAGGGAGTTGAAAACCAGGATGGGGAGCAGCTGACCTGATGCAGCTGTGGCCCAAAGTAGAGGGGTGGGTAGGGAAGACACCATTTGAAACTCAGTGAACCAGAGACTTGGGCATTAGTGCCAGGTAGGAACAGGAGACAAGCTCCGTCACAGAACTGAGACCCCCTACCACAAGGACTTCTGTGAAATGGTGGATCAGAAAAAAAAACAACAACAACAACAACATGCAACCATCCACACAGAAGATGACAAAGACAGTTCATCCCAGTTCTGGGTGAGGAATTGGATTCTGGGTGAGGAGAAAAAGTCTCCATAACATAAATTCATAACAACACACCTGCCTTCACTGGGTTTAAGTCCAAATCAATGGTATACATGTGGTCCAGGTGGCCCAAAGCTAAGAAATTTATACAAAAAGAAATCCTGGATTCTGAGTGGCCATAACAAAATAAAATGTTTCCAGAAGGACATGTCTTTAACCTAGGCCACAGCTAACCATGTCCTGAAGATGAGTTTACAATAAAAAATTGTAAGAATGCCCCTGTGACTGAGAACCAGCAGAAACAACAAGAGCAGGAGTAGACCCCAAGAGTATCAAATAACCAACCAGTCAGACACAGGCCAAAACAGAAATGGGGAAAGAGGAAAGACACTAGGACAAAAAATAGAGACCTGTATAATGTTTTACCAGTACCAAATATGCCTGGGCACAGTGGCTCATGTCTGTAATCCCAGAACTTTGGGAGGCCAAGGCGAGAGGCTTATTTGAGCCCAGGAGTTCAAGACCAGTCTGGGCAACATAGTGAGACTTCGTCTAACAACAAAAAAAAATTTTTTTCATTAGGCAGGCATGGTGGTACATGCCTGTGGTCCCAGCTACTCAGGAGGCTGAGGTAGGAGGATTGCTTGAGCCCAGGAGGTGGAAGTTGCAGTGAGCCAAGATTGCCCCACTGCCTTCTAGCTTGGGTGACAGAGTGAGACCCTGTCTCAAAAAAACAAAAAACAAAAAACTGTGGATACAGTAAAATACACAATTGTTACACAAGGTCCCTCATGTTGCTTTTCACCTAATTCGCTCCAGTCCCCATCCCATCCTCACCCTTGGCAACCACAAATCTGTTCTCCATTTCTATAATTGTGTCCTTTCCAGAAATGCATGTAAATGGAATCACACAATATGTAATCTTTTTTTGTTGTTGTTTTTGGTGGAGTCTCGCTCTGTCGCCCAGGCTGGAGTACTGTGGCCGGATCTCAGCTCACTGCAAGCTCCGCCTCCCGGGTTCACGCCATTCTCCTGCCTCAGGCGCCCGCCACCTCGCCCGGCTAGTTTCTTGTATTTTTTAGTAGAGACGGGGTTTCACTGTGTTAGCCAGGATGGTCTCGATCTCCTGACCTCGTGATCCGCCCGTCTCCGCCTCCCAAAGTGCTGGGATTACAGGCTTGAGCCGCCGCGCCCGGCCATATGTAATCTTTTAGGATTGGCTTTATTCAATCAGCATAATTTCCTGGAGATTCACGTATATTGTGGGTATCAATAGTTGTAGTTCCTTTTTATTGCTGAGTAGCTGAGATGCTTTGTTTAAAAAAAAGTACAAAGGAAACATGGCAAAAATGTTAAAGCTAGGAGGTAAGTGATTTGTTTTTCTAAGACCACCAGAACGCGTACAAAAGAACCAGCGGGTAGGCAAGTGTAGGAGCAAAACTGCAAGTTTATTCTTGGTCACTTAAGGTGTCGGGGAGAGGTCTATTGGCCTCCGGCAAAGGAGGCCAATAGAGTCCCCCCAGTGGGGCTCTCAGACGGAGTTCCGGCAGTCCCGACATCCCGACTGGAGTGGGGTTGGGAAGTTCGCATGGGACCCTGGCCAAGAGCGGCTTTTCTAGGAGTGGGAGGGCAATAGGCGGGGCACGGGCCTGTGGGGGCGGGGGCGTTCCGCAGGTGCGACCAGGTAAATCTCGGTCTCTTCAGATTGACGTCACCTGGCGCATGCCCAGTTGGTCTGCACCATCCCTGGGCGCTCGCTGCATTTTCGCGGGCGCGGGAAAAGCTGGTGAAGAAGAACCCGGAAGTGCGCCATCCTGCCTCCGTTCATCCAAACAGTAAGTACATGGGTATTTGTTGTTTTGTGCTTTGTTATTTTCTGAATGGTTAAAATACTTCATAATATTTAAAATGGCACGGATCCTGTGTAACCTTGTATTCAGGGTGCTCATTTTCCCGGCTAGACACTAAGCTCTTGGAGGCAAGATGAGCACCTATTTATCTTGTATTCTCCTCTGTGCCTCACCAGGCCAATGATTAATACTATTTGCTACATAAAAGCTTCCTGTGGCTGTATTAGTAGTTGTTGAAGTTTCTGTCTTAGGCCAAAAGCATTGTCCCATGGATCGGAGAGTACATAAATGGGTGTTTGGGGAGGGTAGGGATGTACAGAGGGAAAAGCCCAGAAAGATCCTGGAACGAATCTGTCTGATGCACAGCTCTATTCTAGCTCCTGAACACACCCCGTGATCTGCTGATTTGTCCCTGGCCTGAACTGCAACATTCACTACCTGTGCAGCTTCTCTAGAAAGATCCCCATAGAATTTCAGGAAAGCTATTCAGGTGCCACAACTTAAAACTGTTGCTAAATAAATAAAATCATGAGAAATACTTTACAGAGAACTACTAAAGACTTAAAATAGCATTAATTTGCACTTAGGTTAATTGTAATCTAGACCTCCTAGCAGGCCTGGTAAAACCTCTCTGTAGCAGCATGTGTTATCCCTTAGATTATAGCTTGTGTAATGGAAAAAACCACATTGTTATTTCTTTAAAAACATCATACCCTTATTTGATCATTACACATTGTATACAGGTATCAAAATATCACGTATACTCCCCAACTATTATATATCCATTTAAAATAGCATGAAAAATAAACTAATAATTGTTTAAAGGAAAAAATCTATATTATTCAGCAATAAAAGAAATGAAGTACAATCGACCCTTGAACAGCATGGGTTTGACCGCATGGATCCACTTATACACAGAATTTCTCCTGCCTCTGCCAACCCTGAGACAGCAAGGCCCACCCCTCCTCCTCCTCAGCCTACTCAACACAAAGCCCACAAGGATGAAAACCATTATGATGATGCACTTCCACTCAGTGAATAGTAAACATATTTTCTCTTCTCCATGATTTTTTAAATAACATTTTTTTCTCTAGTTTACTTTAAGAATATAGTATATAATACATATAACATATAAAATATGTGTTATTCAACTGTTTATATTATCAGTAAGGCTTCCAGTGAACAGTGGGCCATCAGTGGTTAAGTTTTTGGTGAGTCAGAAGTTATAGGTGGATTTTCCACTGCACAGATTGGTGCCCCAACGCCCATGTTGCTCAATGATCAACTGTATTGATATGTCCTACAACATAAGTGAATCTTAAAAACATTATGCTTAGTGAAAAAAGGCAATCACAAAGGACCAAGTATTTTATTACTGCATTTATATGAAATGACCAGAATAAGCAAATCTATAGAAACAGATAGAAAGATTGGCAACCGCCTAAGGCTGAGGGGATGGAGAATTGGGAGTTTGGAGCTGAAGGGTGCAAGGTTTTCTGGGGAAATGATGAAAATGTTCTAAACTGATTGTGGTGATGGTTGCACAAGTCCGTGAATATACTAGAAACCACTGATTTGTACACTTGATTTAAATGGGCAAACCATATGATATGAATTATAGCTCAATAAAGCCGTTACCAAAACAATTTTATAGAATATCAAATGCTGGCAAGAATGTGGAGAAATTGGATCTCTTATACACTGCTGGTGAAAATATAAAATGCCTGGGTACAGTGGCTCACGCCTGTAATCCCAGCACTTTGGAAGGCTGAGGTGGGTGGATCCCTTGAGGTCAGCAGTTCGAGACCAGCCTGACCAACATGGCAAAACCCCGTCTCTACTAAAAATATAAAAATTAGCCAGGCTTGGTGGTAGGCGCCTGTAATCCCAGCTACTCAGGAGGCTGAGGCAGGAGAATTGCTTGAACCCGGGAGGCAGAGGTTGTGGTAAGCTGAGATTGTGCCACTATACTCCAGCCTGGATGACAGAGCGAGACTCCATCTCAAAAAAACAAAAATAAAAACAAACAAACAAAAAAACCAAGAAAATGTAAAATGGTACAGCCACTCTGGAAAACAGTTTGTCAGTTTCTTCAAAAATAAAACATACGCTTTCTGTACAACTCAACAATTGCACGTCTGGACATCTAACCCACAGCAAGAGAACTTATGTACAAAAACCTGTACATAAGTGTTCATAGAAACTTTATTTATAATTTTCAAAAACTGGAAACAACCAAAATTTCATTTAATGGAATTTTGGTTAAACAAACAGTGGTACATGCATGCCATTGAATACTCAGAAATGAAAAGCAACGAACTGCTGATACAGCAACAACTTGGATGGCTCTAGAGGGCATGACACTATGTGAAAAAAGCCAATCTTTAAAGGCCACATACTGTGTGATTCCATTTAGTAACAAAGAAAATTGTATAGATAGAGAACAGATTCGTGGCTGTCTGTTAGAGAAGCTGATGGACAGCAGGTGGGTGTGAGTATAAAAGAATAGCAACAGAGAGAACTTTGTGGTGACAGTGCTATTGCCCACAACAGAATATTCTGTAATTTAATTTGAGGTGGCAGCTACACAAATCTACACATGATAAAATGGAATAGAACAATCAAACACAAACACACATATTATACCAATGCCCATTTCCTGGTTTTGATGTTGTGCTATATTTAAATAAGATGTAACCATTGGGGAAACATGGGTGAACAGTATGAACAGTACAGAAGACCTCCCTGTGCTATTGTTGCAATCTCACCTTGATCTATAATTATTTCAAAATAAAAATTTAAAAGCAAAATACTATACAGATGCTCTTCAACTTACAATGAGGTTATGTCCTGATAAACCCATTATAAGTTGAAAATTGTATAAGTAAAAAATGCATATAATATACCTGATGCCTAGTGAACATCATAGCTTAGCCTAGATTACTTCAAACATGCTTAGAACACTTTCATTAGCCTACAGTTGCCCAAAATCATCTAACACAAAAATCTGTTTTATAACAAAGTGTTCAATATCTAGAGTAATTAATTGAATACAGTATTGAAAGTGAAAAATAGAATAGTTGCATGGGTACTCAAAGTACGGTTTCTATTGAATGTGTATCACTTTTGCACCATTTTACAGTCAAAACTTCATAAAGTCGAATCGTCATAAGTTGGGGACTGTCTGTATAGCTTAAGTTATCCACTATCTTAGAAATACTCTCAGGACAAATGCAGCTTAAAAGCCTGGGAGAAGCCAGGCAAATGGTCTCACAACTATCATCCCAGCTACTCAGGAAGCTGAGGAGGGAGGATCACTTGACTCCAAGAGTTCAAGGCTGCAATGAGCTATGAAGGCACTACTGCACTCCAGCCTGGGCAACAGAGACCCCATCTCTTAAAAAAAGACAAAGGCCGGCCGACCACGGCGGCTCACGCCTGTAATGCTCACACTTTGGGAGGCCAAGGTGGGCGGATTGACTGAGCTCAGGAGTTTGAGACCCCTGGGCAGAAGCAGTAGCTTGCTGCAGAAGTATTAACTCTAGAACATTCAACTTTTTTTTTTTTTGACATGGAATACAAAGGTACTAGCTCCTCAGGAGGCTGAGGCAAGAGGATTGTTTTGAGCCCGGGAGGTTGAGGCCACAGAGAGCCATGCATGGCATGGCCATGATTGTGCCACTGCAGCCTGGGCATCAGAGAGAGACACTGTCTCAAAAAAGAAGAAAAGAACTAAAAGAGGTCTTCTGTACTATTCACCCATGTTTCCCCAGTGGTTATATCTTATTTAAATATAGCACAACATCAAAACCAGGAAATGGGCATTGGTATAACACATGTTTGTGTTTGATTGTTCTATTCCATTTTATTACGTGTAGATTTGTGTAGCCACCACCTCAATTAAATTACAGAACACAACTATAATCCCAGAACTTTGGGAGGACGAGGCGGGAGGATCACTTCAGCTCAGAAGTTTGAGACCATACTGGGCAACATGGAGAAACTCCACCTCTATAAAAAATACAAAAAAAAATTAGCTGGGTGTGGTGGTACACATCTGTAGTCCCAGCTACTCTGGAGTCTGAGGTGGGAGCCATTCTCCACCTGGGAGGCAGAGGCTGCATTAAGCCAAGAGCCAAGATAACACCACTGCACTCCAACCTGGGCAACAAGAATAAAATAGCCAGGCCAGACGTGGTGGCTCACACCTGTAATCCCAACACTTTGGGAGGCCAAGGTGGGCGGATCATGAGGTCAGGAGTTCGAGACCAGCCTGACCAACATGGCGAAACGCCATCTCTACTAAAAATACAAAAATTAGCCAGGCATGGTGCTATAATCCCAGCTACTCAGGAGGCTGAGGCAGGAGAATTACTTGAACCTGGGAGGTGGAGGTTGCTGTAAGCGAAGATTGTGTCACTGCACTCCAGCCTGGGCGACAGAGTGAGACTCCATCTCAAAAAAAAAAGTTGAATGATCTGCAGTTAATACTTCTGCAGCAAGCTGCTGCTTCTGACTCTAGAATAGAATAAAACTGAGTTAATTCTCTTTTCTCTCTTCTGTTCACACTGGCACAGAGGGATTTGAGCATTCACACATTCATTCAACAAGTATTTGGAGCAGCTACTACATGACAAGCATTTTGCAGGATTCCAGAAATACAAAGATCAGGAAAAAGTGGGTCTACAATTAGGATACGGTATTTAAAATATCTGGTTATTTGTTCCAGGTTTCACTCCACTAAAAGCAGAGGAACTATTTAAATTAAAACATGATGTAGGCCGGGCGCGGTGGCTCACGCCTGTAATCCCAGCACTTTGGGAGGCCGAGGGGCCAGATCACGAGGTCAGGAGATAGAGACCATCCTGGCTAACACAGTGAAACTCCATCTCTACTAAAAATACAAAAAAAAAAAAAAAAAAAAAAAATTAGCCGGGCGTAGTGGCGGGCGCCTGTAGTCCCAGCTACTTGGGAGGCCGAGGCAGGAGAATGGCGTGAACGGAGGAGGCGGAGCTTGCAGTGAGCCGAGATCGCGCCACTGCACTCCAGCCTGGGCGGCAGAGCGAGACTCCGTCTCAAAAAAAAAAAAAAAAAAAACATGATGTAGGTTGGGCACAGTGGATCACACCTTTAATCCCAACAGTTTGTGAGGCTAAGGTGGGAGGACTGCTTGAGCTCAGGAGGTGGAGACCAGCCTGGGAAACACAGTGAGACCCCATCTCCACTAAAAAAAAAAATTAAATTAGCCAGGCGGCCAGGCGTGGTGGCTCACACCTGTAATCCCAGCACTTTGGGAGGCCAAGATGGGAGCATCACCCATGGTCAGGAGTTCGAGACTAGCCTGGCCAACATGGTGAAACCCCCGTCTCTACTAAAAATACAAAAATTAGTCGGGCGTGATGGTGGGTTCCTGTAATCCCAGCTACTTGGGAGGCTGAAGTAGGAGAATCACTTGAACCTGGGATGTAGAGGTTGCAGCGAGCTGAGATCTCGCCACTGCACTCCAGCCTAGGCAGCAAGAGGGAAACTCTGTCTCAAAAGAAAAAAAGAAAAAGAAAAAGAAAATTAGCCAGGCATGGTGGTGCATGCCTGTAGTCCCAGCTACTTGGGATGCTGAGGTGGGAAGATCGCTTGAACTCCAGAAGTTGAGGCTATGGTGAGCAGTGATCGTACCATTGCACTCCAGCCTGGACAACAGAGTGAAACCCTGTCTTATAAGTTAATTAATTAATTAATTAATAAAACATTATATGTCAATTAAAAACATAATAAAACTTTTAAAAAATGATATGGACATCCTGATTATTTAATCCCTTTCAAGGGAGAAGAAGTAACAAGAGGAAACGATACTCCAAACCTTTTTTTTTAAGAGACAGGATCTCGCTCTGTCACCCAGGGCTGGAGTACAGTGATGCAATCCTGGGCTCAAGCAATCCTCCCACGTAGCTGGGACTACAGACACATGCCACCATGCCCAGCTAATTTTCTAATTTTTTGTAGAGACAGGGTCTCACTTGTTTCCAAGGCTGGTCTCTTCCTAGACTCAAGTGATCTCTCATCTTGGCCTCCCAATGCACTAGGATAACAGGCACAAGCCACTGAGCCTGACCTAGTTTTGACCAATTGGAGGAACTGAATGGAAAAATGGAACTAAGCAGATCGCTGGGGAAAGTGAAACTATCATTTGAAAGTTCTTTCAGAAGATAAAATGTCAGGGCAGGGAAAGTTGAGGATCCATCAGCTGTCTACCCAAGGCTTTAAAGGGGAGCCATTTTATATTTAAAAAAAAAAATTTTGGGCCGGGCACGGTGGCTCAAGCCTGTAATCCCAGCACTTTGGGAGGCCGAGACGGGCAGATCACGAGGTCAGGAGATCGAGACCATCCTGGCTAACACGGTGAAACCCCATCTCTACTAAAAAATACAAAAAACTAGCCTAGCTGGGCGAGGTGGCGGGCGCCTGTAGTTCCAGCTACTGGGGAGGCTGAGGCAGGAGAATGGCGTAAACCCGAGAGGCGGAGCTTGCAGTGAGCTGAGATCCGGCCACTGCACTCCAGCCCGGGCGACAGAGCGAGACTCTGTACCCCCCAAAAAAAAAAAAAAAAAAAAAATTTTTTTTCTTTCCCTTTCTTACACCCGGGAGGAGCCAATTTAAACATTTAAGGAAGGGGAAAAAAAGGAAAACCATCTGGTCTCAGACTCCAGAAATGATTCATAGAAAGCTGTCAAAGGTGAAGTTCAGACATCAGGAGAGCAAAGGACCTTGTTGAAGAATAAAGGGGCCAGGCATGGTGGCTCATGCCCATAATCCCAACACTTTGGAAGGTCAGGTGGGCAGATCACATGAGGCCAGGAGTTCAAGACCAGCCTGGCCAACATGGCAAAACCCCATCTCTACTAAAATATACAAAAACTTAGCCAGGCGTGGTAGTACACACCTGTAATCTCAGCTACTTGGGTGGCTGAGACACAAGAATTGCTTGAAGTTTGGTCACAGAGGTTGCTGTGAGCTGAGATCATGCCATTGCACTCCGGTCTGGGTGACAGAGCAAGACTCTGTCTCAAAAAACAAACAAACAACAACTGCAAACAACAACAACAAAAACAAACAAACAAAAAAAACAGGCCAGGTGTGGTGGCTCATGCCTGTAATCCCAGCACTTTGGGAGGCCAAGGTGGGTGGATCACGGGGTCAGGAGTTCGAGACCAGCCTGACCAACATGGTGAAACCCTGTCTCTACTAACAATACAAAAAAATTAGCTGGGCATGGTGGCACACGCCTGTAATCCCAGCTACTCAGGAGGCTGAGGCAGGAGAATCGCTTGAACCCAGGAGGCGGAGGTTGCAGTCAGCTGAGATCATGTTACTGCATTCCAGCCTGGGCGACAGAGTGAGGCTTTGTCTCCAAAAAAATAAATAAATAAATAAAGGGAGGGAACACCTACAGAAACAAGAATGTGCACATAGGGACCCTGGCTACTGAGCGTGGTTTATAAAGATAGAAACCATAGTCAGAAGGGAGGATCCTGTACAAAGAGCTTCCAGAACTCTAAAACCCCCGAAAGAGCTGGAATCAACAAAATTAGAAGGATAACTTCTGAAGTCCCATCCCTACTATCACTGCCAAGCATATTTTAAGACTGATGTTCAGAAAAAGTAAGAGAGAGGCACACTATTTGGTGGCAGTGTTTTCCTCTTCTTAGTCCTAAAGATTGATTGTGAGAGGTACAGTGAAGGTTAGGAGCCCAGGCCCTGGAGCCAGAAAAACCTCATTTCAAATGCTGATTCTGCAATTCATTAGCTGGCTTTCCTAGGATATTTACATAATCTTTCTTACCGGGTTGTTACAAGATTTCTTAAGATAATCCAAGTAAAATATTTAACAGAGTGCCTGATACATGGTAAACTCTCAATTATAGTAGCCATGGTTTTGTGCTTCTATTACTGTTAAATTGGAAAGGGCAGCATTACCATTGATCAGATGTATGAAGTTGTCTAAAGAACGTGGCTGATCTAGATGCATAATATTTAATCAGGTGCCATGAACAGCTAATCGTCATAATTAGAACTATATATCAGAGCCTTACTGAGAATAAGGCTAATACCATAGAAATAGAACTGAGAGACTGAGAGAGAGACTGAAATGATGGCATGATTCATTTCAGCCATGATAGAGACAGATTCCCTTTTTCATTTGAGCAAATACATTTTTATTCGTCATCCTCCTTTTGCCTAAGCCACTCTGAGCTAGATTTCTGCCACTTGATTAAAACAAACAGTTCATTAGCCCTTAGAAATGGAAACAGAGATCACCTGGAGTCAGCATAGGTTAATTTAATAAACACTGGTCATGCCAGAGTTTCCTCATTCTCTTACTGACAGTCAACTAGATCAGTAGATCAAAGGAATGCTGTAGTCCAATGTATCTGATCCAGGAAGGTATTGTCAGTCTCTTGTGACATACTTATACATATGGAATAAGAGGCAGTGGTGGAGGCTGACGTAGAGGGTAGACACAGGACAGTAATAAGGACTAAAAACTGATAAAACTACTAAATTAAAAGAGTGTTGATCAGTGTCCACCTCTGGACTCTGTTTTGTTTTATTAAAGTATCTACTAATTTGTTCTTTCCATCTCTGAGACCATCTGGGTCTAAACCTCCACCACCTTTCTCCTGGACTGGTACAACAGCTTCCTGACTGGATACACAGCATCAGAGTGGAGTGGTCTTTCAAAAACATAAAATTGGGCCGGGCATGGTGGATCACACCTGTAATCCCGGCACTTTGGGAGGCCGAGTCGGGCAGATCACCTGAGGTCTGGTGTTTGAGACCAGCCTGGCCAACACTGGCGAAAACCCATCTCTACTGAAGATTAAAGAAAAAAATTAGCCAGGCATGATGGTGCATGCCTATAGTCCCAGTTCGGGAGGCTGAGGCAGGAGAATCACTTGAACCTGGGAGGTGGAAGTTGCAGTGAGCTGAGATAGTGCCACTGCACAGCCTGAGCAACAGAGCAAGACTCCATTTCAAAAACAAAAACAAAAAACAAAAAAACATAAAATTGGTCACTTTACTTCTCTGCTTGAAACCAAGACAAGTCTACCCCTGACTTCCATCATCCTTCAAAGAACCACTCCTTTCCCGTGATAATTGTTTTGCTTATTCTATTTGTTTTATTACTCAGAGTTTCATTCAATATAATGTAAACTCCATGAGGGCAGGGATCATGTGTCTATTATTCATCAGTGCATTACCTAGTGTTCACTGTAGATCTAGCATATAGTTGGTTCTCAATTAATTGAATTAATGAATGAATGACATGGGCAAACACTGGCAGAATAAAGATCAAATTGTCAATGACATTGTTGCAACTGGAGTTAGACTGATATGATCATACATGACTCTTGGTTCTTCTTGCAAGCCATCAAAAAGTTTGAGGTCAGGTATGGAATATCAACTCCCTTTGAATTTTATATAAAATGAAAAATACAGGCCAGGCACAGTGGCTGACACTTGTAATTCCAGCACTTTGGAAGGCCAAGGCAAGCAGATCACTTGAGGTCAGGAGTTCGAGACCAGCCAGGTCAACATGGTGAAACCCTGTCTCTACTAAAAATACAAAAATTAGCTGGGCATAGTGGCATACACCTGTAACCCCAGCTACTTAGGAGGCTGAGGCAGGACACTTGCTAGAACCCATGGGGCGGAGGTTGTAGTGAGCCGAGATCACGCCACTGCACTCCAGCCTGGGCAACAGAGCAAGACTCCATCTCTAAATAAATAAATAAATAAATAATACAGTATGCACTATGTGGTAGTATACAACTGTGGTGTTTTTTGCCTGGGGCTTGCTTCTCTCAGAAAAATTATTTTGAGAACCATTCATATGGAAGCATGTATCAATACATCATTACTTTCCATTGCTTAGCAAAATTCTGTTATATGGATATACCACAATTTGTCTCTTCATACACTGAATAAACAACTGTTTGTTTCCTGTTTCACTACTACAATAAAGCTGGACCTAGGAGTGAAGTTTCTGGATAACATGATAAGTGTATATTTAACTTTATAAGTTAAGCGTGTATTTAAGATCTTTTTTAAAGTGGTTGTGCCATTTTACATTGCAACCAGTGGTATATAAGAGTTCCAGTTCCTCTACCTTCTGGTCAACATTTGGTAGAGCCAATCTTTTCATTTTAGACATCCTAATAGTTATGAAGTGATATTTCACTGTGGTTTTAACATGCATTTCCCTAATGAGTAATGATCTTGAGTATCTTTTCAAGTGGTTATTTGCCACCCATATATATTCTTTGGACAGCATTTTAAAAAAATTGTTTAAATAATGAAAGAGGCTCTTGCTCATTACATATCTAGGTAAACAATATAGAAACATATAAAGAAGACCAGGCATGGTGGCTCATGCCTGTAATCCCAGCACTTTGGGAGGCCAAGGCAGGCAGATCACCTGAGATCAGGAGTTCAAGACCAGCCTGGCCAACATGGTGAAACCCTGTCTCTACTAAAAATACAAAAATTAGCCAGATGTGGTGGCGCATGCCTGTAATCCCAGCTACAATCCCAGCTACTCAGGAGGCTGAGGCAGGAGAACCACTTGAACCCAGGAGGTGGAGGTTATTATGAGCAGAGATCATGCCATTGTACTCTAGTCTGTGCAACAGAGCAAGACTCCATCTCAAAAAAAAAAAAAAAAAGAAAAGAAAAGAAAAAAAAAACATATAAAGAAGAGTTCATAGTCAAATTAGAAAAAAACATTTTAATATTTTAGAAACTACTGTGAAACAAAATAGAGCCACAGAGCCAAGAAGGGAAGGAATTTTCCAAGTCACTGTGCTTACAGAAAAAGACTTCTCTGTGTTGAGAAATAAATGATTGAAATTGAGGCGGAAAGAGAGCAGCAGACATCCTCTTGCCCCATACACAGATAGACATACACATTCTCTCTCTCTTTCCTGGAGAAAAAACTCCCCTTTATAAATACATGGAGAGGACATGTGTCTTAACTCAAATAGCAACTATTTGTCCTTAGCCTTATTTCCCCAGCTCTATTTGGAAGGCCTAAAAAGTTCTTCCAAAAGAGGAAGGAGACAACACAGTATCTTTTTTAAAGCAGTTATTTTTATAGATAAGTGGGCCTGCCCAGGCTCTGTCATCACAAGTTTGGATCCATAGATTTAAAGTTCTCGAGCCTTCCAGTATTAGGGAATTAAGAAAATAATAACAATTATTAGAATTATAAAATTCTCTGGGCGCAGTGGCTCACACCTGTAATCCCAGCACTTTGGAGGCTGAAGTGGGAGGATCACTGGCATCCAGGAGTTCATGACCAGTGTGGGCAATAGAGCAAGACCCTGTGTCTACAAAATGTAAAAAATTAGCCAAGTATGGTGGCATATGCCTGTAGTCCCAGCTACTCAGAAGGCTGAGGCAGGAGGATTGCTTGAACCTGGGCGGTTGAGGCTGCAGTGAGCTGTGACTGCACCACTGCACTCAGCCTGGGTGACAGAGCAAGGAGACCCTGTCTCGAAATAAACAAATAAATAAACAAATTATTTAGCCTACCAATAAACAAGCAATAGGCTTTGGACTGTCAAGCTCTACAAAGGCCATTTTGCTTCTGTTACAGCACACAAAAACACATTCCCTACCTCATTAGTTAAATAAAAAGCCATTTATTTGATCTAGGGCAGAATCAACCAAGGAGCTGTTTACCACAGTAATCTGCTGATCCAAGAGGGATGTGAGCCAACTGCCAGCAACTCCTATTCCCTGGCAGAAATTCAGCTGAGGCTCTATTGCTGGGCAAGGGTGGGTGCTGCTCAGGTCCCAGTTTATGTCCTCTTTCCTCTAAAAACAAACTCTATAGGCCAGGCACTGTGGCTCACACCTATAATCCCAGCACTTTGGGAGGCCAAGGTGGGTGGATTGCCTGAGCTCAGGAGTTTGCAACCAGCCAGGGCAACACGGTGAAATCTTGTCTCTACTAAAATACAAAAAATTAACCAGGCATAGTGGCATGTGCCTGTAGTCCCAGCTACTTGGGAGGCTGAGGCAGGAGAACTGCTTGAACCTGGGAGGTGGAGTCTGCAGCGAGCCAAGATCATGCCATTGCACTCCAGCCTGGGAGACAGAGCGAGACTCCGTCTAAAAAAACAAAAAACAAAAAAACTCTATAGGTGTTGACCCCATTTGAAAGAGGCAAGTGAAGCCCAATAAACACTCCTTGGTACAGTATCTGGTAGTTTCTACTTTCAGCTTTTGACTTGGAGTCAAATATTGAGGGTAGTGTCTTGCCACACCCTTATTTAGGATACCATCACGAAGGTATGTGGTGTGGTCTGTAAGTCACAATAGGGCTGACTTTATTTTTTCATGTTTATAATTTTTTTAATTGTATTTTATTTCAGATACAACCCAATTTCTTCCAGGTCATCACCCTTTCCTAACTAGCACAGTTTTGATTCACTGGGTTTTGTGTGTCATCACTTTTTAAAAAATTAATGCATAATAATAATAACAGATGTACATAGTTTCAGGGTACCTGTGATACTTTAATATCTTTATAAAGATCAAATCAGTGTACTTGGGATAGCCATCACTTTAAATATTTGTCTTTTCTTTATGCTAGAACCATTCAAATTATTCTCTTCTAGCTATTTTGAAATATATTAGATTATTATAAACTATAGTCACCCCATAATCTTCAGCACTTTTATTGAGCATATATTATTTCAGGCACTGGCCTTTACGTTCATTCTTAAGTCTGACAATAACCTGGAGGATGAAGCAGATACTCTTATCCCCAGTCTACACATAAAACTGTGCCTTGAAGAGGTTAAACTTTGCTTCCTGGATCGCACAGCTAGCTGTCTGGACGCACGGCAAGTACTCCTCCACCAGCTGCCTCCCTTCAAAGAAAGTGCTCTGAAACCACCCTGCCTGAGTGCCAGCCTGCAGGAATTCATGTCAAATCTCAAACTGCGTACAAGGCTTTCTGTGAACCCTTCTACAGGGAGTGGACATAGATCTCTAAGGGGTCAGGGACCCCCAGAAGGTTAAGAACCAGTGCCTGGGCAGGCTGTCCGCTTCCCCACTGTAAGTTTCTGGCATTCAGAAGCCGGACGTTCTGACTTCTAGTCCCAGCTTTGGCACCACTTTTCTGAGGGACCTTAGCCAAGTCACCTCACCTATGGATCATGGATTTCTGTTCTCTTTTTTCCTGGCCTTGACTGTCCATTCATAATTATATTTTGCTTGGCAAGGATTCTTTACCATTGTTTGTATTTTTCCATTGTTACAATGTATGCATTCTTACTGAAAACTGTCTCAAATCCTGCACGGAAGAAGGCAGAGAGAAACAGGAACAAAGAATAATAATGTTTTTCCTGGCCCCTTACCTCCCTGGGCCTCAGTTTCCCACCTGTAAAACGACTAAGGTAGGCCACATGGACCAGGTGGCTTACATTCCCATAAGTCTCAAGACACAAAGCTAGTTACCAAGCAAGTTGAGACCCAGGAGGTCGTCGCATCCTGCCTTTCTCTGACCCACCTCCCTTTTCTGATCCTACCAGCAGCTGTTTCCTGCACCCCTCCCCGGCCCCATCCTGCTTGACCAGGCCCCAGTCGCCTGGCGGACTCACCCGCGCGCTCAAGGTGCCTGCCGGCGCGCACGCACGGAGCTTAGCCGCCCGGGAGACAGCGCAGCTGGGGCGAGGGGGGAGGGGTGCGTCGCCCAGCTCCTCGCAACCGCGCAGCTCCCCGCAACCGCGCCGCTCCGCGCGGCTGTGCCCACCGAGGGCGCTGGCGGGCGCAGCTATGCCCACGCTGCTGCCTGCGTGCGTACGCCGCGAGGGGGTGGCTGGTCCCCAGCCTTTGTTAATTGTCTTTCTGGAGCCAGGTTGTTTTCTGTTCGCTGCTCCCGGAGTCAGTCCCGGCCGGCTCGGAACCGTGCCCTGGCTGGCAGCCAACACGAAGCATTGCAGGCGGAGTTTAGCTACGTGCCGGCACCCAACCTCCCGCGGCCTCTCATTAAGGCACCTTCTCCGCTGGCTCGTCACCCCGAAAACAGGAGCCGCCATTTAGGCCACCCGGTGGGAATGCTGACCCCGATATTGTTGGATACCTGAGCTCCTGCCCGAATCACCGAACTTTAGGGCTGGGCCTCGATTTAATTCTGAGTGTTGGCTGCCGAGGAGCCCTTGGTTCGTGCCCCAGCTCTCCTGGGAGCCCTGCACAACCTTAGCCAAGTCGGCCAGTCTCTTCCATGACATGACGGTGTTGGTCCATTCTTTCACTTTACTAGGAGCAAGACACTGTTCTGGGCACAGAGAACTCAACAGTTAACACGATAGACAAAGTCCTGGCCTTCTTGGGCTTCTGTCCTACACACTAAACCCACCATTGAAAGTGATAGTTGCTATGAAACGCATGTAAAGTTTCATATCGGGGCAACCAAACCTTGTTTGTAGCGTCAGGAATGGACTAGATTAGCTTTTCTCATTCTGCCAGTTCTTTTATTCTTATTTTCATTTTTAAGGCTTAATTTAGGGCTTATTATTTATTATTACTGCTGGTAGTAGTCGTATTGCTTACTAAGGGCCAGGCACTCTACTAAATGTTTTACTTGTACTGTCTCAATTATCTCATTCACAATTTCTCCAAGAGATGGGTATCATTATTATCCTCATTTTCAAGAGAGAGAAACTTGAGCTACAGAGGTGAAAATAACTTGCCCATGACACACAACTACTAAGTGACAGGGCCAGTATTCGAATTCAGACTACCTTAGGGTTCAGGGTGCTTAACCACCACTCTACACCCATAAAAACATGAAAACCAGAATAATGTCTTCTCTTGAATGTGACAGATGAGGGCAACTGAAGGGGGGAGGGGTGGTTTAGCTTGCAGAAGAGAAAAACCAAGGGTGCCAGGCGCGGTGACTCACGGCTGTAATCCCAGGACTTTGAGAAGCTGAGGTGGGCAGATCACGAGGTCAAGAGATCGAGACCATCCTGGCCAACATAGTGAAATCACATCTCTACTAAAAATACAAAAATTAGCTGGGCGTGGTGGTGCATACCTGTAATCCCAGCTGCTTGGGAGGCTGAGGCAGGAGACTCGCTTGAACCCTGGAGGCAGAGGTTACAGTGAGCCAAGATCGCGCCACTAGACTCCAGCCTGGTGACAGAGCAAGACTCCGTCAAAAAAAAAAAAAAGAAAAAGAAAAGAAAGAAAAGCAAGGGAAGGGGAAGTTGAGGACTTTTCAAAAAAGTAGTCCTATGGATTAGACCTAACCTACATGACCTTAGAGGCCTCCAGGATGCAGAAAACTATAAGGAGATGCATTGCAATTTAATATGTAAGGAAGAACTTTTCTAACAATTAGAGTATTTCAAAAATAACATCAGTTGGCGGGGCACGGTGGTTCACGCCTGTAATCCCAGCCCTTTGGGAGGCCAAAGAAGGTAGATCACTTGAGGTCAGGAGTTCAAGGCCAACCTGGCCAACATGTTGAAACCCCGTCACTACTAAAAATACAAAAATTAGCTGGGCATGGTGGTGGGCACCTGTAATCCCAGCTACTCGGGAGGCTGAGACAGAAGAATCGCTTGAACACTGGAGGTGGAGTGCAAGCTTCACTTGCAGTGAGCCAAGATTGCACCACTGCACTCCAGCCTGGGCGACAGAGCGAGACTCTGTCCCCAAAATCATAATAATAATATTAGTTGCCTACAGAGCATATCCTGTCACTAAAAGTAAACATTCAAGCAGAGGAGCTTGTTAGGGATGCTTCAAAGAATACAGAGCATATCCTGTCACTAAAAGTAAACATTCAAGCAGAGGAGCTTGTTAGGGATGCTTCAAAGAAAAGTCAGGTGCAAGTTAAAAACTGATTGAGGTGATCTCTAAAGTTCCCTTCAATGCTGATATTTTGTCTATTCTAACCTACTGATAAAGAAACTGAGTCCTAGAGTGGCTAAGTGGCTTTTCCAAAGTCAGCTGGGAAGTGAAGAGCTGACCCCAAAGCTGAGTCTGATTCCTAGATCAGACTTCCTGATTGTTTCCAGGTGAAGGTCTTGTGAGTGCTCAATGCCTCAGTTCACACTCCTGTAAAGTGTGTATGTGCCTGACCAGTTTTTCCTGAATGTATGAAATAATCTGCTTTACATGTTTTACTTGGCATTTTTTTTTTTCAGAAGTATGTGATGGAATACTTTACACTTCTAATGTGTGCCCATCTTCCTTGCTTGTGTTGAGTATTCTGTGGTTTTAGATGTAAGTGTCAACACTCCCCGGGACAACTGCTGTATTATAGGATCCCAAGTATTTATTTGGCAATTTAAGGAGACCGAAATAAGCTGGATAATATTTTTCATTTGAAACTGATGTTTATTTGATTCTATTTTAGGACTCAGTTATTTTGAGTGGCATTTCTAATGCACTGCCACTAACTCCACCATCTTTCACCCTAGTCACACGGATCTTGATGAGCAGCAATTTACTTGTTGACTTTAGAAGGGGCATTATTTTCTCAATCCTCTGGAGAGCTGTTGGTTTGCTTTTGACTGGAAACCTCTAACAAAGGAATCTATGTGATTTCTAGAACATTTACAAAGAAATGAACATCACCTTGCCCTCAGTGACACAAATCAAAGATAAAAGAGTTCCCTTTCCCTTTTACTTTCGATAGAGTGATCCATTTTTAAATTTTATGTATTTTGAAAAGAAAATACATTTGCCAGTTCAAAATTCAAAAGTATACTGTCAGGGTTAGCTTACTGATCTTTAGATTCCCCTTATTGCCTGGCATAATGCCTTGTGCATAGTAGGTGCTGAATAAGTGTTTGTTGAATGGGTGGATGAGTGAGTGTGAAGACGTTGTAGGAGGCAAAGAAAGAGGTGGATAAGGGTGGGGCAGCAGATATTTGAGAGTCAAGAGACAACAGCCCCTTTCCCTGGTATTTCTTCTTTTGCCTGAGGTGTATGGGCCTTAAAGCGAGCCCTCACAGAACTCCTAGACCAGCTGCAAATTTGACCATGACTTTATTAAGGGATTTTTACTCAAATAAGCAGCATTGGAGTCTTTCGGGTTGCACATTACCTAAAGACTAGCTACTAGCCAGAGTCCGTGGTTGCAAGCAACAAAAGCTGATTCTGGTTAACCAAAGCAGAAAAGGAATTTCTTGAAAGAGTACTGAGGAGCTGAAAGAATCAGTAGAAAGGTTAGAGAACCGGGTTAGTAATATAGACAGGCACCATGGGAGGCCAGGTGGCCATACCCACAGAGGAGACCATGCCAGAGGAAGGATGCTTCTGCTGGACACTGGCAATGCCACTGGCCCTGCCATTCAGGCTCTGGTCCTGGGGACTGGATGCCATAGATAGCCTAGCTGCTGTTACTGGTACTGAATATTGAATATCACCGAAATTCACTAAAATTTACTGAATGAACTTTACACATTGCCTGCTTCTCTTCACTCTTCTTTCCAGAATCATAATCAGAGAAAACTGATACCAAGTTCTTTGGGCTTCCATGAATGAGATCCAGGGCCCTGCTTTACACAATGTCCTGTTTCCCAAATGCATAATGGTAACATGGAGGCTGGGCAACCAGGAAAATGACAAATGTCCACATAGCAATCATCTTCTAAAAATTTGTAGGCCCCAAACTAAAAGGATTGAAGAATATAATCTGTATAATGTGCTTAATACAGCAACTGAGCTGAACTCTCAAAACCTGGAGAAGTGGGTGCTATGTTTGTTTCTCAACCTTTTACAATTTTAGCTAATCAGAGAACTTCTTTATAGCACTAATACTTTCTTCCCATACCATTTTTTTTAATCATTAGAATCACTTGCAGTTCCAGAGGTAAGCAAAGGAAGGTGGAGAAGAAAGAAGTAACTTGTGCCAAATGTGTACTTAGCACCACAATACGGGCAATGCTATGAGTCAAGTAAATATATTTTTCTGATAAATTTTTTAAAAGCTGTCTACCTCTTTTAGAGTCTCAGTCTTGGGATCATATCTATTTTTTTATTCTACTTTGTAAAATCTAGCATTCTTTCCATAGTAATAATGAAAATAGGTGCTACTTATTGAGTGCCTAATACATGTCAGTAATGTTTCATAGATTGGTTCTAATCCTGACAATCATCCTATATGACAGATATTATTCACATCTTACAGATGATGAAATTGAGGCCCAGAAAGATTAAGTAACTTGTCCAAGATTACATAGCTCATAGGTGACTGGGATTTGAAGCCAAGTCTACTACTATACCACAGTGTCTCTCATGTGGTTGCTTTCTGCAAAGATCTCTATAACCATGTGAAAAGTGTATTCTACTAAGTCTAGAACATAAGTTTTGAGAATTATTTCTTCTGTCTCCTGAGATACCAATTTTTTTTTTTTTTCTGGAGACAGAGTCTCTCACTCTATTGCCCAGTCTGGAGTGCAGTGGCACGATCTCGGCTCACTGCAACCTCTGCCTCCCAGGTTCAAGCGATTCTCCTGCCTTGGCCTCCCTAGTAGCTGGGATTATAGGCATGCACCACCATGCCCGGCTAATTTTTGTATTTTTAGTAGAGATGGGTTTTCACCATGTTGTCCAGGCTGGTCTCAAACTCCTGACCTCAGGTGATCCACCTGCCTCACCTCCCAAAGTGCTGGGATTACAGGTGTGAGCCACCATGCCCAGTTCTGTGATATCAATCTGTAAGAAAGACAAGTCAAGAAATTATTGGTTGGCCAGACATGATGGCTCACGCCTGTAATCCCAGCACTTTGGGAGGCAAGGTCAAGAGATTGAGACCATCCTGGCCAACATGGTGAAACCCCGTCTCTACTAAAAATACAAAAATTAGCTGGTCATGGTGGTGCACACCTGTAGTCCCAGCTACTCAGGAGGCTGAGGTAGGAGAATTTCTTGAACCTGGGAGGTGGAGGTTGCAGTGAGCCGAGATTGCGCCAGTGCACTCCAGTCTGGTGACAGAGTGAGACTCCGTCTAAAAAAATTAATAATAAAAAGAAAAATTATTGGTTGCCATGTCTTTAGCAGAATTAAACATTTATCACATAAATTTAGCAGCCTCATTACTAATGTATAATAATTTTTATAACAAGAGTGTCTGCTTTATTGAGCCTATAAGCCAGGCATTGTGCTAGATGATTCTAAAAGGTAAGTATTACCATCTTCTTTTTACAAATGAGAAACCTGAAAATTTGAGAGATTCAGAAGCTCACACAGGCCTCGCTACTAGGAAATGGCAGAACTGGGGCTGAAACCTCAGTAGTATGACTTCAAAGCCTGCATTTCTTCCAGCATCTCCTACCCTCTCTGGCCCTATTTTACAATTTGGTTGTTTGTTTGCTTGCTTTTGAGACAGAGAGTCTCGCTTTGTCACTCAGGGTGGAGTACAATGGCATGATGTTGGCTCACTGCAACTTCTGCCTCCTGGGCTCAGGAGATTCTCATGCCTAGGCCTCCAGAGCAGCTGGGATTGCAGGCATGTGCCACCATGCCCAGCTAATTTTGTATTTTCAGTAGAGATGGGATTTCACCATGTTGGCCAGGCTAGTCTCGAACTCCTGACTTCAGGTGATCTGCCCACCTCGGCCTCCCAAAGTGCTGGGATTAAAGGCATGAGCCTCCTCATCTGGCCTGTTTTACATTTTGTATTGAAAACCACCACTTGGCCAGGTGCCAACACGCCCAGCTAATTTTTTGTATTTTTTTGTTGGGGGAGGGGGAGCAGGGGTTCACCTTGTTGCCCAGGCTAGTCTCGAATTCCCTCAGCTCAAGCAATCTGCCCAGCTACTTAGGATGCTGAGGCAGGAGAATTGCTTGAACCCGAGAGGCAGAGGTTGCAGTCAGCTGAGACTGCATCACTGCACTCCAGCCTGGGCGACAGGGCAAGAGCCTGTCTCAAAAAAAAAAAAAAAAAAAAAAAATACTCCTTTGGTTGCAGTGACGGAAATCCAACTTATCCCAAAACTACAATGTCCAATAGAGGAAAGGACCATCACTACTTTGTGTCTCTTCAAGAGAGGACGTCCCTTGAAGAAGCTCTCCAGCAGACCCTTCCTCATGTCTCATTGCTTAGAATAGTATCCTGTGTGCATACCTAAACCAATCACTGGCCTAGGTGGATGAAGACCCAAGATTGGATCAGTCCCCTGAGCATGGAGTCATGTAGTCTTAACAAAATTGGGATCTTGTTGGGTAAGAGGAAAGAAAAAGGGGAATGCTCTTAGGTAGGCAGCCAACAGTGTCTGCTACAACAGGGAGTTGGCAATTCTACAGTGAAATTAAGGAGTCAAAGATAAGGTGACCTTTCCTACTGAGTCTGTAAAGAAACATTTCTTACCAGGAAAATGAAAAGTTGTATTGGACAGAAAGTACAGACAAGGCATAACAATATGAAACTAGCTTGTGTTTTCCAGAAACTGCAGGCACTTCATTATAAGTGGATTGAATGATCTGCATGGATTGTTCAGTGACAGACAAGACTGGAGGCATAAGCAGGCACCAGATCATGGAGGTGCCATACTCAAGAATTTAAATGCAATCTGTAGGTAATGGGGGAGCCATTGAAGAATGAGGACAGCATAATATTATTAAATTCTAGAAAGATCGGCCAGGCACAGTGGCTCAAGCCTGTAATCCCAGCACTTTGGGAGGCCAAGATGGGCGGATCACGAGGTCAGGAGATCGAGACCATCCTAGCTAACACGGTGAAACCCCGTCTCTACTAAAAAATACAAAAAACTAGCCGGGTGAGGTGGCGGGTGCCTGTAGTCCCAGCTACTCGGGAGGCTGAGGCAGGAGAATGGCATGAACCCGGGAGGCGGAGCTTGCAGTGAGCTGAGATCTGGTCACTGCACTCCAGCCTGGGCGACAGAGCGAGACTCCGTCTCAAAAAAAAAAAAAAAAAATTCTAGAAAGATCATCTGTCCAGAGAGTGGAAAATGGATCCCAGAAGACATAAGGCTGACATGATAAATCATTTAGGAAGTTGTAATATTCAGCCAAGGGAGAGACAAAGCCTAGGATTAAGGCTGCAGAGATAGTGAAGTAGAAGGGGAGAAAGTAACAGTAAAACTTCGATGGAGTATCTATAGAATTTGGTGACCTATGGGATGTAAGGGGATGAGTACCTGGGCTGACTCTGAGATTTCTGTCTTGGATAGTCAGATGGATGATGGATGAGATAAATTTTGGGCTAGCTGATACCTGTGCTATGCAAGTGAAGGTATCAACGGGAAGATGGACGTAAGGTACTGAGAGAGGGAAGTTTGGATTGGCAATATAGACTAGGAGGTCACTGGCATATCCATTGTACATGAAGCCATAAGATGAATGAGATCACCCTAGGAAAGCAGTAAATGCATGAAAAGAAGAGGGCTAAGGCCAAAGAACTGGTGAACACAACCAAGAGGCAGGCAAAGAAAGGGGAGCCAGCAAATAATGAGATGGAGCAGTCAGATAGACCTGTGAGGAGACCCCGCCTTTTAGTAAACTTCCGGATAGACAATATCCTCCAACTTCTGTGTTTCAGTCTGGTCCCATGCCATCAAGATAAAATTATAATTGAAATTCTGGATCAATACCCTTCCAAGTATTGTCTGAATGATTGTAATATTGAATTTTTATTTATTGGTTTCTAGATGAAAGTCTCCTCTGTTAGTGCACCTCTGCTAGAAACTGCATGAGAAAAAAGTCTAGTGAAAAGGAAACTCCCTCTCTTGAAACATGCATTCAGTTCCTTGGAATACAGTCTTAAGGTCTTGTCGCTACAGATTTAATGATCTGCCATTGTGTGGATTGTGTGGGCAAGGATAGAAATAATTTATAAGGATGCAAATTGATACAACCATTTTCACTTAGATATTTCATTTCTATTAATTTATTCTATCACACAAAGTGTGTAAAGATATTTTTATAAGGACGTTTATTATGACTTAAAAAACATCCAAGTGAAAAGTTAAAAATATTCCATATAACTATCAACAGGATACTGGTTAATAAATCCCAATATGTTCATTCACACAATGGAATACTATGCAGCCAATAAGAACAAGATTAATCTATGAGTACTGACATGTAACGATATCTATGCTATAGATATGATACCCTGTGAACTTTACAAAACAGGTTGTAGGCCATATATTTATATATATGTGTAAATATATATGGTGCATGTATAATCTACTGAATCATTCAACAGATATTATTGAAGCAGGCACTGTTTTGGGGATATATTAGTAAACAGGACAGAAAAACTTCCTGTCTCATTGAGCTAATGTTCTAGTGAAGGAGGTAAAGTCAATAAAAGAGTAAACACACACACACACAATTTTAGATACTAATACATGCCATGAAGGAAAATAAAGCAAGGTAAGAAATTGAAGGGTAACTGGGTATTGAGTGGGTATGGGTAAGGGGATATTTTAAATAATTTGGTCAAGAAAAGTGCTCCTATGGAGAGAACATTTTAGCAGTGACTGGAATGAAGTAAGGGAATGTATTAGGGTTCTCCAGAGAAAAAGAACTAACAGGGTGTGTATACACACACACACACAGAGGTTTATTTTGGGGAATTGGCTAATGTGATTATGAGACTTGGAATGCTATGGTTTGGATACAGTTCGTTTGTCCCTACCAAAACTCATGTTGAAATGTGTCCCCATGTGGTGGTGCTGGGAGGTGGGGCCTAATGAGAGATGTGTGAAATATGGAGGCTTTACCCTCATGGGTATCTTGGTACCATCCTCAAGGTAGTGAGTAAATTCTTACTCTGGTGGGATGGATTAGTTCTTGCAGGAATGGATACATTCCTGTGAGAGTAAGTTGTTATAAAGCCAGGATGCCCTTTGGGTTTTCTCTCTTTGCATGTGTCTACTTCCGCTTTGACCTTTTCTGCCAGATTATGACACAGCACAGAAGTCCTTGCCAGAAGCCAGGACCATACCTTTGAACTTCCGAGCCTACAGAATTGTGAGCTAAATAAATTTTTTTTTTTTTTTTAAATAAATTACCTAGCCTTAGGTGTTCTTTCATAGCAACACAAAATGGACTAAGATACTTGGTAAGTTCAAAATCTGCAGTGTAGGCCGGCAGGCTGGAGATTCAGGGAAGAGTCGTAGTTTCAGCCCAAACACAATCAGTTTGGCAGAATTCCTTTTTGCTTGGAAGAGGTCAGTCTTTGTTCTCTTAAGACCTTTAACTGATTAGATAAGGCCTACCCACATTATGGAGGACTTTTTACTCAAAGTCCACTGATGTAAAGGTTAATCTCATCCAAAAACCCTTTCACAGAAATATCCAGAATAATGTTTGACCAAATATCCGGACACTGAGGCCCAGCCAAGTTGATATGTTAACCCTCATAAGTCCATCACTTGTCAGCTTGGTACCCATATGCATCTTCGTAAACCATACTTCCAAATAAAGACAATAACAAGTTCATACTTCCACCTGATACTACACACTGTTCTGCATACAACTGAAAATGCACCAACCCTTTCCCCAGAAGAGAATGCAAAGTCCTTGGGTAATGTTTACTTGTCTCCTTGATAGCCTGTAACTTAAATACTACCATGTAAAGTTAACAATACTTACATACTATGATATCAAGTCAATACACCCTATGTTACATAAGAGGATAAAAGAAAGAAGAAACAAACTATATATTCACTCCATATAGATAACCAGTTTTTCCACCATCACTGGTTGAAAAGACGTTCTTTTCCTCCACTGAATTGCTTTGATACTTTGGTTGCAAATCAATTGGCCAAATAAGGGTGGTTCTATTTCTGGACTCTCTATTCAGTTCAATGTATCAATTTATCTATTCCTATTCCAGCATTACACTATCTTGATTACAGTAGCTTTATATAATAGGAAGTCTTGAAGCCAGGTATTGTAAGACCTCCAAGTTTGTTCTTATTTTTCAGAGTTGTTTTGGCTATGCTAGGTCTTTTGCACTTTCATATAATTTTAAAAATCAGCTTGTCGACTTTTTTTATTTTCACTTTCATATAATTTTAAAAATTAGCTTGTCAACTTATTTTTATTTTTGAGACAGGGTCTCACTCTGTCACCCAGGCTGAGTGCAGTGGAGAGATTATAGCTCACTGCAACCTCGACCTTTTGGGCTCAAGCAGTCCCCCCACCTCAGCCTCCTAAGTAGCACGCACCACCATAACCAGCTAACTTTTTATTTTTTATAAAGACAGGGTCTTGCTATGTTGCCCAAGCTGGTTTCAAACTCCTGGGCTCAAGTAGTGCTCCTGCTTCGGTCTCCCAAAGTGTTGGGATTACAGGCGTGCACCACCGTGCCTGACCCAGGTTGTCAATTTCTATTTTTAAATAGCCTGCTGTGATTTTGATTAAGATTGAATTTAATCTGTGGATCAATTTGGTGATAAGTGACACTTTAACACTTTTTTTGAGTCTTCCAATCGATAAACATGCACTGTATCCCCATTTATGTAGGTCTTCTTTAATTTCTCTCAGCAAAGTTTTGTAGTTTTCAGTGTAGAGGTCATATTCAACTTTTGTTGATTCCATAAAATTTTATTTTTGTCTGTAATCCAGCTACTCAGGACGCTGAGGCACAAGAATTGCTTGAACCTAGGAGGCAGAGGTTGCAGTGAGCTGAGGTTGTGCCACTGCATGCCAGCCTGGGTGACAGAGAGAGATTCTGTCTCAAAACAAAACAAAACAAAACTTGGCCAGTCGTGGTGGCTCATGCCTTTAATCCCAGCACTTTGGGATACTAAGGTGGGTGGATCACCTGAGATCAGGAGTTCCAGACCAGCCTGAACAACATGGTGAAACCCCATCTCTACTAATTACAAAAAATTAGCTGGACATGGTGGCGCACGCCTGTAATCCCAGCTACTTGGGAGGCTGAGGCAGGAGAATCACTTGAACCTGAGAGGCAGAGGTTGCAGTGAGCCAAGATTATGCCACTGCACTTCAGCCTAGGCAGCAAGAGTGAAACTCCATCTCAAAAACAAAACAAAACAAAACAAAACAAAATCTAGCCAATTAAACATCTTTATTTTTGTGTACAATGTAAGTTAAACTTTTTTTTTTTTTTGAGACGGAGTCTCGCTCTGTCGCCCAGACTGGAGTGCACTGGTGTGATCTCGGCTCACTGCAACCTCCGCCTCCTGGGTTCAAGCAATTCTTCTGCCTCGGCCTCCTGAGTAGCTGGGACTGCAGGTGTGTACCACTGCGCCTGGCTAAGTTTTGTAATTTTAGTAGAGATGGAGTTTCACCATATTGGCCAGGGTGGTCTTGAACTCCTGACCTCGTGATCCACTCGCCTCTGCCTCCCTTGAACTCTTGACCTCGTGATCTGCCTGCCTCTGCATCCCAAAGTACTGGGATTAGAGGTGTGAGCCACCATGCCTGGCCAAACTGTTTTTTTTTTTTTTTTTGAGACGGAGTTTCACACTTGTTGTCGAGGCTTGAGTGCAATGGCAGGATCTCAGCTCACTGCAACCTCCACCTCCCAGGTTCAAGCGATTCTCCTGCCTCAGCCTCCCAAGTAGCTGGGATTACAGGCGCCCACCACAATGCCCAGCTAATTTTGTATATATCTATATTTTTTTTAGTAGAGATGGAGTTTCGCCATGTTGGTCAGCCTGGTCTCAAACTCCTGACCTCAGATGATCTACCCGCCTCGGCCTCCCAAAGTGCTGGGATTACAGGTGTGAGCCACTGCGCCCGGTAATATAAGTTAAACTTTAATTTTAATTTTCCAATTGTTTGTTGCTCGCATAGAGACATATAACTAATTTAGATATATTGACCTTGTACCTGGAAACCTTGCTAAATTCATTTATTAGTTTTAGTAGGTGTTTTAAAAATTCATGATTTCCTATGTACAAAATCATATCATCTGTGATTAGAGAAAATTTTATTTCATTCTGTCTAATTTTTATGCTTTGTATATCTTTTCTTGCATTATTGTACTGGCTGGGAATTACTACTGCATATACATTAGAATGAATAAACATTAAAAATACTAAAAGCATCCAATATAATACAGTACTCCTACTTGGGAAAAAAAGTTTGGCAGTTCTAATAAAGTTAAACATATGGTCAGGCGCGGTGGCTCATACCTGTAATCCCAGCACGTTGGGAAGTTAAGGTGGGCAGATCATCTGAGGTCAGGAGTTGGAGCCAGCCTAGCAAACATGGTGAAACCCCCGCTCCATGAAAAACACAAAAATTAGCTGGGCGTGGTGGTGCACACCTGTAATCCCAGCTACTTGGGCAGGAAGCTGAAGCTGGAGAATCGCTTGAACTTGGGAGGCAGAGGTTGTAGTAAGCTGAGACCGAGCCACTGCACTCCAGCCGGGGTGACAGAGCAAGACTCCGTCTCAAAATAAATAAATAAGGCTGGGCGTGGTGGCTCACGCCTGTAATCCCAGCACTTTGGGAGGCCGAGGTGGGCAGATCACCTGAGGTCAGGAGTTCAAGACCAGTTTGGCCAACATAGTGAAACCTCGTCTTTACTAAAAGTACAAAAATTAGCCAGGCATGGTGGCAGGTGCCTGTAGTCCCAGCTACTCCAGAGGCTGAGGCAGGAGAATCGCTTGAACTTGGGAGGCAGAGGTTGCAGTGAGCAGATCGCACTGCTGCATTCCAGCCTGGGGCGACAGAGTAAGACTCTTATCTCAAAAATAAATAGATAAAAATAAATGAACAAAAATAAACAGAAGTTTCTCTTATTAGGACCCAGCAATTCAACTAGTAGGTATTTGACCAAAATAAATGAAAACATGTGCCCACAGAAAGTCATGTACAAAAATGTATATACCTTCTTTATTTATAATAGCCAAAATTTTAAAACCTATATATCCACTTATAGTATAAAGGATAAATTGTGTCACATCCAAAAAACAAAGTACTACTTTACAACAGAAAGAAACAAACTACTAATGTATACAACAACATGAATGTATCTCACATATATTAGGCTGAGCAAAAGAAGCTGGACACAAAGAGCACATACTATATAACTTCATATACATAAATATACATACACAAATTTTTTAGAACAGGGAAAACAAATCTATGATAAAAAAAATCAGAACAGTTGTTATCTCTGAATGGGGAAGTGACTGACTAGGAAAAGACTTATAGGAACTTACTAGAGTGATGGTAATGTATTGTACCTTTTTTTTTTTTTTTTTTTTGAGATGGAGTCTCACTCTGTTGCCCAGAGTGGAGTGTAATGGCACAATCTCAGCTCATTGCAACCTCTGCCTCCCGGGTTCCAGCAATTCTCCCTGCCTCAGCCTCCCAAGTAACTAGGATTACAGGTGCACGCCACCATGCCCAGCTAATTTTTGTATTTTTAGTAGAGACGGGGGTTTCACCATGTTGGCCAAGCTGGTCTCAAACTCCTCACCTCAGGCGATCCGCCCATCTTGGCCCACCAAAATGCTGGGATTACAGGCATAAGTCACCGTACCTGGCCAATGTACTGTATCTTGATAGGAGTGTGGGATACAAGGTATATGCATTTGTTAAAGCTTAGAGAATTGCACACCTAACATTATATATTTCTCAGTATGTAAATTTTACCTCAAAACATTGTATAAATAAATACTGAATTTTAATTAGGTTTGCTTTCTCAGAGGTACAGGTTAGCAATTCTGAATCTATCTTCTGTACATTTTAGGCTTAAATAAGTGTATTGGCCAGGCTCGGTGGCTCATGCCTATGATCACAGCACTCTGGGAGGCCAAGGCAGGAGTACTCTTTGAGCACAGGAATTCAAGACCAGCCTAGGCGATATGGTGAAACCCTGTCTCTACAAAATAAGGAAATTAAAAAATTACCCAAGCGTGATGGTGCACACCTGTAGTCCCAGCTACTCAGGATCCTGAGGTGGGAGGATAACTTGAACCAGAGATAGATAGATAGATAGATAGATAGATAGATAGATAGATAGATAGATAGATAGATAGAT